>NC_140179.1:58181407-58641407 GCF_963971535.1 Notolepis coatsorum | reverse complement strand
CCATGCAACGCTTCAATGGTCGTTGTCCCCGCCCGTCTGTCGAACGTCCTCTTTGTCTTTTGCCCTACTCACTACTTGGGAAATAAGCTCACGGCACGCGACGCTACTTTCACTGCTCCGATGCACAACTGGCATTCCGCGTGTTCTGCAGGGAGATGGCTCTCCGCCGACACATCCTCTCTCACCTGGGAAAAACGGCGAAGAGAAAGCTCCGCCCGTGGGACTCCTCCTTGATCCCAGCCTCTTCGTCACCTCTACCTGTTGCCAGACCAACGCCCACCAGCTCCCCCTGGCGATAGTCCTCCACCATGTCTCACTTAGTCCCAGAGCAAAACGGGTCACAATAATTACACAACAGTTATAATGAATACAGTCAGGTTATAATGCATACAGTCAGACACATTCACGTGTCTACAATAGTATATAGTAGTACTCAGTGTGTATAGTATAGTAATACTCAGTGTGTATAGTATATAGTAGTACTCAGTGTGTATAGTATATAGTAATACTCAGTGTGTATAGTATATAGTAGTACTCAGTGTGTATAGTATATAGTAATACTCAGTGTGTATAGTATATAGTAGTACTACTCAGTGTGTATAGTATATAGTAGTACTCAGTGTGTATAGTATATAGTAATACTCAGTGTGTATAGTATATAGTAGTACTACTCAGTGTGTATAGTATATAGTAGTACTCAGTGTGTATAGTATATAGTAGTACTCAATGTGTATAGTATATAGTAGTATTTATTCAGTGTGTATAGTATATAGTAGTACTCAGTGTGTATAGTATATAGTAGCACTCAGTGTGTATAGTATATAGTAGTACTACTCAGTGTGTATAGTATATAGTAGTACTCAGTGTGTATAGTATATAGTAGCACTCAGTGTGTATAGTATATAGTAGTACTCAATGTTTATAGTATATATTAGTATTTATTCAGTGTGTATAGTATATAGTAGTACTCAGTGTGTATAGTATATAGTAGTACTCAATGTGTATAGTATATAGTAATACTCAGTGTGTATAGTATATAGTAGTACTCAGTGTGTATAGTATATAGTAATACTCAGTGTGTATAGTATATAGTAGTACTCAGTGTGTATAGTATATAGTAGTAATCAGTGTGTATAGTATATATAGTATTACTCAATGTGTATAGTATATAGTAGTACTCAGTGTGTATAGTATATAGTAGTATTCAGTGTGTATAGTATATAGTAGTACTCAATGTGTATATTATATAGTAATACTCAGTGTGTATAGTATATAGTAGTACTCAGTGTGTATAGTATATAGTAGTACTTAGTGTGTATAGTGTCCCCCTGCTCCACCCCCCCCCCCCCCTCTATGGCGAGCTGCTAGGGCTGGACTTCTGGGCCCTCATTCATCAACGTGAGGTAGAAAATGTTCTATTTCCACACGTAAGCACAGAATTTAGAATGCGTGCACGCACAAAAAGAACGGGATTTACCACACGTGCGTACGCAGGTCCTACGCACACCTGTCATGATAAATATCACCTTGGCCCTGCGCCGAGGCTCGTGCACACTTTCACGTATTTGCATACCAGAACCGCCCGATTAACCATATACGGTAATGGACCACCCCCATGAAATGTGGAAAAGTGGACTAAGCCGAGGGTGTTGTACACTGTCGGATATTATATCTATTAACTTCCTAAAAAACCATTGCTGCCTGGACACCGCAAACACTAATAAAGACCATTAACCAATGTTTTGCCGTTGCCCGTTAGTGTCATTAATGCATGCTGGAATAAGAATGCCTTTCTTAATTTATTTTTAATATTAATAATTATTATAATACAATAAAAGACAGCTCCGTCTTTTAATACACATATATTGTACAGTAACGTCAAATAAATACTACAGTCCCCGCTGAAATAAAGGTTCTGCACGCACATACCAGCAGTGATCTACAGCATAAAAGATAGCCACTTTATAATACTATTCTGAGTAGATAATTCATCTGTATCGCAACAGAGTCACGGATTTGGTCGGGGCAGGTAGCATTATGTCGGGAAAATCCTTATGAAATAAACAAAAGTGAATTAAAGAATTTAAAAACAAAGTTTAGCATATTAAATAGTTTTATAAGCTTTCTGAGTAGATAATTCATCTGTATCGCAACAGAGTCACGGATCTGGTCGGGGCAGGTAGCATTATGTCGGGAAAATCTTTATGAAATAAACCAAAGTGAATTAAGGAATTTAAAACGAAGTTTAGCATATTAAATCGTTTTATAAGCTTATAGCTTTTTTCGTGCTGATTTGAGAAGGGTCCAGCTGCAGAGCCGGAGAGCAACTCTCAGGGCCAAGATAGCACTTATACTATTTTGAGAGAGACAGCAGAGAGACAGACAGCAGAGAGACAGACAGACAGACAGACACTGTTCCACAGTGTGTGTGTGTGTGTGTGTGTGTGTGTGTGTGTGTGTGTGTGTGTGTGTGTGTGTGTGTGTGTGTGTGTGTGTGTGTGTGTGTGTGTGTGTGTGCGTGCGTGCGTGTGTGTGACTACTAGTCTAATAGTAGAGACTCAGCCCCCCCCCCCCCCCCCTCTGGACCACCTCCTAGTAGAGACTCCTCTAGGAAGAAGACGAAGATGAGGATTAAGGCGAGACACTGCAGGTGAATAGGCAAATATACTTTTTTTGTTGATTTTGAGATTTTGTTATATTTTGCTTCCTAAACATGTCTTCTATGAAACTAGTGACAATAAAACGTCAATAACACACATTTAGTTGTTCATTTTACTTCATTTTGCCTTATTGCATCCATAAATGTCCACATATTTAATGGGGAAGTGCCTCATTTGCATATATAAACATACATTTCAGAAAATTGTCTCTACTAGGAGGTGGTCCAGAGGGGGGGGGGGGGGGGTCTCTACTGGGAGGTGGTCCAGAGGGGGGGGGGGTCTCTACTAGGAGACTATAGTGGTCACACACACACATTGTGGAACAGTGTCTATCTGTCTGTCTGTCTGTCTCTCTGCTGTCTGTCTCTCCGGCTCTGCAGCTGGACCTTCTCAAATAAGCACGGAAAAGCTTTTAAGCTCATAGCTCCAATTTGGGTCCCAAATTGCGGTACAAATGAAGGAGGTGTCTCGGGTAGTGGACTCTAGTTAATATTATGTTCTCTCTGCAATTAGACTGCCCCTCATTCATTCATTCATCCCTATCTGATGCTATCTCTGAAAACAGTTCCTGCGAGCGCAGTCAGTGCACCCGATAACGCTATATATATAAACCTGCATTCATTCGGAGAGAAAGACCTATTCCACATGCTATTTAGGGTTTGACAATAATTACACTAATATCGCTATTTCACAATGAACTATAATAAGACTAGGCAGAATTTCAGAAAATGTGCTTGTATAAAGTGCTGAAGGCATTTCGTGTTTATTTTTGGTACACAACATTTCTAGGGGTATTAAGGGGTGCTGAATCCAAATATGCTGTATACCAAGCTCAAAAATGTCAAATATGGCCTCAAAATTGAGAAATCCAACATGGCCACCAGCACCAGGCCCTCTCTCCACAAAAACAGGTGCTAAACCCACAGTTTTTATTCTACTGACATGAAACTTTGCACAGAACATCTGCACCTATGGAGGAAGAAAGTAGGAATATAGCTGGGGTGCAACCATGAGTAACAGGGTGTTTTTGACTGTCTAACTGTAATCTTTGTATAGGCGAGGATACAAAAAATGACATTTCTTCAGTGTTTGCAGGAATACTACAGCAATTTGGTAATAACTGTACAGTGTTGGACACCAACATTAGAATCCCCCAAGTCTTAGCTTTCTTCAGGTACCAAGTTTATGCAAGTAGCTCTTATAAATCTGGATATATAAGCATTTTAATGTAAGCATGCTGTTTTAGGCGAATTTTCTAAAAATAAATGGTGGGGCTTAATGAGTTAAGTGTGCCTACACAAGGTACAAACCTGAATTAAATGTGCTTTTGTAAGTTTTCTTACATACATCAACAAGGACGTAGTCACACCGGAGATTCAAGAATCCATACTTGGCGCAGAACACCTTGGACAGGCACAATTGAACATGTTTGTGGACAAACATTTGTGTGAACCTCCAGATAGTGACCAGCACCTGAACCTGAAATCACCCATTCGAAAGAACAAAGCCAAGACATTTGCCTCTTTGTATGAAGTTGTGCAACTTTCCAAGAACAAGCAAAACACCATCAAAGTGGACAGGCAGATTCTACAAAGGCTCATCACAGCTTACAGAGCAGGTCGTAAGGTAGATCTTGACAATATCCTCCAGCATGAGCTCATGCCCATCCCGCCATCTCTGGCCACAACTAACGGGAGTCCACATTCCACCAACAAGTCTGTGTTAGCAAATATACTGACGAAACAAGTTAAAACGGCTGTGGGGCGGCTTTGGCTCAGGGGTAGAGCGGGTCGTCCAATGATCAAAGGGTTGGTGGTTCAAATCCCGCTCAAGCCCATGTCCATCCCATCGCCGTTGTGTCCTTGGGCAAGACACTTAACCTACTTGCCTCGTATGAATGTGTATGCATGTGAATTAATGTTGGTGGTGGTCGGAGGGGCCGTAGGCGATGATTATTCGCCACGCTTCCGTGAGTCTGCCTCAGGGCAGCTCTGGCTGCAATTGTAGCTTACCACCACCGGTATGACTGTGTATGAACGAATAATGGACTCTGTGAAGCGCTCTGGGTGTCATGAAGAGCGCTATATAAATCCAAGCCATTATTATTATTATTAAAACCCCTGCCGATCTTACCCTTCAGGGACCCAGCTGCCTGGTCATTGATGGCCAAGCTCTGGTAATGGCACTCGGAAAGCTACCTGACACTACAACATTTGGTGACTATGCCAATAAGTTCACTGACACCGTGTTGAAGATGGGAGCAAAATACCAGAGGGTAGATGTCGTCTTTGACAGATACCATGACCAATCCATCAAAACAGGCACAAGGGTGAAACGCAAACAGCGCCATAGACCAGTACGTCGTGAAATCAAAAGCAAGTCTGTTCCACTTCCTGCCGATTAGTCGAGCTTCATGGCCCTTGAAGACAACAAATCAGATATCGCTCTCAAACCACCTGATAGAACACAGCCCGGATTATGAACCTGTAGTTGTAGTATCAGGGAGGTTTACTGAAGCGACAACTGTCAAGTCAACAGATCCAGATCTTGAAGTCTCCTCTCTGAGTGCTGACCATGAGGAAGCTGATACACGTCTGATTTTCTCATCCAGGCTCCAGTGGAAACAATCGTTGTGTCAGCGCATGACACAGATGTGCTGCTTCTACTCTTGGCTCACTATGACAGAATCCGATGTACGCATCTCTACATGAAAGCTGGGACATCGAAGGATCCAAAATATTCTGGTAAAAAGCGGGGAGGTGGAATAGCTTTCATGTTGAACAACAATTGGTGTGATCCAGGCAACATGAAGGAGCTTTCAAACCACTGCTCCCCAAACCTGGAGTATATATCCATCAAGTGCCGGCCATTCTTTCTCCCGAGAGAATTAACATCGGCCATTCTGATCGGAGTGTATATTCCACCACAAGCAAACACAGGCGACGCGCTCTCCAAGCTCCACGACGAGGTAAGCAAGCTCCAAGCAGCTAACGTTGACGACGATGCTATTTTGGTTGTGGGTGATTTCAATAGTGCTAATCTGAGAAAAGTGATGCCAAACTTCTACCAGCATGTGACTTGTTCTACCAGAGGCGGGAATATTTTAGACTATTGCTACTCGCAATTTAAGAGTGGGTGCAAATCACATGCTGCCAGTCCTTTCGGCAAGTCAGATCACGACCCCATCTTTCTTGTACCACAGTATAAACAAAGTCTCAAGCGCATTCCTGTAGTATCGCGAGAGGTGAAGCGCTGGACGGTGGCGTCGGAGGAGACGCTCCAAGCTGCACTAGAATGTACAGACTGGGGGGTGTTCCGCGATAACACAGATAATATTAATGACTACACGGAAACAGTGCTGGACTTTGTTTGTACTTTGGTAGAAGAAACAATCCCCTCTACCACAATTAGAGTTTACCCAAACCAAAAGCCATGGGTAGACAAATCTGTCCACGAAGCTCTGAAGGCGCGCACCTCAGCATACAACGCCAGGCTTGTGACAGGCAACATGAATGACCACAAGGTGGTGAGATACAATGTTAGGAGGACAGTAATAGAAGCAAAAAGGCGCTACAGGGATCAAATTGAACTTCAATATGAACAGGCTGACTCTAGAGCTATGTGGCAGGGCCTCAGAACGATGACAGATTACAAAGGCACCTCCCTCAAACTGAACAGTGACATCCAACTGGCAAATTATCTCAATACCTTCTATGCGAGGTTTGAGGCTGGGAATAACAGCACCAGCCTACAAACCACTGCAATGGAGGGGGGGGGCACTGCTGATGGAGACTCAGTGTTCAGGATAACAGAACATGATGTGAGGAGGATGTTTAAGAAAGTGAATATCAGGAAGGCAGCAGGACCGGACAGTATCCCTGTTCCTCCCTCCCCATCAACCTGGACCCCCTGCAATTTGCATACCGCCCCAACAGGTCCACGGAGGACACCATAGCCCATGTGCTGCACACAGCAGCATCACACCTGGACAAGAGGCAGGGGAACTATGTGAGAATGCTGTTCATCGACTACAGCTCAGCATTCAATACCATAGTCCCCTCCAAACTCATAGCCAAGCTCAGGGACCTGGGCTTGAACTATGACCTCTGCCAGTGGGTCTTGGACTTCCTGACGGGCAGGTGGTGAGAGCAGGCAACTGCACCTCCTCATCCATCACTCTCAACATAGGGGCCCCCCAGGGCTGTGTCCTGACTCCCCTCCTCCACTCCCTGTACACACATGACTGTGTGGCATAGCGGAACAACAACACAATCATCAAATTTGCTGACGACACAGTAGTGGTGGGCCTGATCTCTGCAAACGACGAGAGGGCCTACCTGGAAGAGGTTAAGGTTCTAGCGGGATGGTGTCAAGAGAACAGCCTCTCCCTGAACGTCAGCAAAACAAAGGAGATGATTGTGGACTTTAGGAGGTCGGGGTCAGGGACTACAGCCCCCTCAGCATCGACAGGGCACCGGTTGAGAGAGTGAACAGTTTTAAGTACCTCGGAGTCCACATATCCGAGGACTTGACATGGACCACACACATTGACAGTGTTATCAAGAAGGCACGACAACGCCTCTACTTCCTTAGGCGCTTAAGGAAGTTCAACGTCATCCTCAAGAACTTCTACTCATGCACAATAGAGAGCATCCTGACTGGCAATATCACCTCCTGGTTTGGGAATAGCACTGCACAAGACCGCAGCAGACTACAGAGTGGCCCGTTCAGCCGAACGCACAATTGAAGGTGGGCTTCCCACTCTCCAAGACATTTACAACAAGCGGTGCATGGGCAAGGCTAAGAGAATAATCAAAGACTCCAGCCACTCAAACAACTGCCTCTTTGAACTGCTGCGGTCAGGCAAGCGATACCGGAGTCTCATGGCAAGCACAGAGAGACTCAGAAGGAGCTTCTATCCCCAGGCCATCAGGATGCTCAATGAATGAACAATGAACAATAAGCAAACCATCAACACCCCCACAGCGCACATACACTCACTTAAATAAACAACACACTGTAGCACCCACTTTACCACTTTAGACACACTTTACACTTTATATTTATATTTATATTATTGGTAAGGAAATTGCACATCATTCTCATTCCTTATTGCACCTCACCACTACAAGGTGGCACCACAAGCTAAGCTATACCTCACCATTTTTGTACCAGCTGTACATACTTATAGATACACTGAACAATTTTGTTGTTTACACTTGTTTACGTACTTGACTTCTTGACTTTCTATTTTATACTTATTATACTTATTTTATACTATCTTGTTATTATCTAACACACTCTCAGGAGCAACACAGAAAGAAACATTTCATGCAAAGTATTCTGTATTCTGTATGACAACTAATAAAGAAACTTGAACATTCACTTATATTGATATGGTAAAATAATATTTTTATTTTATTATATTATAATCTATTCTATTCTATTCAGGAAAAGTGGCATTGGATGAATCATGCAACTGCAAGACACCTGCGACACCCGCCTGAATACGATTGATGACTGACAATAAATTACTGTACCTAAGCTACTGTACGCATATTAAGGACTATCTAATTTGCATAAATGGCATGTTGATTAAAAAAAATCAAGAGAAAAGAGTTTGATGAATAAATCCATGGCCTGGGATCATCCTGCTTTTCTTTCTTATTTGGTTGATGAGTTATGCATCAATAACGACCACCGTTTCTGCTATAAATATGAGTTTCAAGCAACATTTTCACAACTGATCTAATATCAGGATATGATTTTAAATTCCTCATGTATGCAAACATATAAAAACACATTTCATTCATGTTTCTACCTTGTTTAGTCAAAAAGATATGCACTTAAATAGATTTCAGCCTGGCGCTGGCGGCCATGTTGGATTTCTCAATTTTGAGGCCTTATTTGACATTTTTGAGCTTGGTATACAGCAGATTTGGATTCAGCACCCCTTAATACCCCTAGAAATGTTGTGTACCAGAAATAAACACGAAATGCCTTCAGGGTTATGATTTTCTGAAAATTGACCCTGTCTATAATGAATTACGGGGGTCATACAGAACACGTCAGTCAATCTTATTTCTGCGTTGAAACTAATGCATGCAACTGATCTATGCCGTCCGTCTGCAGTCCCCATATTCTACCACTGGGCGTCAGCTACGCATGCTCCGAGCTGTGCGTAAATATAAGCACGAAGTCAAGTTCAAGTTGAAATTGATGAATCCCACACTTTGCTTAGAAATGGTCGTACGCACAGGTTAAGCACATATCTGTGCGTAAGTCACGTTGATGAATGAGGGCCCTGGACTTGAACTTTGTGCTGCACTGTATGTCCCCAACCACTGCACTTTTCTCAGTCTTATTGTTGTCTCACTGTTCTGTCCTGTCTTGCACTTTACTTATAATTATTTATTTACTGTTGTATTGTTATTAATTGTGGAAAAAAAACATGCACTGTAAACGTCGAATCACGTTCCATTTGTACTGCAATATGGTGAATCTGAACACTGTAACAGTGTGTATCAAAGTCAAAGTCATCTATATTGTCAGTTTTCCATTTGTGCAAGACATACAGAACATTTTAATTGTGTTCCCCCCTTCCCATGGTGTATATAAAAAAGATCTAGACAGGGCACCCAAGTGGCGACCCATGTAATGCGCTGCGTCGCGAAGCGGCCGACCTGGCCGACCCGGGTTCGATTCCCGGACCCGGCGTCCTTTGCCGAATGAAGAGGTCCATTATCTGTATGACTAAGAGCTTTTGCTAAGAGCCTTGGCTTCCTGCACCGCATGTCTTGGGTTCCTCCCTCTTTTTGAAATTACTAAACCGAATTACTAACCAACATATCTTTACTACCTTATCAACAACTCTGTTCTCATCTTTACACACTTAAACTCCTCTGTTAGACTAGTTACTGGTAGCTGGAGAATGCATTTCCCATACAACGCAACACTACTAACAGAGGAACTCATAGCCATTTCCTAATAGACAAATTAACCAACCTCTAGTCTCAAGCCTTTCCACCTTTGATCAATTTAGGATTAAACCAAACTGCAAACACCACAACTTCCCCAAACCGTAAACATGGAATTTCTTCCTCATCTACGTAAAACATTCTCTTTTAAGTTTTTACTTTTACTATCTTCCCTCTGGTCAATGAAATGCTTCTCTACTTAATTTTCATCCAAGCCCACTTGAGATTCAAATGTATTCTGTAGTAACCTTTTTGCACAAGGCACTGTCATGGTCATCAGTGTCATGGTCATCAGTGTCATGGTCATCAGTGTCATGTCATCGATGTAATGCCCTAATTGGTGAGAGGCGCAGTCCACCCAGCCATCTCTCCCCATCTACCACCCACTTTGATGCTCTAATAATTACTTGAATTAATGATAATTGCATTTATATAACGCTTTTCTAGACACTCAAAGCACTTGAGTGGAAATTGCATCCTTCACCACCACTGTTTAGCGCCCAACCTTGGGCTATGCAGGAAAACGTATGTTTTACAAAGGTTTTTGTAATGTGTGTACCGGTAAAAATTCAGCATGATTATCCAAAATGGCCGTCCGGTCCCATTCATCAAAGGCTCTCGTCAAAACAATGGACTTATTCGTCTTCTTGTGTCACCTTCCCCCATTGTCAGCACTCATCTCGGATCGCTTTCGGAGCAGACGCTCCTTGGCTACAAAGGCGTCAATCATTTTTACCATTGGGAGTCATTGGTCCGAATGGCTTGTCAAATGACGCTCGCCGGATTTTTTTTCTTGTAACTTGAGACTGGAATCACGCAATAGGTTGAGTGTGGTGATGATCGAAAGGCGGCAAATTAAACTTTTCCAACAATGTATAGTTTGATTGGCTAAAACGCAGTCCAGAGCCAACAGACGTCGGGCCATCCGATGCTTAACCTGTTAATCTGTAGACTTTTTTCAGAAATTTCACCTAAAGGTACATGCCTAAGTAGATGGAAGATTGCTCCACTTCTACAAGGTCAATTTGCATGTTCTTGGTATCTAGGCACATCTAGGGACCTGGGGGTATGTATTCCCAGTGTCAGAAATATTGTGTCTGTTACTAGGCTTGAGTAAATTGTAATGAAGAAAAGGAGAATATAAATTATGATTTCTTTTTGCATCTTTGACGGTGAATAACACCATGTTAAATCTGTGGCGTAAGCAGATGAGCTCACTGAGCTCATTCAACACCTTATTGAGATCACGTGTACAAAAAATCTAAGCAAATTAATAAAGGGAAGATGATTAAACAGAAGGATTTGTAGATACAGTAATAAATGATAATCGATTTTAATTATAAATTCATATTTGACCTTGAAATTGACCTTGACCTTATTATGGCCAAATCATACATCTATGGATAGGGAAAAGGCTCCTCTTTCCAATGGCAGGGTTAAATCTGGATTTAGTCATTTCCTCACGGTTTTCCGATAAAAGAGATATAATTAGCATTTTTCCGATCCGTTCAGCGGTTCTCGAGTTACATGCCGATATGTGAGGCGTGCGCCAAAGTACACATTACCACCCCCGACCTCCGGGGGCTCTAGATCCGTCAATCAGTTGGCGATCCCAAGGTTTTTGGACAGGGTTGTAGCCAATGAGGGTGGCTTTCCAATGATACCCCATGATATGATCATTGGGGATCTAATACAGTCTCTATTGATCGATTTATGATAAAGAAAAGCAGGGACTTTAAACTCATTCCGCGCCAGCTATTAGTTAGGGCCTGCTGTAGCTAGGCCGCGCTTTAAACGATAGGACTGAGTCACCTTGTTTGTAGAGCTATAACTATATTCTATATTATAGCTATGGATACAATACTATGGCCCATTTGACATTACCTATCTATCGTTCAATATGTGAAAAAGAATAAAATATTCCATCCCTACGTTCCCGTGTTATACTGTGGTGAATATAAGTATGGTTTTAGAGTGGTCTAGGGTAATTCATGAAATGCTGAATCAATTCCACTATAGACATTGCCATTTCTTGCCTGTATACGCTATTATCCCGAAATCAAATCTATATCATATAGGTATTATGTTCCATCATGAATGCATGAAAGGGGGGGGGGGGGGGGTGTAGTTTCTGATTATTTGATTGTCAGTAGCGGCATTCGCATTGAACACTAAAAATGCTTATCAGCCCGATCGGTGTAAAAGCATTGCAGGATCAAGCTAAAATTGATGTCAGATTGTTCTTACCTGTGATCGGGAGTATTCCAAAAATAATATTCCAATTGTTTGATCGCCATCTGGTACATCCAATGTCCATTTGGCCCATGGCATAATCCACCACCACAACATATGGATCGGGGATATTTGACGCACTTCGATGGAACCGGCAGAACGGCTGCCCTCGCCCGACAAGGAAACTTCAAACCGGAGACATTTGGCCATTACACAGGCCAAGATACAAGGGTACAAAGGGTGCTCGATACCGGCGTCTAGCGGGATGCGGCCGGTATTGCCGTTTGGCGACCTCAGACTCATTCCCTATGTAACACAGAGGTCCGTGGATGAATAATGAATAAAAATATCGAATAAAGGAATAAACGACCAAAACCCGAGAAATCTCAGGTCTTGGCAAGTTAACCCGGGATATCTCGGGTCTGGCGCCGAATATGTTAAGAGGTTAATTTGGGACCTTGGGATGTCTCATCCGAAGGACTGTACTAACAACTGAACAGTGTCCCTATCACCACAACATGGGCAATGTGCTCTCTGCTGGACAACAACACCACAATGGCCTTGACCGGGGCTTGAACTAGTAATCTTCCGATCATGAGTCCGGAGTTCTACCCATGTAGCCACTAGGGTACACATATTCGTACTGAACCGTATAACTTGCGCAAAGGGCCGATTGTTGTTTGTTCAGCCCATGCACACCACTGAGACATTACCTGTAATTTAACAATAGCCTCATAGTATGGCATACGCAAAAGACAGGCCAGAGTTAGTAGCGTCTCCTGTACTATAGGGGCCAGCGTCTCCTGTCTCCTGCCATGCTTGACAGTCTGCTTTAAGTGTTTTCAGCCTGTTTTCAGTGTTTCTGTCCCATCTCCTCAATTTGATTTGTCTGTCAAACTATGAGCTTGTGAGTCTCTGACCTACACTGTTGGCTGGTGTTACTAGGAGGGTATTCTGCGTAATGTTCCATAGTGCACACTGGTGGTCCCGCCTCTGTGAGGAATTAATGCACATCATTAGTGAGAAAGGCCTAATCTAATTATTATCTAGATAATTACTTAATAATAATCTGCTCCTATGCAAACCCTGCAAAATGTTGGAAAGCAGTAAATTCTAATAAAAACAAAACTACTGGTTCCCTGCCCACACATGAAATGTGAGGACTGCTTGTTTTCTGATCAGAAAGAGGTTTGCTTTCAATAAACAGGTTGATGATTGTGTTTCCACGTTGAGTCATGTCCCTCAGTTTACCTTTCAGACCTTTTCTACCAGTGATATATTTAAAGCTTTGCAAGCCATTGATTCAGGAGTTCCAACTGGAGAGGATAAATTAGATCCTTTTTTCTAAAACGGGATGCTCCATTTATCACATTAACCCACATATTCAATGTGTCCCGTATTGGACATCGGCACAGGGTTTCCATTAGATGAATGGGGTGATGGAAATTATTTAAATAAGACCACTATCCAAGTTACCATGTCTAGTTAAAATCCTGGAATCTCTAGGTAATAACCACTCAAGGCATTTATTTCTTGTCACTCATTCATCTGTTTTAAGAGCCAATCACAGCACTGTTTCAGCCATTTCATTAGTTACAAAATCATATCCACTTTAGACTAAATCTGCTTTGCTGCGCCTACAGCATATTGAGTCTCAATAATGCAAAAAAAGAAAAGTTAGAAGAAATATTTCTGGTGAGGTATAACAGGTGAGGTTAATGTGGTGTCAGGAGAGGGGCACACAGCGGCTCCAAATCAGAGTACAGTAAAGTAAAGATTGAAGGGGTCTACACGTTTGTGACCAGACACAGATAATATGGTCTTGTTAACCTCTTATCAGGCACCCAGAAAAGTGGCAATTTCTTTTACTTGAACTTGAGGACTGCATACTTTTCTTTGCAAGTTTCAAGTTCAAGTTTGTTTATTAAATATCACAATAAAATACACGTACTTTACGGTGAAATGCTTGGTTCTGTATGAGCCCCTGAGAGTGTGCTTCATACAGTAAAACAAGTAAGTGAGAAAGTAAGTAAAAAGTAAGCCAAAAAAAAAGTAAAGAGGAATATACAATATACATATGTGACTTGCTCTTACAAAATCAGTCACATTGACCCAAAAAGACATTTTGAGATGTATACACCAATGGGAAGATGAGAATGTTAGCTTTCCAATGATACAAATATCATCTGTCATCATATCATATTGTGGAGAAAAAAAGCCTTCAAAGTTTTCAGTAAATTTGAATGATGATGTCATGTATGTTGTGTATGTCATGAATGTCACTATGAATTGAAAATGGGGGACCCTGATGTAAACAAGACGAAAGTCTTTCTCTGGTCTGCATCCCCTTAACAATTGTGTGTATTGAGCCGTACTGTATTGTACCCATTCTGCAATCTGTTAAATAAAGTTTTCATTCATTCATTCACACACACATACATCTCATAAACACATACAGTACAAGGAATGTATAGGAATGTGTATTCACACACATATAATGTATATGCTTACACGTGGCTAATGATTCCTTGTACTGTATGTATTTATGAGATGTGTGTGTGTGTGTGTGTGTGTGTGTGTGTGTGTGTGTGTGTGTGTGTGTGTGTGTGTGTGCACCTGCACGTGCATATACACAGATACAGTAGAGATACTGTAATATAAATAAATTACAACATTAAGTAACATCTCTAATAAAGATGACAGGTGACACAATTTTTTTGGCTCAAGTGAAAAAGTAAAGTGGTAAAGGTAGAAACATTTGCATGTTATTGGTATCTAGGGACATCTATGAACCTCAGTGAATGTCAGGAGACTCCCTCAGGGCAGAAGGGACCAGTCCCTCCTCCCCCTGTCCCGGGGAGAGTCAGGAGACTCCCTCAGGGCAGAAGGGACCAGTCCCTCCTCCCCCAGTCCCTCCTCCCCCTGTCCCTCCTCCCCCAGTCCCTCCTCCCCCTGTCTCGGGGAGAGTCAGGAGACTCCCTCAGGGCAGAAGGGACCAGTCCCTCCTCCCCCAGTCCCTCCTCCCCCTGTCCCTCCTCCCCCAGTCCCTCCTCCCCCTGTCTCGGGGAGAGTCAGGAGACTCCCTCAGGGCAGAAGGGACCAGTCCCTCCTCCCCCAGTCCCTCCTCCCCCTGTCCCGGGGGCGTGTATCGCTCCCGCAACGGAATTCGGTTTCCGGGTTCCCCTGATTGGCCGCGACGGCCACGTGACGCACGCCGCTATCCGCCCCTCTGCCGCTGCCTGTGTGTTGACGCGCGCGCAGCATGGACTTCACTGACGCATTCCCACTTCAACGCCAGAGCGATAGTCATCTTGAGTCAAGAATCACTTTTCCCACTTCAATGACAGAGCTCGCTTGTTTAATAATATTGTCGCGCCATCTTCTGAGTGCAGAAACGCTGCTGTTTAATGCTATTGTCGCTTCTTGTTTAATAATATTGTCGCGTTGTGGAAAGCAGGATGAGAGAGCGTAGATTTCAGTGTGTATCATTTAATCATTCATCATTTAACATTTGAAAGGCATACATTGTTGTCATACAGAAGTACAGAATACTTTTATCCAAAATGCTTCTTACTGTTACTGTTAGAGACTGTGCTAGACAAGATAAGTATGAAATAAAATAGTATAGCATGTAAAATAGAAGTAAAAATAGAGGTCACAGTGTTCAGTATAGACATATGTACAATGTTCGATGCAGAATAGAAGTAACTGAGTTACCATACAATATACTATGCAATGTACTAATATACAATACGCTATAGTGCAAAGCAGAAATGGGATGAGGTACAATTTACAGTAAGGTGTACGAGTTGCAGTGCAAATACTTCTTACTGTTGCGCTCCAGAGACTGTTACCATACAATATACAATATACTATGCAATGTACTAATATACAATACGTTATAGTGCAAAGCAGAAATGGGATGAGGTACAATTTACAGTAAGGTGTACGAGTTGCAGTGCAAATGCTTCTTACTGGCGCGCTCCAGAGACTGTTACCATACAATATACAATATACTATGCAATGTACTAATATACAATACGCTATAGTGCAAAGCAGAAATGGGATGAGGTACAATTTACAGTAAGGTGTACCTCTACTGTCTGTAACTATGAATGAACACAACACTAACTTACACAGACCGTGATGCCAACCTCTACTGTCTTTAACTATGAATGAACACAACACTAACTTACACTGACGCCAACCTCTACCGTCTTTAACTACAGCAGCGTTTCTGCACTCAGAAGATGGCGCAACAATATTATTAAACAAGCGAGCTCTGTCATTGAAGTGGGAAAAGTGATTCTTGACTCAAGATGACTATGTGAAAAGCGACAATAGCATTAAACAGCAGCTCTGTCATTGAAGTGGGAAAAGTGATTCTTGACTCAAGATGACTATCGCTCTGGCGTTGAAGTGGGAAAGCGGCAGTGAAGTCCATGCCGCGCGCGCGTCAACACACAGGCAGCGGCAGAGGCAGAGGGGCGGATAGCGGCGTGCGTCACGTGGCCGTCGCGGCCAATCAGGGGAACCCGGAAACCGAATTCCGTTGCGGAAGCGATACACGCGTCCCGGGGAGAGTCAGGAGACTCCCTCAGGGCAGAAGGGACCAGTCCCTCCTCTCCCTGTCCCTCCTCCCCCAGTCCCTCCTCCCCCTGTCCCTCCTCCCTCTGTCCCTCCTCCCCCTGTCCCTCCTCCCCCTGTCCCTCCTCCCTCTGTCCCGGGGGCGTCTATGCTTTTACGAAAGCGTTCGTGTTTCCGGGTTCCCGTTTTGCGCTCTGATTGGCCACTGACTTACACTAGTACGCCCCCCTCGTAAGTAGAGAGTCGGCGCTGCACTCAACCGATTCATTCAACAGGAAGCGATTTGCGAGTACAATACACCATCACGCCAGAGTGGATAAAGAAATGCTCCAGAAATGAATATGCGTAGGGAAAGGCTTAACGAGTCAGTGCGAGAGCGCACACACAAAAGCACACATGCATGATATCTGATTTATTAATGCCAAATAATGGACGGCGACCGCAATTGGCACTTGAAAAGTGTAAATGATGGATTAGTCAGTAATAATTCATGACAGCTTATATAGCTCAACTGGTTAGTGCCCTGCCTTTGGACCATATGGTCCCCGGTTCTAATCTCTTGCTTACTTTTTTTTCTTTTCGTAACGTTAAATAATCTATCCACTCTGGTGTCCCAAAAAGGACAATAACACCACTGTATGCATACTGCACCCTATGTGAATACTGTGATACTGTGAATACTGTATATTTCAGTTGGTTAGATAGTCAATTCTATTGACTTATTTGTTTACACTGCTTGTGTTGTTTTCACTACCTGTGTACCCCCCCCCCCCCCCCATGCTGCTATGATGCCTGAATTACCCCAAGGGGATCAATAAAGGAATATCTTATCTTATCAACCAGAGTGGATAAATTAATTAACGTTACAGGAAAAAAAACAAGTATCCAAGAGATTCAAACCGGGGACTATGGTCCACAGGCAGGGGACTAACCAGTTAAGCTATACAAGCTGTCATGAATTCTTATTATAAAATACAATATTATAAAATCCTGTCAGGAAGCGTGCCTCAAAGCATTTATGGCATTTCTAAGCACTTTAAACTTACCAGAACTTTAGCGCACATAAAATCACGCAGAAACAGCTGTTCCTGGAGGCAGTACTGTGATACGCATTTGCATTTCAGCGTCCTGCTACGCTCATAGCGAGGAGGGCGTACTAGCGTAGGTCAGTGGCCAATCAGAGCACAAAACGGGAACACGGAAACACGAACGCGTTGGTAAAAGTATAGACGCGTCCCGGGGAGAGTCAGGAGCGCTCTGGAGGCATACAGGTTTACACCACAGAGTTTCCAATCTGATTGTCAGTCCCAGTGTGAATGACGTTTGTCACTGTTTTTCTACAACTCAAGTTCAGACCTATGTACACTATTTCATTAGCACTAAAAGTGAATGATCTTTATTGTATCAGAAACTTCAGAATGTTATCTTTCAAAAGAGACCAGGCTCATGCATGTGCTATAAGTATAATAAAGTATAGTATAGTGTTTTGGTTTGCAAAAAAAGTATGCAGTCCTCAAAAACTAAAACTAAAATGGCCAATTTTGGGGGCGCCTGTTAAGAGGTCAATTGTGTTAGCTAGGAGTGACAGCTCAGGGTGATCAATTATCCTCAGACCAATTACCCCCCCCCCCCCCCCCCCCCCCCCCCCCCCACACACACACAGAATTATGGAAATGTTTCGATTCACTGTTTGTTGACCTGTTAACGTTCAGTGGCCCGCAAGTTGTTTGAATGAGCGGTCGGCCATTTTGGACAAATAATTACCGATACTAGGATTACAAAAACATCTGTAAAACACAAATTTTCCATGGGATTGTTATAACCATTGGACATGTACTGCAGATAAGACTTCAGGCTATGGAACCGTTATGTTTTCCAGCACCTACCTCTCAGCTGGAACTCAAAAACTAACTATATTACATATGCACTCCTGTTGTAGAAGAAAGTTCAGAATATTTCCTTTCAAACAAGACCTGACTCATGCATGTGCTATAAGTGGTTCAAGTAATACTGTACATCGCAAATTACTTTGGGTATGCAATCATCAGGCGTTTTATGCTAAATGTGCCCTCAGCATAAGGGGTTAATTATGTAAATAAAGAATAACACCCTCTCTCCATGCGCAGTTCAAATTTCAGCATTATGACAGCAGAGATAGACAGGCAACAGAGAGATTCACCAACACACATGTTCACTCTCTCCCTCTCTCTCAAACATAGCCTTCACATATTATTCACGCACACACACATTTTCACTCACTCTCTCACACACTCACATAACCTTCACATATTACTCTGGGCTGCGGTCCATATGTGAAAGGTGCTATATAAATAGCGTTATTCATATTTATTATTATTATATTGTAACAAATGTATGCATTGAAATGTCTGTAAGTCTCAACGGCATTGCAAATGAGGGTGACCTCAATTGTCCTTTTCAAGAATAAATAAAGGGTTGAATTAATAAATTTTTTTCTTTATTGAAACAAGAATTGGGCAATACAATACAAAGAATATTGATCAAAAGGATAAAAACACAATAAAGCCCTAGAGCTTGTTTCCATTGTGGTCCTTGTGAAGGGAAATTAATGTAAGTGTGCATATGTGAGCGTGTGTGTGCACGGGGAACATAAAACAAGATACAATATATAAAAACAAAAACAATACTTCACACCAATAAAGACCTCACCAAATAACAATGACCTTACAGGGGTTCCATACTTAAAAAGAAAAAAAACAGATACATTAATTTCACGCACACTCTTTCACTCTCACTCTCTCTCTCTCTCACACACTTACACAACCTTCACGTATTCCACATAACAAACACACTCACATAGCCTTCTCTGTCTGCATACCTTATTCACACACACGCACGCACGCACACACACACGCACACACACACACACACACACACACACACTACACACACACACACACACACACACACACACACACACACACACACACACACACACACACACACACACACACACACACACACACACACACACACACCATATTAACACACAGACACATCCATGTCCCCTTCTGTCCATATAGCCTTTCCATAGTCTTCATATCATATCTATAACTCATAGTCTTCATATCATACAACTCAGAGTCTGTACGTCAAGGTGCCACATGGTATTGTCTTAGTCGAATGCAAAAGAAAAGTATAATTTTTTGTATTCTTTTTTATTATCATTATTTCCAAAAGCAAAGAGGCCTAGAAGCATGGCTAACGATAATGGCGCACGTACTAGCGAGGCTAACTCCCTAAAAAAATGGGCACAGAGGCACTGAAAGAGGATTTCACCCGTCTAATGAACACACTATAGACAAATATCAAGATGTATCCATCATTGCATAATCATTGCATGCTTTTGCAGAGGACAAAAAGCCTTCAGTCGACTCCTTCATACATTAACCATTTTACTGCCACACTACCAAATGGCTAACCCGTTCACCGCTACACTACAGAAGGTTAACCCTTTCACTGTCAAACGACAAAGGGTTAACCCTTTCACTACCACACTACCGAAGGTTAACCCTTCTAATACCACACTACTGTAGCGTGGTAGTGACAGGTTAACCTTCTGTAGTGTGGTAGTGAAAGGGTTAAGCACCCCCCACAGCCCAAACAAATTATTATTATAATATATATATTATTATTTTTTGCATTCTACCAGTCGACTATCGGCACATTTTGGGCAATCAAAGTCGACTATATTCAAATCCTTAGTCGGGGACAGGCCTAGTGTTGTCTATACCTTCCTGTATAATCTTGCTGTTAGTTAGCTGTTCCAGAAAGACGCGCGGCCAACCTGTTGCCATACTCTGCGTCTCTCTGCTCTGCGCACCACTTGTTTTCATAAGATCCAATCTTTTCACCCAGAAGACTCTGTTGTCCGCCTCTGTGAATAATTTACTAAGTTTAGCCTGATTCTTCCACATCAACAGGGGGATGAGAAGAAGCGATAGTTCATAAGCTTATGCCAAGAGGGAATTGGCAGTATCTATTTGAAGCCATTCTAGGCTGTGTGAACTTGACCAAGCTTTAACATCTCTCTCTCTCTCTCTCTCTCTCTCTCTTTAACGTGTACTCTCTCACCCCAGATGCGCACGTGCAACAAGTGGTAAATTAATAAATGAATAAGGAATCGTATCAATATTTATTTGAATTCACAACACAGCGTTATGATAGCAAACAGAAATAGACTGTCCTGTTTTCCCCCGGTGCTCCCGATGGCCAGTCCAGACCTGAGCTGTGGGATTAGAGGGGAACTCCTCCTTCATGCAAACTGGCCCGCACATTTCAGATTTAGGCTATTTATCATTCTCATGTATGAGGAATTCATCAGATAATAGACTTTAACCTTTTCTCTACCACACTACCGAAGGTTAACCTTTCACTACCACACTACAGACGGTTATCAGTCTATCGTGTGGCAGTGAAAGGGTGAACCTTATGTTGTGTCGCAGTGAAAGGTTTAACCTTCTGTCGTGTCACAGTGAAACGGTTAACCCTTTTGTAGTGTGGTAGTGAACGGTTAACCTTCTGTCATGTGGCAGTGAAAGGGTTAACCTTCTGTTGTGTTGGGGCGGCTAGGTGGTGTAGTGGGCAAGGCACTCGCCATCAACGCTGGAGACGCTGGCTTCGAATCCAGCTCTCGGCGTTGCTATCAGCTTGGCTGGTCGTTCATACTAACACAATTGGCAGTGTTAGGGGTGGGAAAGCTGATCGGTGGGTCCTGGGCGTTGTGGACAGCGACCCCTACAGTTTGGTCGGGGCGCCTGCTCAGCAAGGGTAGGATCTGGAGGGAGGTAGTGTGACCTTCCACACGTTACACTCTCCCGGTGAGAATCTGCGCTGCCAGGCTGGCTGCCGGCTGGCTGCACATGCGTCGGAGGAAAGCATGTGACAGTCTCTGGCCTCCCGGACCAACAGTAGGGGGGAGTGCGCAATAACCAGGAAGGGGGGTTGGGAATTGGCATAACGACTAACAGTGGGATAGGAGAAAAACGGAAAAAGGAGGGGAGGAAAAGATAAATAAAAAAAATATATAAAAATTCTGCTGTGTTGCAGTGAAAGGGTTAACCATTTTGTAGTGTGGTAGTGAAAGGGAACCCTTTGTCGTGTGGCAGTGAAAGGGTTAACCTTATGTTGTGTCGCAATGAAAGGGTTAACCTTCTGTAGTGTGGGTTAAAGGGTTAACCCATTGATTCGATTAGATTCAACTTTATTGTCAGAGAACAACCAAATGGGCTGCTAGTTAGTCTACAAGCTGCGTACAAAAATAATAAATTTTTTAATAAAACAGGCAAAAAAGTTAATGTATACTATTGTTATGTAATACTGTTTCACTTACTGTGTGCCCCAGTTAAAGCGCAAATAAAACGTAGTTTAACCTAATGAATATTCGTTTTTTTTCATATTTGACGGTGAATAACACCATGGTAACATTGACCAGACGTGAAAAACTGAGCTCATTCAGCACCTTCTTGAGATCACGTGTACAAAATATCTAAGCAAATGAATAAAGGGCAGATGATTTACAGGAGGTTTTGTAGATACAGTACTGAATTCTGCCATCCGGACACATGCAATTTGAAATATGATTATAGAATCTAGAATATCAGGCCTATAAATGACCTTATTATGGCCAAGTCACACATCTATGGATCGGGCCAAATCTCCCCTTTCCAATGACAGTTCAATCTGGATTTAGTACCACCAGGCGCCCCTGACAGGGCAGCAAAAACCATGAATGAAATCTACTGTAAGTACAGTTACTTTTTTATAATGTAAATTGCCATTTTTCATCAGATTGTAACATGTTTTTTTGCTAGACGTTCAAAGAAAGGTAGAGAAACTAACTGCGTTCTATTTTATGGCAATAACGTTCAGGTTTGTTCCACCCGTAAGATATGATTCCGAAAATAAAGAGGGAAAAAAAGCTTCACGCTAGAAGTCAGATGGGGGGCTATGTGAGACTGTTGTTCATTGACTACAGCTCAGCGTTCAACACCATAGTCCCCACCAGACTGGTGGACAAGCTGATCGAGCTGGGTCTGAGCTCCGCCCTGAGCGCCTGGGTACTGGACTTTCTGAGTGAAAGACCCCAGGCGGTCAGGGTGGGGGGTCAGACCTCCAACACCATCACCCTGAGCATCGGGTCCCCCCAGGGCTGTGTTCTAAGCCCCCTGCTGTACTCACTCTACACACACGAATGTGTGGCCAAGTTCAGCTCCAACTCCATAGTGAAGTTCGCAGACGACACGGTGGTGGTGGGGCTGATCTCGGACAACGACGAGAAGGCCTACCGGGAGGAGGTTGAGGTACTGGAACGCTGGTGCCAGGACAACAGCCTGCTCCTGAACATTGGTAAAACCAAGGAGCTGATCGTGGATTATAGGAGAGGACAGCAGGAGACACACACACCACTGATGATTAACGGGGCTACCGTGGACAGGGTGAGCATCTTTAAGTACCTGGGGGTCCACATCTCAGAGGATCTGACATGGTCAACACACATAGACACAGTAGTAAAGAAGGCGAAACAGCGCCTCTACCACCTGAGACAGTTAAGGAAGTTCAGAGTATCGGGGAAGATACTCCAGTCCTTCTACTCAGGAGCTGTAGAGAGCATCTTGACCGGAAACATCACTGCCTGGTATGGAAACAGCACGGCAAAAGACAAGATCGCCTACAGAGAGTGGTGCACTCAGCCGAGCGTACCACGGTTATTGCACTACCTCCCCTGCAGGTTCTATACAACAAGAGGTGCAAATCCAGAGCCTGCAGGATAATGAAAGACCCTCACCACCCCAATAACAGCCTGTTCCAGCTGCTGAGGTCAGGCAGACGCCTGCGAACCCCAGCTACTAGGACAGAGCGGCTTAGGCTCAGCTTCTTCCCCCAGGCCATCAGAGCCCTGAACAATGAACATTGAGTGCCACAGAACACTGAACTATCCACACACAAGCACACATGAACACACACACGACACGCACGCTGTGCACGCTCACACACTAGCAGCCACTTAACACTTTAACATGGGCGGGCACACACTCATGCCGCACACTTATGGCCAAAAGGAAAGGCCACTTTAACAGGAACAGTGTATTGCACTACCAAAGCTACCTAGCATGTCCTATATGCTCTGTAAATAACTATGTACAGATACCGAGATGTCACACCATGTTACCTGTTACCTGTTTATTGCACAATGTTGTTTTTTTATTGGATTCTATTATATGTTGTAACACTGTATTGCACATCGTTGCGGGCAAGACCACCCGCATTTCATTGTATACTTGTATGCCGTGACAATTAAAACTCTTGACTTGACTTGGGCTGGCGTGAGCTGCGAAGTGTAGTTTTCTTTTTATTTGAAAGCCCATCGAAAACCCTGGGTCTCTTCTCTCAAAAGACTACACTCAAGTTAGGTTGCGCCAAGTCCTTGTGTCAATAAGCGCCTTTTTTCGGCTCGATGTGCTGAGATTTCTATAAACTCATATTTCACTAATAACACTTAAAATTAGGGATGTCCGATATTATCGGCCTACCGATGTTGGCATTAAAATGTGATATCGGAAATTATCGGTATCGGTTTTACATTTATTTAACCTTTATTTACCCAGGCAAGCAAGTAAGAACAAATTCTGATTTTATTTATTGTCAAAAGTATGCATAATGTTGTGTTAATTCCACGACAAGAGATATGTAATGTTAATTACCTATAATTATTCCGTTTTGCGGGGGGGGGACCCTGAATATATAGGTATCGGTTGATATCGGTTGATATCGGTATCGGAAATTAAGAGTTGGACAATATCGGTATATCGGTATCGGTAAAAAAGCCAATATCGAACATCCCTACTTAAAATCACAAACGTAGTGCTGGAAATATACACTTTGACTGCTGTTTTGACAGGGTTAGGGTCTTTACTCTTGGCTACATTTAATGCAACATTAATTAGTATGTTCTGTATTCATCTATTCATGGCGTGATATCAATCTTGTACCGGTACCGGACCGCTCAGGCTCATGCAGCGAACCTGTGCCACGGTGCCACCGCTGTATTGGGCTAACCCCTGTCAGCCCTGATGGGCTCTATTCCCTTCAGCCAGCTGTCTTTCCAAGCAGTCACATGGACTTTGCCTCATTGTCAGCTGTCTTCCCAAGCAGTCACATAGACTTTGTAAACAACTCTGCAATAATAGATGATGATGATGATGATGATGATGATGATGATGATGCTGCTGATGATGATGATGATGATGATGATGATGATGATGGTGATGATGATGATGATGATGATGATGATGCTGATGATGATGATGATGATGGCGATGATAATGTCTAACCAGTGGGCATAAGTGGCCTTCTGTGACATTTTTGTAGGTATTAACACTGGATAAAGGTTTTAGGATTATACAATTAATCCTGAGCCTGATAGAAACTTTGAGATCTGTGTTTTTGATGTGTTGTTTTTGTGTCTATTGTTGTTGAAGTTGTTGGTGTTGTAAACACATGCTTCTCAACACCCCCCTCCCCTCTGCTCAGCACCCCCCTCTCCCCCCCATTAACTCATTCCCCGGCAACGACGAGTATACTCGTTATTAGCCGCCAATCGTTGGACGCCAACAACGAGTATACTCGTTATTTGATCGTTATTTTATTTTATTCGCTATTTCCATTCATAAATCATCCAGGAAGGCTGTGTTACCATAGGCCATAGGGAATGAGTCTGAGATCGCAAAAGTCCAATACCGCCGCCTGGTGGTATGCGGCCGATGTTGCACTCCCTTTAAGACTCTGTGTATGGGGCTGTGTGTCGATGAATGTCATCCGGGCTGACTTTTCTGGTAGCCTGGACGCGTGAATATTAAAGGCAACCAACTTGTGTTCAGCTTTTCGTTCAGCGTTTCTCTGATTG
Organism: Notolepis coatsorum; assembly: GCF_963971535.1. NCBI lineage: Eukaryota > Metazoa > Chordata > Actinopteri > Aulopiformes > Paralepididae > Notolepis > Notolepis coatsorum. The sequence goes on along the minus strand of NC_140179.1, from coordinate 58,616,007 downwards.
GCCACACGGCCAATCAATCAATCCACTAGCACACGCCCTTGCGGCGCGGCAGAAGCGCTGGTCGAACCAGCGGTGTTCTGTTGTGTGACTGTACTACAGCGGTGTTCTGTTGTGTGACTGTACTAAACTCTTCCACCACATGACCGACATTTGACATACAGTACACCTCCTATCTATGTTGGGATTATGTTTGGTCATGACAAAACAATAAAAATCGCTACTGTTAGTAATGCTGCCACCACCCACTTCAATGACAGAGCTCTCATATTTGCGAATGCATAAACTATATCTTAAATTATGGCGATGTGTCTAATATGGCTGTCGCGAAGTCATTGATAAGCGACAGCCATATTAGACACATAGCCATAATTTAAGATATAGTTTATGCATTCGCAAAATATGAGAGCTCTGTCATTGAAGGGCTTCGTTCTACAACGGAGCACGGCTGCTGCTGCTGGAGCTGGACCGAGTCAAGCCGGCGGCGGCGCACGGAAGCCGGGGATAAACCACCGCGTCGCCCCGCTGGCGCTTCAGGCTCAGCAGCCTCCACGGGCGAAATAACATATAACGTTACAGTTCCACACTGATGTGTACAGTGAGTGTCTAATATGGCTGTCGCGAAGTCATGCCTCTCCCTCTGAAAGCCCATCCACGCTGTGTATCATAGAGATATAGAGCACTGGGTTTTATCACTGGAGATATATTTCTCACTCACCATTGTATTTTGCGCCATCTGACAATATCATAATGATGTGTTTTCTATATTATATCCACAATCATTCATCTAAAAAATTGTATGGGCTTTGATTAAACATGTAACCTACACCTACTGTAACTTACTGTACCTCTGCTTCCTACAGCACAGCAGGTAATGGCGTTAATCAATGGAACGCGAAACATAATAACGTTACGCTTTCTAGTTCAGCGCATTTCATAGCGCTCCACTGCTACCGCAGCCCAACACAAGTGCGTTGGAACAGCAGCCACAAGTTGGTTGCCCGCGCTGCCGCTCGCTTGCGCTCCTTGGATTTCATTTGGGACGTGGGACGACTGCGCTTGCCTGCGCGTGAGGGCGGGGGGGCGCGGCCAATCAGAGAAAAGCCGAACACAAGTTGGTTGCCTTTAATATTCACGCAGCCTGGACCGATGGCTTTACCCGATCGCATTGAATAGTTTTCGGGACCCCCGATTCATTATGCTGTGGTGGGTTATGTCATGGGCCAAATGGACATACGATCTAGCAGATGGCAATCAAATAATTGGAATATTATTTTTGGAATCTCACCGGCCACAGGTAAGAGCAATCTACCGTCAATTTCAGCTTGATTGTGCTTTGTTTTCATAGCCATCACCCTGATCAGCGTATGCTGTTGTACTGACAAATGCCGTTATTGACAATCAATTAATCAGAAACGACCCCCCACCCCCCTTTCATGCATTCATGATGGAACATAATATACCGATCATATGAATGAATGAATAGTTTATTTTCGGTCTTTGTTTACAGATATATCAAAAACACACATGTGTGGACTTTCAAAAGGACAATGTCCTTCTTCAGTGATATGGCTAGCCATATCACTGAAGAAGGACATTGTCCGAAACATGTCTGCTATTTATTCAGGCTGCCATTAAAAAACATTGAACCTGTGAGTGCTGGTCCGGCTACCCTGCTTTTTGATATACTGAACTTTATGGGATTGCAGCACCCAGTGTGAGAACTTGTGAGCGCGGTCTAACTTGACTATATGGACTTTCAAAAGGAAAAGAAAAAAATCACAAATGTACATATTCAAAGTAAGCTCACACACAAAATCCAAACTCAATGACCGAAAAAAGGAATAGGCTGAAGCACATGCTTATTTTTGCCTATCCTTTACAATTCTTAAAAACTAAATATACTTTAATATAAGAAAGAAAAACTTAAAATATGCCGCAAGATATCATTTAATTTTTTTCATTCTTTTTAAGAAAAAAAAAGAAAAAAAGTTTGATGTTTTACTCAAAACTGTACTCCTGAATTATTTTATCCTTCAGGGCCTTTTTAAATCTCCCCTGAGAAGTGCACAACTTCAACCCGTCACTAAGACTATTCCACAATTTAACTCCCAAGATTGAAACACATCTAGCTTTTACATTAGTTCTTACCTTTTTACATGTTTTAAGAATACACAACCCTCTTAAATTATACTTTCCTTCTCTTGGTTGAAAGAGACATTGAATACAAGCTGGTAGGTTCTTACTCTTAGCACGAAAAATGTATATGCATTTGAATTTTTTATTGTAGCGTGTATAGGGACGAAATGCCAATGGATTAAGTATAATATGCGTCGCGGCCTATTACTAGCCTCCCAGGAATTACCCTAAACCGCTCTAAAACCATACTTATATTCACCACGATATAAACCGGGAATGTATGGATGGAAAAAATATTCAATATATATATATATATATATATATATATATATATATATATATATATATATATATATATATATATATATTGAACGATAGATACTCTGTCAAATGGGCCATAGTATTGCATCCATACAGTACAGTAGCTATAATATATATATAGTTATAGCCCTGCAAACAAGGTGAGCGACTCCCATCGTTTACAGCGGTGGCAGTAGCTACTACAGCAGGGGTGGCCAACCAGTCAGAGACTAAGAGCCACAAAAATTACTGTGGTACCACAAAGAGCCACACCATATATACCATACCTTTTTTTCAGTCACGGCACCCTTCATGTGTTTATAGGTCCCACCCTCTGGCCTCTGATGATGCTAATTTTTTTTTATTTGGGCCTCACAGGGTTAACCTCTTAAGCCCGAGCAGTCCGGTACTGGACCGCAAATGACATCAGGCCATAAATCCATCTCTACAGAATGTATGAATTAATGTTGCGTTTTCTTTTCAAATGTAGCCAAGAGTAAATACTCTAACCCTGTCAAAACAGCAGTCAAAGTGTATATTTTCAGCATTACGTTTGTTTACCAATGATTGTAACTGTTATTAGTGAAATATATGATTATAGAAATCTCAGGGCATTGAGTCGGAAACCGGCGCATATTGACGGGAGGAAGTGGCGCAGCCAAAAGTGAGTGTAGTCTTTTGAAGGAAGAGACCCAGGGCTTTTGATGGACTTTCGAATTTCGAAAAACTACCCTACCCAGCTCACGCCAGCCCCTGTCAATCATCTGACTTCTGGATAAACATTTTTATTTATCTTATTTTTCGGGATTATCTCCCACAAGCCTGTTATTGCCATAATACAGAACAGTTAGTTTCTCTACCTTTCTGTGAACGTCTAGCAAAAAACAGCGTTGCAATCTGATGAAAAATGTTGGAGAAATGTACATTATAAAAAAGTAACTGTACTTGTGAATCATGCCTGGTGATACTAAATCCAGATTGAATTGTGCCATTGGAAAGCGGAGATTTGGCCCGATCCATAGATGTACGACTTGACCATAATAAGGTAATTTATAGGCCTGATATTCTATAATCATATTTCAAATTGCATGTGTCCGGATGGCAGAATTCAGTACTGTATCTACAAAACCTTCTGTTTAATCATCTTCCCTTTATTAATTTGCTTCGATTTTTCAGGTCTGGTCAATTTTAGCATGGTGTTATTCACAGTCAAAGATAAAAAAAAAAAAAAAAATATATATATATATATATATATATATATATATATATATATATATATATATATATATATATATATATATATATATATATATATAATTGAATTGATATTCTCCTTTGATTCATTACAATTTACTCAAGCCTAGTAACATACACAATATTTCTGACACTGGGAATACATTCCCTGAGATCCATAGATGTCCCTAGAATCAGATACCAAGAACGTGCAAATGAACCATTTAAAAAAAAAAATCTGTTAATGTTTATTCTATGTCTTATGGAATGAATGGCAAAAAAATATATATATTATAATAAAAAAAAAAATTGAGGGAGGAGCCACACATTGGCGGGCAAATAGACGCATGCGGCTCGCGAGCCGCGGGTTGGCCACCCCTGCACTACAGGATAAGGCTAATAGCTGGCAGTCAATGAGTTAAGGACCACAACGGAAATAAGCTTTTAACTTAATTGTATCTTGATCTTTTTTTATTTTTTTTTAATGTGTACGAGAAGCTTGCTTCAGATAACTTTTCAAAATGATCGAATACATTCAGTCAATCAATCAATCTATCTATCAATTAAACAATGTTGTGAAAACTGTTCCCGGACAGCTTTGATGGTGATTAATTTGACAGTAACGCAAAGTCCACCGCATGGCCTACTGCCAAGTCAAACTGCAGGCTCTGGTTCAGTTCAGATCAACTGTCACTCCAAGGACTTACTAGCTGCCACAAAGAGAGCAGAATCCCTTCATTTTACACCTTAAAAGGATATTTCATTCATTTTGAGGACCAAGTCAAGTAAATATAATACTTCTGAATTATAAACAAACAATAGAGCAATACCATTTTGTGTAATATATTATTCTATGTTTTCTTTTAGGTAATGTTGCCATTTTCTTATTATGAGTGTAGGAACTATTTCTCACTTTGAGGTGTATAGTTTGACCAACTGTCAACTTCTCACAGAATGTTTAGAATCCTTCCTCCAGCACAGCAGCACGTAACCATGGTAACATGGTAAAGGTTCTGTATTACGGTGGCGTTGCATCCTCAGATGTGGGTTATCAATATCAATAACTCCAAGTCAGCTCTGCTTTAAATTCATTTAAACTCCTTCGTTACCGTGCAGACGTGTCCCCTTTAGTTCCTAATTTACCACCGATGACCTTACCTGAACAGGCAGGTTCACCAACTGTCTCAACCAATCACCTTAGAGAGCATCAAAACAAATCCTCTGATTAACAATGACACAGTTTTAAACAGAGGTACAACTCTTATTGGTTCATAACCAATACATAAGTCCTAAGATAAGATATTCCTTTATTGATGCCCTTGGGGAAATGCAGGCATCATAGCAGCATGGGGGAGGGGGGAGGGGAGAGGGGGAAGGGGAGGGGAGGTACATGGTAATAGTAGAAGACATGATACAGGTCATAATCATAAAAGTATAGTACAGTAGAAAAGCTAAAATAAAAATAGGCAGTGTAAACAATATAACAATATAATTAACTGTGAGTATACGCATATGAGCAAGTACGGAGTGTAAATGAAGGTGCAGATGAGGGTCTGTATGCCCCATCAGTCATATATCTTTATATATGTTTTATTACGTATTTCAATGCACCACACACGGTACCTGTTGTGAAGGATCAGATTAAACCGAATATATATATTTATTTATATATATATATTTAAATAGTATTTGTATATCGTTTGATATCCCCTGTATATTCCTTGTACAATATGCACTGAATATCCCTTTAGTCTACTAAACAGCCCATAATAGTTTCATTCTACCATTGGACGAGAACCTGGCGCCAGCAGCCATACCCCTAGGTTCAAGTTCAATCGTGCCGCCCAACATGTCGTGGCAAGCCCGGTTCCGCGTAGGAATACGTCTGGCGAAATACGAATGGTACTATTTGTTCACAGCGCATATATATATGGCGCAAGTAAAGTAGAATTGATTGATTGATTGATTGATTGAAAAGTTTATTAACAGATTGCAGAATGGGTACAGTACAGTACAGCTCAATACATACAATTGTTAAGGGGATGCAGACCAGAGAAAGACTTTCGTCTTGTTTACATCAGGGTCCCCCATTTTCAATTCATCATAACATATATGACATACATGACATACAGATAGACAGTACTGCTACATCTATACATTTATGACATATCAGATTTGCAAATACAGTACTGTTTGTGATACAAAAGTGTCCAGAAAAGGAGTGTATATACATTTGGCATAGAAACTGTACATTGGAGGAGGTTGGTTGGGTGGGGTGGGGTTGGGTGGGTTGGGTGAGGGCTGTACATTGGAGGTGGGGGGGGGGGGGGGGGTTGGGAAGGGGACACACACACATTTTACACTGTACATTGGAATATTGACAAAGCCTTACTTGGTCATTTACTGTACAACTAGGTTAGGACATTTGTAGGGGCCAGTTTCGAATTGCAGTCTCACGTAGGTGTTTTTTGAGAGTGTTTTTGAAGGTGGGTAGTGATTCACATTCCTTTACAGCTTTAGGTAGGGCGTTCCACATTGATGTGGCATAATTGCGAAACGTGTTTAGTCCCTTGTTTGAGCCGAATCTGGGTTTTACATGATTTGTGGAGCTCCCTCTGGTGTTGTGATCGTGGTATTCACTGACCTTTGGGAAGTATTTTGACATGTACATGGGTACCTTGGTCGCGTAGTGTATCTTGTAAAAGAACTTTCTTTTAGTCCAGTTCTTTACCCTCCAACCGAGTAACAGACGCGAAGCCTCACCCACGACGCACGTGTGGTGCAGTAAGGCCTACTTGGCCTCAGAATAGGCATTGAGATATCGTGTGGATTAATAGTTGAATTGTCATAGTTTGGCACTATACCGTCGAGTTGGACGTATTCTATTAAGCTAATAATAGTCTATTATGTATGGTGCATCGTCGGTTAGAGTTATAAAGTGAGCAGTACCCCCATCGTTCCTGACGTTATCTGGAGTCTTAACCAGGCTGGGCAGACCACTAGTGGTGCTTGCATCCGAGGAGCTCCGGGCCAGGGCGACTGGACCTGTACATTGGATTACTCTACCCGGACGACGGCGAGCCTTCCACGGCTTGGATTATGCTTTGGGTGCTTTGATTATTCCATGGATAACGGCCAACACTGCGGAGTGTTGGAACTACCCCCCGGAGAGGACTCCAGGTGAGACGGCGCTCTACACCAGTGAGGTCGCCTCACGTCTCTCCGTTGTGGACCGGCAGCTACCGTCCACCAGAGGGTCCAGCTGTATTCGTCTGCGGACCGAGGTTCTGTGGGCACCGTGTTCAAGACTTTGAATTCTCCCAAGAAATCGTCGGCCAGATGGGATACCGCCAGCGGCTTCTCTAACCCCCCCCCTCCTACTGTCTTACAACCAGCGGGACCCCCCCCCCCCCCCCCTTAGTGTATCCAGCTATAATAATTTAAGTACCATCGCTATAGTTGCCTAAAGAACCGGGTTGTATACTTACTCCCTGCGTAACCAGAGATTGGACATTCAATGTTGATTTACCTACGAATACTCATTTGCCATACAAGTGCATTTCAAATCATAAGTGTAAACAAGTGAACGTTGTATATACCTTTTGCTATATTAAATATTCGATTTGTACATTTGTGTGGACTTCGTTTCATCAGGTGGGAAAGTGTTCATCATATTTATATCATGTACTGGATGGCCAGAAGTTAAAGTACAAGAGGTAGTGGTTTAATAATACCATACTTAACAATACAGTCAGGGAATTGTACCCCTCAGTTACAGTACCACTTTGTAAATAATATGGTATCTGATTTGAACCATGATACAGATATTTCTTTTGGTCACTATCATCACCATAGTCACTAAAGAGTTAAGGAAATACCGTGATATTTCTCTCGATCGACCAAGATGGTCTCTCGACATTGAAAGCGTTGTTCGTTGATTGCTGCAAAGGTGAACAGGAAACAGGAGTGGACATACACAGGTGGTTATTATAAGATCAAAACACAGTCAGCTTTCAGAATATAGAAAGGATGATTTATTCTTGTCACACAAGTAAAGGATTCCACCGCAGGTTATAGACCTGTAAACTCCTCTCATGAAGTACAGTAGTTTCCATACGTACTGACTGCTGATTGATCAATATAGTGATGAGATAATGGTTGTTCGCGCCCAAAAGGCGGTGAGCATTCGTCATGTGTTGCGTCTGTTACGTCAATCGTACCCAGTGAAAACGTCCCTGAGATCCTGTCTGTTCTGGTTGGAGAAGATACATTTAAGAATGTTCTCATGCCTTGAGGAACAATGCAGCATTATACGGCCTGTACTCCCAGAATGAGGTATCTCGAATAATCACAGATAAGGTGTTCTCAGCAGACTTCCAATGAGGGAGATTCATCCAAAACTGCTTTAAGGCACTCTGAGGCCTCTGCGCTCCCATAATAGATCACTCCCATGATAGATAAGAGTGTTACTCATTAAATCTTTACATGAGATTCAGGCGTCAGAGGCGTTTTTAAACAATGGATCTCTATAAGGCTTGCCACTGGGCAAGGTCGACTCCAGACTGAGGAATTTATGTCAATGCCTTCAACACTACTATCCTGGGTATCCTGAGTTTCACAGAGCTCGCTGAGGAGCAGGCACAGCTCAAGAAGATAGATAAGAGAACATAAGATATTCCTTCATTGATTCCCTTGCGGAAATTCAGACATCATAGCAGCATGGGGGGAGGGGAGGTACAGGTATGGACAGGGTAATAGTAGAAAGACATAAATATAGGCAATACAATTGTATCTGAATATAAAAATGTGAGAAAAAGGAACAGTGTAAACAATCAAATGTTATCTGAATATAAAAATGTGAGAAAAATAAACAGTGTAAACAATCAAATGTAATCTGAATATAAAAATACGAGACCGGTCAGGAATTGCTTTGTGAACCAACGCTATACGTACTCAGCGAGGAGAGAAGGAGTATAAATAGGGAGTTTAATGAAGACAATGATTTAATTAATTCAGAATAAATTACAGCATATTCCTTGATGCAAAGTGCTTCCATACATTCTCACCCTGAGACATCCAGCTAGGAGGGCAGAAACTGGAGCGTGTAGGAGGTTCAGTCTTTGAGTTGATTTAATAAACAGACACAGCCACATGCTCTCTCTCTCACACACACAGCTTTACTTCTTAGCAATACTAGTATGTTTTCAACACACAAAGGCACAAAAAAACTAAAAACAAATGTTTATTAACGAGAAGAGTGAACATTTTAATAAAAAAGTAGCCTTGATGAGGTCTGTGGTCTGTTGGTCGAACTGGAAGACCAAAACAAAGACAGATAGAGAGAGAGAGACAGATAGAGATAGATAGATAGGGAGAGAGATAGAGAGAGAGATAGAATCTAGACTCTAGAGAATCTGCCACTCACCTTCCACATGTTGACTTCCTCTACCTTGTGACGGTGTGTATTGATGAAGCACCCATTCACTTGAAATGTTAAAACAGAATTACAGGGGGCGGTCAGGTGGCATAGCGGAGATTGCGTTCGTCACCAACACCGGAGACGCTGGATTCGCCTGTTCGAATCCAGCTCACAGCTCCGGCGTTGTCACCAGCTTGGCTGGCCGTTCACACTAATACAATTGGCTGTATTAGAGGGTGGGAAAGCTGGCGGGGTGGGTCCGGGTCGTTGTAAACAGCAACTCCTACAGTTCGGTCGGGGCGCCAGGCTACAGGGGTAGTGTGATCCTTCCACACGTTACACTCTCTCAGTGAGAGTCCACGCTGCCAGGTGAAAAGAAGCGGTTGATTGGCTAGACGTGTGTCGGAGGAAGCACGTGATAGCCTCCACTCTCCCAGACCGACTGTGGGGGGTAAGTGCGCAGCGACCAGGAAGGGGATTGGGAATTGGCATAACGACTAACATTGGGATGGGAGAAAATCGGAGGAAAAAGGAGGGGGAAAAAGATCAAAAAAATTAAAATAAAAAAACAGAATTACAAACTCACGATGACCGTCTGCATTATTTTTCAGGACCGACTCGAGTACTATAACACATGGTGTTTTCCACTCCCAAGATGATAACTGGCGAACAATGACCCACGCAGATGTAATTATTGTATCATTAGTTAGTGAACTTTGCAGGCACCCGAAGTCTTCATAGTTCATAAACACACTCTCCATCCTCTGTTCCACTGCCCTGTCCCCAGATCCACACAACGCTAGGCAAGCTTTCCCCTTCAACTCCTGACTTTCATCTCAGAGAGCTTCTGAGGTTTTTCTCATAAATGTGTGACTTTAATCTCAGAGTCTTTCTTCTCATACATTTGTGAATTTCTTTCTCTTACATTTACAACTTTAATCTCAGGGAATATCAGAGTTTTTTCTCGTGAATTCAGAACTCAAAATATTACCCCCTTCCACCGGCTCTGTACAAATGTGTTGCCCCTACAATAGCCATAATAATAAATAATACAACGTTGTCGTTTGAGAGAGCTTTCAAGTGGAGAAAACACTTATATGTGATAATTATGCTGACCCATGATACATTTGATTGTTTCTCATATTCTGTATCTATTTATTTATTCCACCCAAATTCTGGATTGCTACTACAGTTTCCACGCCACACACTGACCAGCAAGGCGACCAATCAAGCGGCTCGCTCCAACTCATTTGTTCTACATGTGTGTGCTGCTGGATATGTTTCCTGTGCTCTCTAGAGTGAGCCAGGTCTTGACAGCTTGTGACTCCGTGACAAATCCAGAATGGTTTTGCAGATTATTTGTCAATAGGTCGTACGATACAGCCTTCTCATGCTGACGTTTTTTTAATTGTAAAGAAAATCCACTTCTTGAACTGAACTCAGCTCCGATACCAATGCCATCTGAGCATTCTAGGAGTGTACACCCTGCTCAACATCTCTTCCCAGCAGGGGTGTAAAAAGTACCCAGAAATTATACTTAAGTGAAAGTATGGGTACCGTCTCAAAATCGTACTCAAGTAAAAGTCAGAGTATCTGGCTAAAACACACTTGAGTAAAAGTAAAAAAGTTTCTACTTTGAAATGTACTTGAGTATACTAAAAAGTTAAAGTAAAAACCTTTTTTTATTCCGGGGCAATGAAATGTTCCGTTTCGTCCTCTTCATCACTCGTACTATCATTTGTGGCCATCTTCTGTAGCTTGTTACTCTGACTGTCCATTCTTCTGATAGCAGGTGTTTAATCAAAGACCCCCACTTTCTAGTCTTGCACAAGGACCAATCAGCATGGGTATGGGCGGGTTAATTTTCCATTGATGGGGATTTGATTGGCTATTCCTATAATGGAACGAACGACGCGCACACGCAGATATGAAATAAATATGAAACAGACAATGAAATGAGCCCAACGAGACTCATGAATGTATAGATGCACAACATGAAAAAACAAACAATGAAATGAGATTGCTGCAATGCTGCATAGGATGATCTGAATACCGTTAATTTCAATTGCACTCCACGCAATAAGGTTTAATTGCACAGGTTGAAAACATACACGCGGCTAGACAATACACACACCAAACAGACGCTCACGTGAGTGCACATTTGCACTGAATGTAATTTACTAAGCCGAAGTTAAAGACGTTACTTTACTCTTGCGGAAGCACCTTCGACCGTTCTGATTATACCAGTCTCCCAACAAGCATACTCATACGACAACATATATTTCACGCCGTTCTCCACACGACAATGACTCACGATCTTTTAGTCGCTCACCCGACAAGCCAGACCAAGTCAACACGTTCTGCACTCCACGCAGAAACTAAGAATCCTGCAACCCACGCAGAAACGGGATTCTCCTCCAGTATATAATACTCAAATCAAACAATGCAAATAGATCTCACCATCCAGCCATAACTCTTTACATATATATACGACACAAATTTACATCACCTGGCGCAGAGGTAGGGGGGAAAGGCTTACGACCTTGCGTGTCGACGTACAAATTCCCCTCCTCTGCAACCAGATGAAGAAATCCCACCAAAGGTTCAGAGATCCTGTTCGTGATGCCAATTGTGGGGGAAATTAGCCCGATCAATGAATCAAATATAGATTTGGTAAACACAGGTTTATTATCAGTTATATCGGATGACTCAAAGGAGACACCAGCTGTTGTGTCCCCAGGTGTGTGAGGGCTGTGTGTGTGTGTGTGGGTCATGAGCAAATAACAGGGACCACTAGACTGCTTACGCAGATATTTTAGGAGAGGGGAAAAATTAAACAACAGAAAACAACCTTTACAGGTGGAAATCTCAAAGTGAGTAATTAAGAAAATAAATCAAGTCCCAAAAAACAGGACTACTCTCAATAAAGAGGTATAGTATAAAAGTAAATAAGCCACAAGGACACCTCCTAATAAAGGAGTTTATATTGGAAAAAGTAAAACAATAAACCTCCACTAAGGGAGTTTATGTGTAGAATCACGTGAGTAGCCTAAAATAAGAATGACTACCATAAAGCTCAATTCTGAATCAGAGATCAGACTACACTTCAATATAATGAGCGTGACCAAAAGGACAGCCAACACTAGGAAATGAAAAAGCAGTTGACACTGCGATCTCCAAACTTAAATAGACTCCACATGGCCATAGGCACAGCTGCACTGCATCAGGTGCAATCAAGCCCACACACCTGCCGATCCATGAGGCAATTAACCACAGGGAACAGGGATTGACAGCTATCCCTCACAGAGAGGTGAAATAAAGCAAAAATAGACAGCTGTCCCTCACAGAAAGGTGAAATAAGGCAAAAACCATGACAAGGTGAGCCCCAAAGTCCACTCAGACATGGCTCTTTATAGTCAAGAGAGAAGGGTCAGTAGGAGGAGGAGGGGGGGAAGTATTAGGAGGAGATGGGGGGGGGGCATGTTTTGGGTTAGGAGGGGATAGACATGGGGTGGGGTTGGTGACTGATCGGAACAAAAGGGGTTGATTAATGGAGGAGGACAGAACTTAGGTAAGTGTCTGTGGGGGATAACACATGGGAGGGAGGGGGACAATCATCCTACACTGAGCAGAAACGAATCCAGTCTGTTCTGCACCGTCGTTGATCCCCTGGACGCTTTCAACGAGCGCTTCAGCATGTGTACAAAACACTCCAATTGACCGCTCATGGCCAGGTGAAAAGGAGCAGAGCGCATGTGCTTCACTCCATTTCCCTTGAGAAAAACCACAAACTCATTTGAAATGAACTGCGGATCGTTGTTGCTAACCAGAACCTCTGGAAGTGCTTGGCGACTGAACAACCCCCTCAGCAATTGAATAGTCTTAGTAAACATAAACATTTGACCCTCCAAGGGCCGTGCAAGGTCCACATGTATCCTCTCCATGGCCAGGAGGGAAGTAGGGAGAGACATGACTGACACACTCTGGCCTGTTGTTTTATCTGAGCATCAATCCCCAGCCACCAGATGTAACTACGAGCCACAGCTTTCATTTTAACTACTCCCGGGTGGCCTGTAGCAATCACCTGATTTCCCCAGGTTAATTTAGTCAACGGAAATTATGACTAAATATGGTTGCCAATGAAGTCACGTTAATGGAGATCATGTGAGACTAACGTGACGAAATGATTCATGTAATGTCGTTGACTAAAAACTATGACACAAAATGTAGTTTGCAAAATAAAATCTTGCTAAAAGTTTATTCAACATCGACTTAAATTTTACTTGCTACTTGCTAGCTAACAAGAACTCGTTTGCCGACAGGAAAGTAACAAACATAATTGTCCGTGCGGAACCCTTATCCCCAACACATCGTTCCGTGGGTGTGTGTCTCTCTAGTTGTATGGTCTTATGGCACCACTGTTATGCTGGGGGTGTTGTTTCCCCCTGGGAGATATGGGAGGATGGACCGCATGTTGTGTTGTGTATGAGAAGGGAAGTATCAACTTGTAAACCCCCATATTGAGCTGGAAATAAAGCACAATACAGAAAAGGAAACTCTCCTCTTTCTTCCCTACATTACTGCATGACGGATCACTACATTATGTTGATCCACCACAATAGAACAGATTAAATAGCTTACATAAGTCTAACCAGCTAGCACTAACGTTAGCTTTTTTTGCTCACGCCAATTTATGAGGCTGTAATTGAGTGGCGAGACTAAACAAAAAATACTAAATCGAGACTAAACAAAGACTAAAATGCTCAGACCTGTAGTTGACTAAAACTGACTAAAACGAAAAATAAATGAAGGTGACTAAATATGATGAAAAAGAGCATTTGACACATGACTAAGACTAAAATTTAAAGTAGCTGACGAAATGAACACTGGCCACAACAAACACCCCTGTACCACCGAGATCTCATCTCTTCAGGCGTAATAGGGAGTCACCGCACTGTCCTGCTCTTGCGCCACAGGAAAGTGTCCTAACCTGAGCAAGTATGCATGGGAAAGATCCAGTTTGCTGAAACGCTGCCCCCCGCTAGGGAACAAGCATATCCTCTATCCAGGGTATAGGATAATGTTCAGCACAGAGGGCAGGGTTTAAAGTCACTTTAAAATCCCTGCCGATGCGGACACTGGCCCATTCACTGAACTGCACTGGAGAAAGCACTTTTAGCTTCTGCAGGCGCTCCAGCTCGGCATCCATTATGGGCCTGAGTGCATAGGGGACCACCCGGGCCTGACAGAACTGATGTTCTGGCTTGAGTGTCAGAGCTACTTCAAAGCCCTTCAATGACCCCAGTTCCTCCTCTTGAATATACCTCGGCATGCCCCTTTAACACTGCTTCCAGCGTGTCCATCTGCATGCGTTGTACCGATCTGACCGCTTTATGGCTCTCCAGTCCAGTCTCACTCTTCTCAGCCACTCATGGCCGAAACGCCTTTCACCACATATAGGGGGAGCCGTGCTATTTCTCTGTTCATTTGTACCTTCATCTTTACCACCCCCACTGGTGCAATCACTTTACCTGTATACGTTTTCAGCAGGGTGTGGGCGTGGCGCAGCCGAATATTGCTGAATTTCTAACCGTACATTTTCTCTGCTGGGGCTGAGCACCTCGCTGTGCAATTGGCTGCTGGACTTCCTGACCGGGAGACCACAGGCAGTTCGGAGCCCCCCAAGGATGCGTGCTCAGCCCCCTACTCTTCAGCCCCCTACTCTTCACCCTACTGACTCACGACTGCACACCAAAACACCAACCTCTTGATCAAGTTTGCAGATGACACAACTGTTAACAACAATGATGAGTCTCACTACATGGACGGGGTGATCCAACTGACCACGTGGTGTGGGAACAACAACCTCAGTCTCAATGTGGAGAAAACTAAGGAGGTTGTTGTCGACTTCCGGAGAGCGCACACCCAGCACCCTCCACTGACCATCAACAGTGCAGTGGTGGAGAGAGTGAGCAGCACCAAATTCCTGGGTGTGCACATCACAGAGGACCTCTCCTGGAACACCATCACTGGCCAAGAAAGCTCAGCAGCGCCTTTACTTCCTCCGCAAACTGAGAAGAGCTAGAGCTTCTGTTCCCATCTTGTGCTCCTTCTACCGGGGCACCACCGAGAGCCTCCTGACCAGCTGCATAACCGGGTGGTACAGCATTTGCACGGCATCCTGCCGCAAGATTCTGCAGCGCACGGTCAGAACAGCTGAGAGGATCAGTGGTGCCCCCCTCCCCTCCCTCCAGGACATTTACAACACACGCCTGGCCCGCAAAGCATTCCACATCGTGGGCGACATCACCCACCCCTCAAAGCGCTTCCTCAGTCTCCTGCCCTCCGGGAGGAGAATGAGGAGCCTCCGAGCCAGGACCAGCAGACTGAAAGACAGCTTCATCCATCAGGCTGTCAGGAAGTTGAACGCTCTCCCAGCTTTCCCCCCTCTCTTACTCTGCCCCTGCCACTTTACACACTGCCACTTTACTAACTCGCTGCCACATTATTTAATTTTACTATGTACTACTGCTGCTAGGAATATTTGCAAGTTATTGCAATATTTATAAGTTCTCTTTGACCTCTTTTATTTAATTCACTCATTCATTTAATTTTAGCTACTGTTTATATTGTACATAGTCCTGTATATTGTGTGTTGTATATTGTGTCCTATATGTTACCTTTGTGTTTTATATTTTTCTAGATCTTTTTATATACACCGTGGAAAGGGGCAATGTAATAAAATTATTCTGTATGTCTTGCACAAATAGAAAAATGACAATAAAGTTGACTTTGACTTTTTCTCTGACATGAGTGAAACAGCTGCCCCTGTGTCCAGTTCCATGTCAATCATTTGCCCCTCCACTTTTGGCCTGACCCAGATTACTGATGAGGCTGAACTGCCTCTGCTGGGAGACATCATCTGCTCCATCCCCACTGTGCAGGGGTAATTCCACATCCGAATCTGAATTCATATCGATCCGCTTCGCCCTGGTGTTTATTTTATTTATCTGCCTTTTTGACCTTTCTCCCCCTTTGTCCCACCTTGCGTTGCTTGCTGCTTTATTTTCCTGCTTGCTCCCTCTGCATGTACGTGCAATGTGGCCAATCGTACCGCAGTGGTGACAGGTCTGGTCCTTCTAGAAGCAGTCACTTTCCCTATGATTGGTCTTTCCACACCGGGTGCATTTTCTCCCGGGAGTAGATGAGAGGGACATTGCATTCACCTTTACGGAACTGCTGAGTTGTTGGGCCTCCCTCGCCACTGTTTCCATACCAACAGCGATTTTCACTGCTTTATGATAGGTGAGGGCATTCTCACTTAATAGCCTCTTCTGGATGGACTCGCTGATGCGGCCACATCATACGAACCGGTGCCGCAAAGCCAACGGTAGGTACACTCCAAACTCGCAGTGCTCCGACAGCTTCTTCAGATCTGCAACATACTGGGCTATTGTCTCCCCCTCTGATTGATGTATTTTATGAAAACGGAATCTTTCAGCAATCACAATGGGCTTGGGAGACAAAAGGGCTTGCAGCACTTTCACGATCTGAACATAACATGTCTCCCCTGGTTTATCCGGAGCAATTAAGCTGCACAGTAATCCATGTTGCCGATCCAATCACACTCAAAAACACCGGGAGCATCTTCTCATCAACCCCAAAATGTTCAAACCTCTGCACATAAGTCGACCACTGCTCCGTCGATTCATCAAAAGCCACAATATGACCGATGATCCCCGCAATCTCTGTGTAATGTCGAAACACCGACATGGCGCTAGCTATGCTAACACTAGTTCCATCATTAGCCAGCGCTAGCGTGGATTCTCGTGAAGCAGTGCCGTCACAATCCACAATCACTGGATGAATCGTACTCATCGTCAATTTATTATATGTTATACTGAACAATGGTAGTGTAATAATAACAAAGTAAGACTATATTGCAGGTACTGTAGACCATGGCGGCAGCTAACTTTATTGTCCAACACAAGCATGACAAATGCGGCATGAACCGTTACCATAACCTAGCCATATCTTCTGAAAAGTACATATCTAAGTAAAGGGAAGATTGCTCCAATTCTACAAGGTACATTTTTGCATGTTTATCTAAATGTAGGACATCTATGGACCTCAGGGAAAGTATTCCCAGTGTCAGAAATATTTTGTCTGTTACTATGCTTGAGTAAATTGAAATGAACCAAAGGAGAATATAAATTATTATTATTATTATAATTTTCTTCATCTTTGACGGGGAATAACACCATGCTAACAATGACCAGACATGAGGAATTCAGCACCTTCTTGAGATCAGGTGTACAAATAATCTGAGCAAATTAATAAAGGGCAGATGATTTACAGGGGGTTTTGTAGATACAGTACTGAATTTTGCCATCCGGACACATGCAATTTGAATATAGAATATAGAATATCAGGCCTATACATAACCTTATTATGGCCAATTCACATATCTATGTGTAGTAGGGTGGATTATCCCTGCTTATGGGAGTAGTAGTACACAGCCACCTGGTAGCAGGATACTATAGAATTGGATCTATATGTACCCCCGTCTTTGGCCCGGAACGTCGTTCTGGAGGGCTTGCAGCAGGAGTGGATGGGGCCCAGGATTTACTAACCTGGGGAATGGTACTCTGGTCTCCCTCGCCTTCCAAGGCGGTCAGCAGTAGCTCCCCACACACTCTCACTTCCCCCAGTACCTCCGACAGCCCTCCCACACCCGGTGACTGTCAGTTCAATAGTATTATTGGGCTTCCCTTTAAGCAGTACCCTTCCTTGACCACCTGTATAGACCCTTCAAATGCTATGCTGTGAATGGGGTGTAAGGGTTAAATAATTATGCAGTCACAGTATTTACCCAGGGGTTAGGTTAGCAAATGGAAGAAACAGACACACACACAGTGCTCCCAATTATATCTACTTTGTATTGAAGCCTGGGCAGGTTATCAGTTACAGGTTGTACTTCAGATTTATTCAGATAGCACGTATTCATAAATGGCACCGGGTGCTCTCACTGATAATGTAGGGGAACACTATTCCCACCATAGGCACCGCGTGCTCAATACATTAATAATACCCCGCTTGTCCTAGGGGAGACCCAGGCATAAAGTAGAGAAATCATTGGGAATTCAAACAACAATAATAATACAAAAATATAAAAGAAACCAAGTAAATGTGGGCCCACGTTACCAAAATAAAACCTACACTAAAGCCGGCTTATATTGTTTGGGGTACCCCTTAGACACTGGTTGTTAGCGTTCACTTGAATGGACGTTGATGTGGATACAGGAGGTACCGTTCGTACTTAGCCAAGATGGCGGACCCACTCTTATCACCTCTCGTCCAGGTGACAAGATGGCGTCGGGCGATCCTGCGAGCACAGCCAGCGGGCTGGGGCGAACAGCATGGGCAGTGGTGAACTGGAGGAGCGTGCCGTGATGGCGACCTCTGCTGGTGGGAAGAGGCGTCCTCTGCGACGTCGGGGAGACGTTCACTGCTGGCCGTTGGTTGCTGCTGTCGCGCGAGCTAATACTGTTGGCTACCCTAAACACAGCTAAACTTCGGGTCTGGATGCACCCTCCTGCTATATCGGTTGTACTACTAACGCAACATGGCTGACTGTACCACCGGTCTTCAGCGCCGCGCGCCCGGTAGTCTACTGGAGTCAGATGGAGCCGTTAGCAGCATGCTAATACACCGCACACTTACTACTACAACCCGTTAACTATAGATGTTAGTCCTTCGTTCTGTATCGCTTACTCACACACTATCGCTGGTACTTCTAGGATAACACGTCAACTAGCAAGTACTTCTTATCACCGTCGCTCTCCAACGGGGCTCTTCAACATAACTTCTGCAACAGGGCTCTTCCGGAGCACACGCCCGCTGCGACTGTTCATGGTCGAGTTCACTGCCGAAGAGGGCTTCCTGGTGCTCTGGCCCATAGATATCTATAGAACACTAGATAGCTTAAGGCGGAGTCACCAGCGTCACTGAACCGCCGCCATCTTGCTCCAGTTAGCCTTGAGTGAGAGTGAGTGAGCTGCACAGACAAAAATACTCATAACTCGCTGAAATATTGACGGATTTACAAACGGGTTGGTTTGCTATAAACATCAAAGATGTAGTTATGATACTGCATACTTATAAAAAAAAAATTTAAAGATGTTTTTTTTTACAAACCACTTGAATCATAGCCACGTTAATAATGCTTGTAATAAACCAAACCGTTTGTAAATCCGTCAATATTTCAGCGAGTTATGAGTATTTTTGTCTGTGCAGCTCACTCACTCTCACTCAAGGCTAACTGGAGCAAGATGGCGGCGGTTCAGTGACGTCGCTCTCCATTGGCCGGCAGCGCGGGCAAGCTATCTAGTGTTCTATATATATCTATGCTCTGGCCCCCAGGTAATTCTCTCTTCCTCGTTGCTTCCCTCTCTCCTCCGCTCCACCTGCCACCACTGCCACTCCGCCCCCTGCTGGCACCACTGCTAGGACCACTCCAGAAAGGGAGAAAGGTGCTTCAATGTTATTGTTAGTGATCCATAATGAAGCCGGAGAAGAGTAGCACCTCACCTCGTTATTAGACCGGGCGAGATATCAAAAGGAACACTGTTTATCACACTTTATACACACACAGGGAAAGTAACAGTTAGTTAGCACTTCTGAATACTTAGTAGAATATTCAGGATGCTACATATGGATCGGTCCAAATCTCCTCTTGCCAATGGCAGTTAAATTTGGATTTAGTATCACCAGGCGTCCGTTACAGGGCAGCAAAGACTGTGAATGAAATCTACTGTAAGTACAGTTATTTTTCTATAATGTCCATAGCTCCGCCATTTTTCTTTTTTTTAAACTTAAGTTTTTATTTTCATTTTTTTTCAACAATATACATAGACAACATTCATAGACAATACATTTCAACATATCAACAGTACATAAATATAAAACAAATAGACAAAAATGAGAAAAGAAAAAGTGTGACATGGGTCCTTTGGTCCATTCTATATGGTCTCGGGCCAGGCGTTCTGGAGACCCTCAACATTGGCTTTCTTTTAGGCAAATTAGGAACAAATGTACTGCAGTAGTAAGAAAATCTAAAACTGATTACTATCTGGAGTTGGTTACAAACTCATACTCTAATCCGGCAAAATTTTGGAGTGCGGTGAATGTGAACAAAATAAAATCATCTAATTCTTTACCCTCTCATATTAAAGTTGAAAACTGTGTGATCTCTGAGCAGAGTGCAATTTGTGTTGCCTTTAATAGGCATTTTGCAGAGGCTGGTAATTTATTTAATAGGAACTATAATGGACCTTGTCCTGTTGATTCTGATTGTTTGTACCCTGTGGGCGTCACTTCCCATTTCTCCTTTCAACCTTTTACACAGTCGGCTGTATTTGATGCTTTGCAATCAATCGATGCAAAGTGTTTTACAGGTGAGGATAACTTAGAGTCTTTTTTTTATTAAGTTGGCTGCACCAGTTATCGCTGAACAGATGACTTATATTTTTAATCTCTCTATCTCATCAGGTAGATTTCCTCTAGTTTGGAAATCTGCACAGGTGATTCCTTTACATAAGGGAGGTGATAGGGATAACTTAGATAATTATCGTCCTATCTCCAGGCTACCTTGCCTAGCTAAAGTCCTCAGGGCCCTCATTCATCAACGTGGACGTAGAACATGTTCTATTTCCACACGTAAGCACAGAATGTAGAATCAGTGCACACACAGTAAAATCGGGATTCACCACACGTGCGTAGTCGTACGCAGGTTCTACGCACACCTGTCATGATGAATATGACTTTGATCCTACGTTTGAGCTTGTGCACTGTTTTAAGTATTTGCATACCAGAACCGCCCAGATTAACCATATATACGGTAATGGAATACCCCCATGAAATGTGGAAACATTGACTAAGCCGAGGGAAGCGTGTTATGAGAACGGTGATGTCGGATATGATATCTATTAACCATTGCTGCCTGGGCAGCGCAAACACTAATAAAGACCATTAACCACTGTTTTGCCGTTGCCCGTTAGTGTCATTAATGCAATATAATGCATGCTGGAATAAGAATGCCTTTCTTAATTTATTTTTAATATTAATAATTATTATAATACAATAAAAGACAGCTCCGTCTTTTAATACACATATATTGTACAGTAACGTCAAATAAATACTACAGTCCCCGCTGAAATAAAGGTTCTGCACGCACATACCAGCAGTGATCTACAGCATAAAAGATAGCCACTTTATAATACTATTCTGAGTAGATAATCCATCTGTATCGCAACAGAGTCACGGATCTGGTCGGGGCAGGTATCATTATGTCGGGAAAATCCTTATGAAATAAACAAAAGTGAATTAAAGAATTTAAAAACAAAGTTTAGCATATTAAATTGTTTTATAAGCTTTCTGAGTAGATAATTCATCTGTATCGCAACAGAGTCACGGATCTGGTCGGGGCAGGTATCATTATGTCAGGAAAATCTTTATGAAATAAACAAAAGTGAATTAAGGAATTTAAAACGAAGTTTAGCATATTAAATCGTTTTATAAGCTTATAGCTTTTTTCGTGCTGATTTGAGAGGGTCCAGTTGTAGAGCCGGAGAGCAACTCTCAGGGCCAAGATAGCACTTATACTATTTTGAGAGAGACAGCAGAGAGACAGACAGCAGAGAGAGAGACAGACAGACAGACAGACAGACAGACAGACAGACAGACAGACAGACAGACAGACAGACAGACAGACAGACAGACAGACAGACAGACAGACAGACAGACAGACAGACAGACAGACAGACACTGTTCCACAGTGTGTGTGTGTGTGTGTGTGTGTGTGTGTGTGTGTGTGTGTGTGTGTGTGTGTGTGTGTGTGTGTGTGTGTGTGTGTGTGTGTGTGTGTGTGTGTGTGTGTGCGTGCGTGTGTGTGTGTGACTACTAGTCTAATAGTAGAGACTCAGCCCCCCCCCCCCCCCCCTCTGGACCACCTCCTAGTAGAGACTTCTCTAGGAAGAAGACGAAGATGAGGATTAAGGCGAGACACTGCAGGTGAATAGGCAAATATACTTTTTTTGTTGATTTTGAGATTTTGTTATATTTTGCTTCCTAAACATGTCTTCTATGAAACTAGTGACAATAAAACGTCAATAACACACATTTAGTTGTTCATTTTACTTCATTTTGCCTTATTGCATCCATAAATGTCCACATATTTAATGGGGAAGTGCCTCATTTGCATATATAAACATACATTTCAGAAAACTTGTCTCTACTAGGAGGTGGTCCAGAGGGGGGGGGTCTCTACTGGGAGGTGGTCCAGAGGGGGGGGTCTCTACTAGGAGACTAGTGGTCACACACACACACTGTGGAACAGTGTCTATCTGTCTGTCTGTCTGTCTCTCTGCTGTCTGTCTCTCCGGCTCTGCAGCTGGACCTTCTCAAATAAGCACGGAAAAGCTTTTAAGCTCATAGCTCCAATTTGGGTCCCAAATTGCGGTACAAATGAAGGAGGTGTCTCGGGTAGTGGACTCTAGTTAATATTATGTTCTCTCTGCAATTAGACTGCCCCTCATTCATCCCTATCTGATGCTATCTCTGAAAACAGTTCCTGCGAGCGCAGTCAGTGCACCCCATAACGCTATATATATAAACCTGCATTCATTCGGAGAGAAAGACCTATTCCACATGCTATTTAGGGTTTGACAATAATTACACTAATATCGCTATTTCACAATGAACTATAATGAATTACGGGGGTCATACAGAACACGCGCCAGTGTCTTTATTTCCGCGTTGGAACGAATGCATGTACTGAGGAGCGCTTGTGCGTAGTAACGATATTCTACCACTGGGCGTCAGCTAAGTGTGCTCAGAGCTGTGCGTAGACATAAGCACAAAGTCAAGTTCAAGTTGAAATTGATGAATCCCACTCTTTGCTTAGAAATGATCGTACGCACAGGGTAAGCACAAATCTGTGCGTAAGACACGTTGATGAATGAGGGCCCTGGAAACACTAGTAAGTAAACAACTTAAATTTGACCTTTCAATTAACTCCATACTTAGTTCTCAACACTCTGGTTTTAGAGCCAAACATCAGCCATCACTTTGGTTACTATTGACATTATTTCAGCATTAGATAAGAGGAAACCCTGAGGACTCTGGCAGGAGCACTCATTCAAGGGTACTATGACTATGCGTGCACCTCATGGTACCAAAGCACCTCAAAGGCGCTTAAAACAAAATTACAAACATCACAAAACAAACTGGTCAGACTACTACTTGACCTGAACCCCAGAACCCACCTCACCCCTGCCCACTTTGCCAACCTAGGATGGCTTAGAGTAGACGACAGAGTACAGCAACTTGCAATGGGCCTGGTCTACAAGATACACTATACGACCGGGGTGCCCATGTACATGTCAAAATACTTCCCAAAGGTCAGTGAATACCACAACCACTACACCAGAGGAAGCTCAACAAATCATGTTAAACCCAGATTCGACTCAAACAAGGGACTAAACACGTTTCGCAATTATGCCACAACAATGTGGAACGCCCTACCCAAAGCTGTAAAGGAATGTGAATCCCTGCCCACATTCAAAACCGCCCTTAAAGAGCACCTACGGGAGGCTGCAATTCGAAACTGGCCACCGTAAATGCCCAAAACCCCCACCACCTCCTAATAGACAGTCTCCTCCCCACCGCATGTATATATTCCCTCCCCGCCGTATGTATATTCCCCTCCCACCCACCCACCCCCTCCTAATGTACAGTCCCCTCCCCATCATATGTATATACTCTGTCAGGAGCTAGGGGTAACAGTACTGTATATTTGAATACCGCCTATGTCACAAATGTATCAGTACTAAATACCTATATGTCCCTATGCCATAAATGTCATGTATGTTATGTATGTCATAAATGTCTATATGAATTGAAAATGGGGGACCCTGATGGAAACAAGACAAACGTCTTTCTCAGGTCTGCATCCCCTTAACAATTGTATGTATTGAGCCGTACTGTATTGTACCCATTCTGCAATCTGTTAAATAAAGTTTTCATTCATTCATTCATTCAAACATTGTGCTGCTCTCTTTGTTGATTTATCAAAAGCATTTGATACAGTTGATCACTACTTACTTCTAAAGAAACTATCTAACATTGGGTTGGATGATAATGCCTGTGTCTGGTTTCAGGATTATCTATCTTCTAGGCGGCAGTGTGTGAAGTTAGGTCAAGCACAATCTGAATTCTTGGCCATACCTAAAGGTGTGCCACAAGGTTCAGTTTTGGGTCCTGTCCTTTTTACAATTTATATTAATGACATTGTTTCTTCTTTGTATGGATGTCATGCCCATTTGTATGCTGATGACACAATTGTGTACTGTATTGCAGACTCTGTACAGTTGGCCTTTGAGAAATTGCAACTTTCCTTTTATGCTCTACACAGGATGCCCTTACTAGTCTTAAATTGGTTCTTAATGCTAGTAAGACAAAGTTTATGTTGTTTTCAAGAGCAAGGAATATTAACTTTGATGATGTGAGGATATCTACTGTCAGTGGCTATTGTATAGAGAGAGTTACTGAGTATAAATATCTTGGCCTGTGGCTTGACGAGAAATTAACATTTAAGTTCCATGTGGAAAATCTTGCCTCTAAACTGCGACAGCAAATTGGTTTCCTGTACAGAAACAGATCCAATTTTCCTCTATTTAGTAGAAAAATAATTGGGGAATCAGTCTTCTTATCAGATTTGGACTATGGTGATGTAATTTATAGGCATGCTGCAGCATCAACTCTTAAACCTCTGGATTCTGCATATCACTCAGCTGAGCTCTCAGATTTATAACTGGTGACAGATATGATACTCACCATTATGTCCTGTATGATAGGGTGGGTTGGTCTTCTCTTGCAGAAAGGCGCAACAAACACTGGTATTTATTTATTTTTAAAGCCCTTATTGGTAAACAACCTGTTTATATCTCCTCACTGTTATATTGGAATATTGGAACCTATTCAACTCGATCGAATGACTGGATGGTTCTTAGGGTTCCTCAAATTTGTTCTGAGGTAGGGAAGTCAGCCTTTTCCTTTGATGCCTCTAACTCAGGGGTCTCAAACTCAATTTACCTGGGGGCCGCTGGAGGTAGAGTCTGGGTGAGGCTGGGCCGCATCAAATATTCCACAAAAAAGGGTTTCAAGTATTCAAAAAAAAGTACAACTGATCCAATCTTCTCAATCTTTAGCAATAACATTTTAGAACATGAACAGTTCTTCAGAACATGAACGGTTCTTCAGGCTTCTCAGTGGTGTCAGTGGACTCATCCACAGCTATGGAAATGCACTGTGCATTTTTTTTTATTCTATCGCAAAGCTGTTTAATCAAATCACCAGCCAGTATTTCAGTTATTCTGGTTGCTGTGCGATCTGAGGGGGATTTGCTTTTGTTTGCCTTCAAACATGGTCTCCATCACTTCAGTCATACATTATTTTCAAATAGCTACCGTTTTTTGGCATATAGTCACATAATTGGTTTGGTGCTGGGACCAGAGGAGTAGCTGGGGGGGGGGGGGTTAGGACGATTCCAAGGGCCCAGCACTGGGGGGGGGTGGGCAGAGAACACTATTATTATCTTTTTATTAATATGGTTTTATTATTATTATCCTAAAGTAAGTTAATGTAGATGACTCAAAAGTATAATTGCCTGTATTATAAAAAAAATAGGTAAAAACCATATTATGCGTTTTCATCAATAAATAAATGCCCCAAATCTTTTTATAGATTGGGGGCCCCACATTTTTTAATAGATTGGGGGCCCACAAATTGATTATTTCATTGGGCCCAGAATCTCCAGCTACGCCCCTGGCTGGGATGAACGCATATTTTTCCGTCCATTCACCTTTGAATTGCAGTCGACTTTTCTTTTACTGACCATCTTTGAAAATGCCATATTTTTCTGCTGGCTGCCTGCTGGCGAAAATAGGCTAATAGCTACATTCATCTCACAGAGATAAAACTGGGAGCGAGTTTACTATAGATGCGCTGTCAACTCTGCTCCGACTTGAACTGAAAGAGAGAGACAACATGCAGTCCGTGAAGCCCCGCCCTACTCCCCTACTCTGCATCTGATTCGCAGACTGTGGGTGAGGGGGAAAAACGCTGACGGGACGCGTATGTGATTGGACCAGACTCGTACACAGACAGACAGTGGCAGTGCTGCCGGACATGCAGAGCACTGCTCGCAGTCAGAGGAGCGAGGATGCATTTGCTTCCACTTTACTTGATATCACTCCGGAATCACGTTTCAACCAAGTCACTAACATAACGTTGCTGTCATGAGCCTGCGCTATGGTAGCCTACAAGTGATAAAATAAATAAAACTTCCAACTCTCGCGCAACGACTCGGCAAACAGTTGCGCACGGGCCGCATTAACACTACACTTTGATGTCCAGTAGGGGGCCGCAAAATATCATCCCGCGGGCCGCAATTGGCCCGCGGGCCGCGAGTTTGAGACCCCTGCCTAACTCATGGAATGTCCTTCAACTCACGCTGAAATAGGAGGTTCTCCCTTCCCTTGGAATGTTTAAACGTATGATTTCAGCCCATTGTGTGACTACCTGTAACTGTTTTAGTTGATATTTTTAAATTATTTTGAAACGTTTTAAAAAAAATTTTACTCTGGTGTTTAAATTTCCGTGAATATTGTTTTTATTATGTACTGTACAATCGTCGTTTCTGTAAAAGAGGGAAACCTCAGATGCTTACAATTTTAAATAAAGGTTGAAATGAAAATATTTGCATTATTTATTTACATTTTCATTCAATTCCTTGTATCCTTTTCAAGCCTCTGTGATGTTGTTACTTCCCCTCCTATATTCTTCCCACTTTCCCCATTTCCATTCATACTTTTCTTCTTGCAGCCTCAGCAGATTTGTGATTCTCTCCATTTCCTGTATCCCCTCTACTAACTCTATCCATTGGTCCTTCGTTGGCACTTCTACCTTGTACCACAGTTTAGTTAAAGCTTTTTTGGCTGCCACTATCAATATCTTAATCAAGTATTTGTCTTCCCCTTGGATTCCTTCTTGTGATAGATTCCCCAGATACAACACTTGGCCTCCCTGGGGTATTTCGTATCCTATTATTTCATTTATTATCCCTCCTATCTCTTCCCAGTAGTGCCTTATCTTCTGACATCCCCAGAATATGTGTGTATGGTTCGCCACTTCCTGTCCACACTCCCTCCAACATGTTTTCTTTGCTGGTGTGTAATTGCCCTGTATTTCTGGTGTTATAATGTAACTAATTATGTTTTTCCACCCAAACTCCCTCCATATCCTTGATCCTGTGGTTGTTTGTTGCGTCTTACATGTGTTATACCATTCCTCCTCTGTTATCTCTATTTCTAACTCTTTCTCTCACTTTTCTTTTACATACAATGTTGTATTTCCCTTACTGTCCATTATTGCCTGATATAGTGCTGATAGCACCCTTCCCTTCTGTCCTTCGTATGAGTTTACCATTATCTTAATTACCCCATTCTGTTCTTTGTCTCTGTCTTGCTTTATTTCCTTGTTATAGTACTCTCTAATCTGTAAATATCTAAAGTGGTCCCTATTCTCTAGTCCGTATCTTTCTTTCAAGTCTTGTAGAGTCTGCATCTCCCCTCCTTCTGTCATTGTACACATTGCTGTTATACCCCCCATTCCCATCTCTTGAACCCATGGTCTTCCATCCCTGGTCTGAATTTGTTGTCGTGTGTTATCCATCTCAGTATCTTGGATTATTTTTCTAGCTTGTATTTCTTTACTATTGTGTTCCATATGTTTATAGTGAATTTAGTAATTGGATCTAGTAGTTGTTCCTGTCTTCTGAACAGCTCCCTGTCAGTGTCTGTACTTTGAATCCCTCTCTTTTGGTTTCTATATCCTTCCATTTGGCCTCATAATTCACATTGCACCAGCATGCTACTGTTCTAAGCTGTGCTGCATAGTAATAGCTTTCTAAACTGGGTACTGCCACCCCTCCTTTCTCCTTTGGTAATTGTAGAGTCACATATCTGATCCTTGGCCTTTCCCCCCCCCCCAAATTAATCTTGATATCTGTCTATCCCATTCCCTAAATTGTTTTTGTGGTATTAATATAGGTAGAGATTGAAATCAGGGGCGGAGCTAGGGGGTGGCTACCTGGGCTCAAGCCCCGGATGTATTCTGAAAAGCCCTGAATCTATTTAAAAAAAAAAAAAAAAATCTTTTTTTACAATTCATCATTGTTACATGAAAATATGTTTGCACCAGATTTAGCAGAAGCTAATTTCCATCTGTGGTCTATCCAGCTGCTAACTGTATTTGAGTGAGTTAAGTCTTGGTGTTATGGTAGACTCAGACCAAGTTTCAAGTTCAAGTTTCAAGTTTCTTTAATAGTTGTCATACAGAAGTACAGAATACTTTCATACAAAATGCTTCTTACTGTTACGCTCCAGACCTAAGCTTTAAATCACAATCAACAAGTTGACAAAAACGTAATTCTTCCACCTTAGAAACATAGCTAAAGTACGGCCATTTATAAATCAAAAGGACGCTGAAAACCAGATCCATGCCTTTATCTCAAGCCAACTCGACTACTGTAATGCACTCCTTACCAGCCTCCCGAATAAATACGATGATAACTATTTTATTGCAATGCACTATTGCATTATTTTATTCTATTTGACTAACTATTTTATTGCACTGCACTATTTTACTTTGTATCAGTGAATCATAGACGCCTGGCCATAAGAGCATTCGGAGCATCTCTGCTCTCCCACTATTGAACTTGGGGGAGCAAAGGTATGATCTTGCTCCACCACTTTTTGATTATATGAAAAATATGATATATCCCCCCCCAATATATAAATCTAACCATAACTACGTTATGGTTAACTGAGTTTTATAGTGAAAAGAGCAGCTTTATTGGTCAAGATTGAAGGCTCTATATTGCAGGAAATTGCACGTACAGGTTCATTAAATTCAAAATAAATCTGTCATGGAGGGGGTTGTGCCGGACCCCCTCCGAACCACCCCTTGCCTGCCCAAAAACGTAAAAAAAAAATAATAAGCCCCGGATCTCCTACAATCCTAAATCCGCCCCTGATTGAAATAGGTATAGTAACCTTGGTAATATGTTCATCTTAATGATTTCGATCCTTGAGCTGAAATCTAGGGGCATTACCGTCCATCTTTCTAGGTCTCTCTTGATTTTCTGATTTATCTGTGTATAGTTTGCATCGTATAACCCCTCCATCCCTCTTGTGATGTTCACCACTAGGTAGTGGTACTTGATCCTGTCCCTGCCCCATTTGATTTTGTATTTTTCTTTGATCTCTATCGTTGGTGTGTAGTTCAGTGCTAATGTCTGTGTCTTCGTCACATTAAGTCTATACCCTGAGTAATATCCATATTCTGTCAGTAGATCCATCAGTGTCGGGAAGCTTCTGGTTGTCTCATATATACTATCACGTGGTCTGCGAACAATCCCAATTCATGTTCTGTCCCCCTTATCTCCACCCCTTTGATGTCTTTGGTCTGTCTAATTAGTTGAGCCAGTGGTTCGATGAATACATCGAAGAGCGTCGGCGAAAGACAACAACCCTGTCTGGTAGCTCTCTCTAGTTTAATCCGGTCCATCAGACTACCATTCACCTTAATCCTAGCCGTCGGTTCTTGATATAATGCCCTAATTGTTTTCATAGCGTTTTTGTCTAATCCAAATTTCTCCAATACTTTATATAGAAATATCCAGCTTACACTGTCGAAGGCTTTTTCTGCATCTAGGCTAACTAATACTGCACTTGCTCCTTCCTTTTGTATCTCCTCTACTATCTGCACTGTCTTCCTTATGTTATCCTGTGTCTGCCTTCCTTTAATGAATCCAGTCTGGTCTTCGTCTATTATATCTGTCATAAATGTCTAAAATATTTTGGATATTATTGATGTATACATCTTGTAATCTACATTAAGTATGGACACAGGTCTGAAACTGCTACACAGTTCTCTATCTTTCCCTTCTTTTGGAATTGT
This sequence comes from Notolepis coatsorum, assembly GCF_963971535.1. Lineage (NCBI taxonomy): Eukaryota > Metazoa > Chordata > Actinopteri > Aulopiformes > Paralepididae > Notolepis > Notolepis coatsorum. The sequence goes on along the minus strand of NC_140179.1, from coordinate 58,585,838 downwards.
AGTAATTATGGCCTCTTTCCATGAAGGTGGCATTGTGCCTTTTTCCATTGTGTGTCTGAATGCTGCTTCTAATATGGGGCTCAGTTCCTGCCTAAATGTTTTGTAGAATTCCGAGGGGAATCCGTCGCTACCCGGTGACTTACTACTCTTTGCTCTACTGATCGCATTCCGCTCCGCCATTTTTCACCAGATTGCGATGCATTTTTTTATGGCTGTCAGTTTATCGCGTTAATTAGATTAATTAATTACACAGCAAATTATCACGTTATGAAAATTAGCTCAACATTTATTAAAGAAAATATATATATATTTTGTATAATCTCATTCATTCCATAAGAATGTAGAATAAACATTTACAAACCTTTTTTTAAATGGTCCATTTGCATGTTCTTGGTATCTGATTCTAGGGACATCTATGGATCTCAGGGAATGTATTCCCAGTGTCAGAAATACTGTGTCTGTTACTAGGCTTGAGTAAATTGTAATGAACCAAATGAGAATATCAATAAAATAATTTCTTTATTTTTTTTTACTGTGAATAACACCATGCTAAAATTGACCAGACCTGAAAAATCTAAGCAAATGAATAAAGGGAAGATGATTAAACAGAAGGTTTTGTAGATACAGTACTGAATTCTGCCATCCGGACACATGCAATTTGAAATATGATTATAGAATATAAAATATCAGGCCTAAAATGGTTATGCGATTAAAATGCGATTAATTCGATTAACACATTGGACGCCAACAACGTGATAATTCGTTATTGCCCACCATGCGTTGAACGCCAACAACAAATAAACACGTGCTTGGGATCAATATTTCATTTTTTCGCCATGGCATTCATAATTCATCCAGCCTCCCTCCGGGACTGCAGCTGGACCCTGTCTGATATTGCAATGCCTCAATACCGCCGCCTGGTGGATGTCCGGCGAGTTACACTCCAAGCCAAACCGGAAGTGGCGCTCTGTGCATCGAGGAAATCCTTCTGGCAGTAATATCTTGTTACGTGGATCCAGACAAACACTCGAGTGCATGGGATCACTTTCGAAGCGCAATAATCAATATTATTTCGGCGTTTATTGCGTCATACAAACGGGAAATGGATCTAGCAGATCAACGTCAAGTCAAGTCAAGAGTTTTATTTGTCACGGAATACAAGTATACAATGAAATGCGGGGGGTCTTGCCCGCAACGATATGCATAATACAATAGTAATATATAATAAGAATCCAATAGAACGACATTGTGCAATAAAACAAGTAAACAAAGTAGGGCATATCGCTATATGTACATGAGTTATTTACAGAGCATGGTAGGACATGCTAGGTCCTGTGGTAGTGCAATACACTGTTAGCTACGGATGAGGCACTGGGTCTTTATGTACACTGTTATACAATGCTATATTATACAATCTCAAGTTATACTATACTATTCTTAAAGTGACCTTTCCTTTTGTAAAGTGACCATAAGTGTGAGCGTGTGCAGCATGAGTGTGTGTGTGCTCATGTTAAAGTGGCTGCTAGTGTGTGAGCGTGTACAGTGTGTGTGTTGTGTGTGTGCTCATGTGTGCTTGTGTGTGGAGAGTTCAGTGTTCAAGGCTCTGATGGCCTGGGGGAAGAAGCTGAGCCGAAGTCGATAATCTATCATATGCGTCAGGGCCTATAACGTAAGGTTATGTATATAACCAAGTTCTATGAATTCTGGTGACGCTCAGCGTCAGTCTGCACTAACCTCACTTCGTGCACATGCACTGAATAAAAATTTCCACAATGTACCTTTACGTACGAACATTCGTCTGGCCACACCCCTATCCGCTTACCTTCATAATAAGCAGGTGTGTGGTCACCTACTCGCCTCCTTCCCAAACTTTCACCACAAGGCGAGACCAAGGGCCGCAGCGCCGTCCTGATGCTGAGCGTCACCAGAATTCATAGAACTTGGTTATATACATAACCTTACGTTCTATTTCATTCTGGCCTCCGCTCAGCGTCAGTCTGCACAAGAGGAGCTGAGCGGAAGCCAGAAGCTCGACAAATGTACCCCGCTGAGGCCCCCCACAACCATCAGACCGGGGAGGACCGAGCCCCACGACCCTCCCTAATGGAGGGATACCCTCCCTATTGGAGGACGGGAGGGAGACGGATCCGACCATGCGAAGAGGAACTCAAGCAACTCAACGCACAGGGTGAGCAGATCGTGGCTTGACCCCACGACTACGCACACGCACAACCCGCATGCCACCAGGGAACGAACGGAAGGAACAACCCCCGTTACTGCCCCCAAAATCACGAGGTCAAGAGCAAACTCAACCCTGTGGCAAGGCCGTAGCAGCGGAGCGCGAAGGAAGACCCAGACCCACTGAAGGGACTGGATCCCCTGGAAAAAGGGGGCCCGGAGAGGTCAATGACGCCAGGCATCAAGACCCCACCAGGCGGTCACTTAGTGACACCGCCCCCCACATCGCCAACGTATTTGGACAGGGCCCCTCCAAGAGCGGGCCCTTTCCCCCCATTAGTACGCCGCCTGGCACACTGACCCTGCAACACAGGCAGTCAGCATGGCCGTAAGCACTCAAAAGGTTAACCAACGGAAGCAGGCAGCGCACCGGGGAAAAACCAGGCAGCAGGCTGTAGACCCGAGCCTGGAGCACTGCGGACGAGATAGGCGCCAAAGGGGTCAACTGAAAACAGTACCCCGGCGGAAGGGGCGTATGCTGGCATTGTTGCGCACCATGACAAAGCCTCCATCAAAAAAAAACACCCAGAGGGGTCGAGGCAGAGAAGGCTGACACGATTGGCAGATGTCATGAACGTGCAGGGGCACACTCAACCGGGTAACCCGGGAATTGACTCTGCTCCCACACACCAGGGAATCAACCACCCTCTCGGTACACAGACGGTGGTTGTTACTATAACCCCTCAAGGAAAAACTCCAAAACACACCTGCGGGTATACACCAGCTATACCGCAGTACAAGTGTTTCAGTTTCCAAAAAAGGGTTATCCCAGGCCTACGGTTTCAATGAAACATTACTTCGGACCGGGCCTGGCGGCTCGGGAAGCACACAGGGTTACCAGAGGAGGTCCAGAAGACCACCCCAACAGCCCCCTCTTCGCCATGCGTGAGAGAGGAGCGAAAGAAAGGAGAACCAGTCCCTCATGATAGTACCAGGTACAATGTGTACCCAACAAAGGGTCTCCATAACGCCTAACCCTGTGACACCCGGGCCGACCCGGCATTTTTCCCCCCGAAAAAAGCACAAGTCCCTCAGGGTACCAGAACAGCAGATCTGCGTCCCCGGCGGACAACGGGTTAACTGACCTGGACCAGCGCGACCAGAACCAGTCCCGTGCCCTAACCACGCCGACATGCCCACTCCAGGAGAGGGGGTAGGTATGCGTGTCGATCTAAAACATGAAAAGAGGGTGCCACCCAGACGGCCCCATTCGTATCGCGCTCAGTGGCCCACCCCAAGGGCGTGAGACCCCTCTACCTATGTTCTGATCTATTCCGTTAACATCCCCCAGATATGAACGAGAATCCGTCGAGACCCAGTAACAGGCTCTCGGAAGAGGAAAAAATCCCCCATCCCAGTTGCCCTATAAAAACGCTGTTTTAATAACGAACAACCAAGGCGTACTAGCCTCCTGCATGATTCTCAACAGAAACACCCCGAGCCAGCACTATGTATGCGTCGAGACCCAACACATCAATGGATAGTCTAACCAGACACCAACATTGGTCCTTCAAGTCGTCTGGGAGAACGACAAGAAGTTTGTCGTGCTTCATATTCTCCACTCTTTTTATTATTAAAAAAGAAAGAAACACCGACTGACATGAATCCCACGTGACGCAGCCGAGGGTAAAAATTGTTTAGATTTTTACATCCCGCCACCCTCACCACAGAGGAGAGACGGAACTCCCCAGAGAGACTTCCCATGTGAGCCATAGATTGAAAAGTCACGCTAACATTGAGTCATGTGACCAACCGACTCAAGTTACATGTATATCGAGCATAGTAGAACAGTAAGTTCTTACGCTCTGCCCCGACAACTTGACAACAACAGACCCTACATACGGGTCTAAACTCAATAGAAACGTGCCTAGTGACATTTGCTATGACGGGGGGAAACCCAAGACTCAACCGCCTGTGATAGGTGCGGCGTATGGGAAACCCCCCCCCCCGTGCCAAGCCACCTAACAGCTTGGCCCTGACCGAATGAAAAGAGAGTCCAATAACCCCCTGACCAATCAGAAGAGGGAAGGAGGGGTTTACGGCGGCACAGTGGTGTAGTGGTTAACACTGTCGCCTCACAGCAAGAAGGTCCAGGGTTCGATTCCCGCTTGGGGACCAGGTTTCCATGATGCCAGTTACCCAGGTGGGGTATCTCCCAGGCCTTTCTGTGTGGAGTTTGCATGTTCTCCCCGTGCTCGCAAGGGTTTCCCCCCCGATAAGATAAACCCAATGGAAAAACATGCACAACAACAAGATTGCTAACGCTGTGGCGTCCTTGACGAAGACGGACAGGAGCACTTGGATTGGTCCCCTGGCGCGGCTCACGTAGACGCCTGTCTGCTCCCGGCTGCCCTTGGGGGGGAAGGACGACGGGATGGGTTAATTGCAGATACGAATTGCATGCATGCATCGCATGTGTGCCGATTGATGACCTCTGAGCAGGTCCTAAATTATTATTATTATTATATTATCCGGTACCCCCTCGCAAGCCCAACCCTTGCATACGACAACAACAACAGCCATATGATACCTTCAGTAGCAATGCTAATGAATAGCGCAAGCTAATTCAATGCACGCTAGCCACAGACACATCTGTGAACAGGGTTTATAGCAAGGCGCCAAGTTGTGTATGTGTGAACCCGACACCCGTATCTATGTTGTAAGACACAGAAAAATCTGATAGAGAGAGAGAGCGGCTGAGCCGCGGTACGTTTTCATACGAGCATTACTGCAAACCAACACAATAGTGTTGCAGCTCAATATCACTGTTTAAGCAACAGAGCACACAACTAACCTCTACCTTTATGTGAAGATTCAGGTCGAGGCAGAAAAAACCCTTTTTCAACCGAGTGTAGGCTGCAGGCCTTGCTTGAGCTCTAACATGAATGTAACGTCTAGCCCTCCTATCAAACATATACTAGCGAAAGATTCACACGTTGCATTCCCATCATATGTTTGGTGAATAAACACACAGTTTGTTAACAAAAAATACAGTCCCTCCCTTAGGAGGGACTCTTTATTTCTTTCAACAAAATCATAGTAGGGCCGAGAAGGGAACAGGGGGGGACCACAGAGGGAAAAAGTCAATTATTTTAGCGACGCCTGCCACGAGTCGCTCGGGATTTGCCACCCCGTGGAGCCCCGGATGGACGGTAAACGATCGGCGGCTGGTCACGACGATCCCTACCGTCACCTCCGGGCGTAGATGGGCCGGCCGCAGTGGCGGAGGTGCCCTCTCTCCTCCTGGCCTTCTTCGCCGAAGGTCCAGCAGTGGCGGTGGTAGCAGCGGCGGCCACGGCGGAGGAACCTCGACGACGCGGCGGCCGTCTGACTCCACCGGCAACATCGGGCGGGGGAACATGAGGCTGGAGCACAGAGCGCTGCTCCTGCATCTCCCTGCAGGTTGAGGTCATCAGCTGCAGTGCCGACCCGAATAGTCCAGAATCGGAGAGGGGTGCCGTCAGAAGTGGAGTCCTCTTCTTCTCCGGCACACGCGCCTGCTCCAGCCAAAGGTGGCGCTGGATTAGAGTGGCCAGGGCACGCACTTTCCCAGCGGCTATAGCCTGCGGCTGAATCAGATGCAGGATGGCTCCTGCCGCCTGGGCGAGCTGATCATGCTGTAAATCAGTCAGCTCCGTGCCGCCCGTCAGTATCCCGGACATGAATCTCGCCAGCTGCGCAATGTTGGAAGTGGCAGCCAGGGATTGCGTCCCGGAGATAAATGACTGGTCACTCCAGTAAGCCAACCGCCTTGCCGATTTCCCTTGAGGAACCGGCTTCCGTAACGGCTCCCACACCACCTCAGGACAAAGGAGCGCCGCCATCGGCCTATCAAGCCGAGGCACGCCCTCCTTCATGCCTTCTACCAAACCCACCACCCTTGTGACTTGCACGTAGGCGTTAGTAAGGCCCATGATGTGGGAGACCACCTGTCCCTGACGGACGTAGGCCTCCATTGAAGGGAAAAATGGGCAAACAACTTCCACCCCTCTCACCGGGCGACGTTGCCATAGATGACCTATGAGATCGTCAGGGATAGGATCAGGCAGTGGCTGCGGCAGCGGCACACCGTTTGCGACTGCCGCCGCCGCCATGAGCTCGGGGAACAAAGCATGCAGTTCCCCCAGCATACTTTCCCCCTCCGAGCCTGCGTCCCTCACATGCAGCAGACCACTGGTTAAGGAGCCACATTCTGATGTGGCTGATAGCAGGGCATCCCGCTGCCGAGTCGGAGGTTCTAACCGAACATCTGCGGACGAGAAACCCCAAGGAGACATCTCACCCCCCTCCAGTGTTACCTGGACGGGCGGGAGACATGTCTCCACCGGGCCTTCGAACAAGAACCCATCCGCTTCTATCATGTAGTCCTCTGTTTCCATCGGCCATGTAGAGTCAGACGCATTCATCCGGCTCCAGCAACTCACCAAAACCAGGCCGTTCGCTTCTGCAAGCCACCATCTTGCGACGGGAGCAAGCTGACGCAAAAAGTTTGCGTCTCAAATCCCCCGCAACCAAAGGCGCCGGCCGCCCAACAGCGGACGACTCCCCGGAAGCAGAGGAACCAGGCCATCCCACAGGAGACGGCACTGGTGCACCAGCTCCTTGGAGAGGCAAACTACCCATCGGACGCCTACCGGGCGTGGCTGCCGACCACGAGAGAGGCCTCAACCCCGCTCCAAGACGTACGACAGAGGCGGCAATGGAGAACCGCTGGTGAAGGGTGGCGTTGCGAGCGCGACCCTCCGAGGTAAACATTATGACTTCGCTTTTTTCTTTTTTAAATATATGAGAGAAGAAAAAAGCAAGAAAAAATTTAAACACGTATCAACTTTCTTCAACTAAACGACCTCGTCAAATGTGGAGAAAAAGGCACTTCCTTGTGGTGAAAGTGAAGAAGGAGGCGAGTAGGTGACCACACACCTGCTTATGAAGGTAAGCGGATAGGGGTGTGGCCAGACGAATGTTGGTACGTAATGGTACATTGTGGACATTTTTATTCAGTGCATGTGCACGAAGTGAGGTTAGTGCAGACTGACGCTGAGCGGAGGCCAGAATGAAATAGAACTCGCGATTTAGGAATTACTGCAGAAAACCTTAAAAACATACTTATATTGTCGACGGTATTAACACAACAATGTATGAATGAAAAAATATAATGTTCCCACATCCGGAACGATAGATACCCGATGTTGAATGGGCCATAGTAATGTCGATATAGCTATAATATTAAAAAAGTTATAGCCCTGCAAAGAAGGTAAACATCTCCATAGGGTTACATCACTGGCAGACTGGGCATAAGGATAGGCATACTGCGTGGCAATCAAAGTGCAATTACTTAATTACAAATCCTGTAATTAATTAGATACATTTTTTTGTATCGCCTGACAGCACTAGTTTCTTTGTATACTTTCACAGAAAGGTAAAGAAACAATATACGTTGTATTTTATGGCAATAACGTTCAGGTTCAGGCGGCTCCAAGTTTGACAGGGGCTGGTGTGAGCTGGGTAGTGTAGTTTTATGAAATGTATATGTCCATCGAAAGCCCTGGGTCTCTTTCTTAGGACTACAAAGATGAATGACAGCATAATTTCCTCATGTCTATATCATCCGGTTTCCGATGGAATGCACACAGAATTCTATAAACTCATACTTTGATGCAGTCAGAGCTTGGTAAAGCTGCATTCTCCCACTATGCTCCCTTTTTATGGAATACGTTGCAAGTAAAACTTTGTCTACAGGCACTTCCTACTGTGAATGCTTTTAAAGGTATGCTACGATTGGCCCTTTATGAAACATGTAACTGTTTTACCTGATGCTATTGTTGATGTGATTATGCTCCTTGCCACTGCACAAATGACCCTCTGTATTTATATTTGAATTGTATGTTTTTTGTTTAATGCCCTGTTCTATTTCGTTATGGATCTCACTCAGCATCATACTTGCACTGTACTTCACTTCGTGCACGAGCACTGAATAAAAAATTCCACCATGTACCTTTACATCCCAACATTCGTCTGGCCACACCCCCATCCGCTTACCTTCATAAGCAGGTGTGTGGTCACCTACTCGCCTCCTTCTTCACTTTCACCACAAGGAAGTGCCTTCGGTAGATCCCCACTTGACAAGGTTGTTAGTAGAAGAAAGTTGGAAAACAAAAGAACGGGAAGATACGTTGACATCATATCTTTATTTTCTCTCTCACTATTTTCGAGAAAATACGGCGATATTGTCTTCGTTACTGGAGTGTCTGGAAGATGATGGTCATTCCGACCTTTAACGGCTTTTTCGTATTAGGAGCTCACGCCGCTGACATGCTCCCCAGCTACAGTCCTCCTTGCTGCGGCTGGATGGGGTTGCCCTCCGGCCACACAGCTGGACTGTGGGAAGCACCAACTGTTGTGAGAAGCGGTTGTTTCCAGGATGGGTACGTACTGTTTTGCTTGCGAGCTCTGGTTGTTGTTGATGCTGTGGGGGTTAGCTGACAATTTACGAAATGCCGACTCCAGGCTGGGGTCCTCTGCTCGGCTTAAACGGCGGTCGGAGGATCTTGGTCTGACGCCCATGATGGTCAATCTAGTGGGCCGCGACCAGGTCCTGGTGAACCCAGGATTCTCGAGCGGATGCTTCTCTGTCCCGTGCAGGCCCCACCTTTCATATAAAAATGAAAGTATACCCTAACGAGGAAATGTGGGCATAGGATCTTCTTTATCGGGAGTTCCATGCTCAAAGTCGGCTGCAGCCCGAAATGGGAACTGTGCTGGCCCCGCTGTATGTCTGGATCACCGTTGAAAACTGTGTTTTGACATTCTTTTTCTTTTCCCTCTTAGGGGAGGGACTTGGACAGCGGCCTGTCTGAAGTGTGGCTTGTTATGTCGTTGTGTACAGTTCAGGTGATAGCTGCTTAGCTGGCGTGCTAGTTGTGGCCTACTGTGTTAGCCAGTCAGCTGTTAGCTGCGGCGCTAGCCCGCTGTGTTACCAGGCTAGTAAACGTTAGCTTGTTGCTATCAGTCGGATAGCTGCTTAGCTGGCGTGCTTGTTGTGGCCTACTGTGTTAGCCAGTCAGCTGTTAGCTGCAGCGTTAGCTCGCTGTGTTTACCAGGCTAGTAAACGTTAGCTTGTTGCTATCAGTCGGACGGCTGTTAGCTTAATGCTACACTGTTGAATGTTTTCTATGACTATAACATGCCTTAAACACTCTGACTACGACGTCATCTTTGACAGAGGATGTTAGTCGAACCTACACCGGGAGCCCTGCCAGCGAGGACTGCGTCAACAAGGAGAAACGTAGAGGCTGGGTGGCGCAGCGACGCTACCCTCGTCGCCGGCACAGGAGATGCTGTGTTCAACTTCGGTGTCCCATTAGCCAGATTGCAGTTCTCTTGGCCTGCGCTCAGGGTAGGAAGGTCCCGACCGGACTTTAAACACTTCTTCTTTCCTTCCCTTCTAAATGTTTTGTAATAACGATGTTTTCCAAAACGTGTGTTGCTGCAATACATTGAGGATACGACGCGTGTTGTGTGTGAATTGTCTTGTCACTGGTATAGCTTCTCTCTCCATAGAATCGGGTTGTTGTTTACATGTGTAAAAATGATCTGGTTAGTTGTGATGAGAACATGTGTGTTCATGTAACGTGAACTCACAACTAAGGGGGTTAATTAACCTATAAAGCTATGCTTAGTGACATGTGATTGAGGAATGAATTCTTTTCTCAGCCTGTAATGACAATGACAGTGTGTTCACATATTAACAGGGTTACCTGTTCAACTTGGTCGTATCAAGGGTAAGGAAGGAGGGGTGGTCCCCCCGGTTTCCCTGGGGCTTCCCCACCCTCCTCTCAGACATGTTGTTTACAATATATTGTGTCACTGTGTTTGTGGGGATACGATGTAACACTCAGCTTAATTGCTGGGGTTGTGCTTTCCGCTTGAGAAACTATATTTTCCTAAAAAAAAGATTGTTTGGTCACTTATCATGTGTGCTTAGCAAGGCCTGTGGCCAATACATAATCGAGGATTCTGTATTCTCTCGTTATGAAAAACGGCGTTCCTCTGTAGCAAGAGTGTACTTTTGCCATTTTTTGTTGTGATGAAGGGTTGTGTGTGTCTTGTGATCTACAACTGGGTTAGGTTTGGCCACAGAAGCACATGTGTAAGTCTGGTACCGGGGCTCTTAAAAGGGGCCCTCTCTATTCTGTGTTTTTTCCTTAGTAAAAATCATATAGCAGGTTAGCACATGAGCTATGTGAAGCTGTTAGATACTTCATGTAGCAGACTATGACTGTGTCATGCTCTATTTGTCATTACATCGTATCATGGGTGTGGGGTCGTAAAGGGGTGAACTGGTAATCCTTTCCTCCCCTTTTCTGATTGGTCAGGGGTTAAAACCTCTTGTCCTTCAAGGTTCCTGTCACGTTGCTGTTTGGCACGTTACAGGGTAAGAGGGGGGGGGGGGAGTTTCCTGGTCCCACGCCCTGGAAGATTGGGCGTGTGCACCGCAGAAATTCCCCCACCATAGAGTACGTGACTGAGCACGTCTCTGTTGGTAAGACTACCGTGAGTTGTTCAGGTCCATGTTATGGATCTGTTTCAGGGAGTTGTCAGAGCTCCTCCTCACGAAGCTCCTCCTCGGGCCTTCTGTGAGTTCGGACTCTCCTTCCCTGTGAGGGAGCCTCCTCAGAGTTCAGAGCCTCCTCCTCAGATTGTCAAGGTGAGTAGAACTTCAAAAAGGAGTTCTGCTCTATTGTGTGTGTATTCGATTCAATTCGATTATTGAGTGTGTATTGGTTCAGTGCCTCCTCCTCGGAGAGCCCTAACCCAAATATTACATAGCTCAATGTTGCAATATATTCTTTTCAATCTATACAGCTCGCGTGGGAAGTCTCTCTGGGGATTTCCGTCTCCTCCCTATGGCGAGGGTTGTAAACCATTTTTACCCTCAGCTGCGTCACGTGGGATTCATGTCAGTCTGTGTTTCTTTCTTTTTTAAATAAAAAGAGGAAGGAACATGAAGCACAACGGCTCCGTGTCGCTCTCCCAGGCGACATGGAGGAACAATGTCTTGCTAGACTATCCATTGATGTGTTTGGGTCTCGACGCATACATAGTGCTGGCTCGGTGTGTTTCTGTTAAGGAATCACGCAGGGGCTAAGTGCGCCTTGGTTGCTCGTTATTAAAACAGCATTTTTTATAGGGCAACTGGGGTGGAGTTTTGTCTCTTCCGAGCGCCAGTTTACTAGGTTGTCTCGATGAATTCTCGTTCATATCTGGGGGATGTTAACGGAATAGATCAGAACATAGGTAGAGGGGTCTCACGCCCTTGGGGTGGGCCACTGAGCACGGTCCAAATGGGACCGTCTGGGTGGCGCCCTCTTTTCATGTTTTAGATCGACACGCATACCTACCCCCTTTTCTGGAGTGGGCATGTCGGCGTGGTTAGGACACAGGACTGGTCTGGTCGCGCTGGTCCAGGTCAGTTGAACCCGTTGTCTGCCGGGGATGCAGGTCTGTTGTTCTGGTGCCCTGAGGGACTTGTGCTTTTTTCGCTGGGGAAAATGCCGGGTCGGCCCGGGTGTCACAGGGTTAGGCGTTATGGAGATCCTTCGTTGGGTACACGTTGTACCTGGCACTATCCTAAGGGACTGGTTCTCATTTCTTTCGCTCCTCTCTCACGCATGGCGAAGAGGGGGCTGTTGGGGTGGTCTTCTGGACCTCCTCTGGTAACCCTGTGTGCTTCCCGAGCCGCCGGGCCCGGTCCGAAGTAAAGTTTTGTTGATACCGTAGGCCTGGGATAACCCTTTTTTGAAAACTGAAACACTTGTAGTGCGGTATAGCCGGTGTATACCCGCAGGTGTGTTTTGGAGTTTTTTCTTGAGGGGTTATAGGAACAACCACCGTCTGTACCGAGAGGGTAGTTCATTCCCTGATATGTTGGAGCAGAGTCAACTCCCGGGTTACCCGGTTGAGTGTGCCCCTGCACGTTCATGACGTCTGCCAATCATGTCAGCCTTCTCTGCCTCGACCCCTCTGGGTGGTTTTTTTTTAATGGAGGCTTTGTCATGGTGATCAACAACGCCAGCATACGCTCCTTCCGCCGGGGGGGCTGTTTTCAGCTGACTCCTTTGGCGCCTGTCTCGTCCGCAGTGCTCCAGGCTCAGGTTACAGCCTGCTGCCTGGTTTCCCCGGTGCGCTGCCTGCTTCCGTTGGTTAACTTTTTGAGTGCTTACGGCCATGCTGACTGCCTGTGTTTCAGAGTCAGTGTGCCAGGCGGTGTGCTATTGGGGGGAAAGGGCCCGCTCTTGGAGGGGCCTTATGCGAATACTCTGGCGATGTGGGGGGCGGTGTCACTAAGTGACCGCCTGGTGGGGTCTTGATGGATGGCGTCATTGACCTCTCTGGGCCCCCTTTTTCCAGGGGATCCAGTCCCTTCGGTGGGTCTGGGTCTTCCTTCGCGCTCCGCTGCTACAGCCTTGCCACGGGGTTGGGTTGCTCTTGACCCCGTGAGTTTGGGGGCAGTAACGAGGTTTGTTCCTTCCGTTCATTCCCGGGTGGCATGCGGGTTGTGCGTGTGTGTAGTCGTGGGGTCAAGCCACGGTCTGCTCACCCTGTGCGTTGGGTTGCTTGAGTTCCTCTTCGCACGGTCGGATCCGTCTCCCTCCCGTAAGCCTCCAATAGGGGGGGTATCCTCCATTAGGGAGGGTCGGGGGGGCTCGGTCCTCCCCGGTCTGATGGTTGTGGGGGGCCTCAGCGGGGTACATTTGTCGGGCTATGGCTCTAGCTCAGCCTCCCTTGTGCAAGTATGATGCTGAGCGAGATCCATAATGAAATAGAACGTAAGGTTAAGAGAATCATTAAAGACTCCAGTCACCCGAACAACTGCCTCTTTGAACTGCTGCGGTCAGGCAAGCGATACCGGAGTCTCAAGGCGAGCACAGAAAGACTCAGAAGAAGCTTCTATCCCCAGGCCATCAGGCTGCTCAACGAACAATGAACACTACACAACAACCATCAAACGCACATAGCACACACATCCACACGCACACACTCACTTTAAACAAACACACTGTAGCACCCACTCCCCACACTTTATAGCACACACTCACTTTAAACAAACACACTGTAGCACCCACTCCCCACACTTTATATTTATTGATGAAGGATTGCACTACAACTCGTACACCTTACTGTAAATTGTACCTAAATTGTACCTCATCCCATTTCTGCTTTGCACTATATAGTATTGTACATTAGTACACTGCATAGTATTGTATATTATATGGTAACTCAGTTACGTCTATTCTGCATCGAACATTGTACATATGTCTATACTGAACACTGTGACCTCATTTTCTACTTCTAATTTACATGCTATACTATGTTATTTGATGCTATCTTGTCTAGCACAGTCTCTGGAGCGTAACAGTAAGAAGCATTTTGTATGAAAGTATTCTGTACTTCTGTATGACAACTATTAAAGAAACTTGAAACTTGAAGGTTATGTATATAACCAAGTTCTATGAGTTATGGTGACGCTCAGCATCAGACGCCGCTGCGGCCCTTGATCTCGCCTTGTGGTGAAAGTTTGGGAAGGAGGCGAGTAGGTGACCACACACCTGCTTATGAAGGTAAGCGGATGGGGGTGTGGCCAGACGAATGTTGGGATGTAAAGGTACATGGTGGAATTTTTTATTCAGTGCTCGTGCACGAAGTGAAGTACAGTGCAAGTATGATGCTGAGCGTCACCATAACTCATATAACTTGGTTATATACATAACCTTACGTTTTATGTTGAAACCTGTTGTGTGCCGTGTTGGTCAGGACTCCCTGGAAGAAGAGATCTTGTATCTCAATGGGACATTCCTGGATAAATAAAGGATAAATAAAAATAAAATAAAAAAATATTTCGCTAAGAACACTTAAAATCATTGGTAAACAAAGATAGTGCTGAAAATATACACTTTGACTGCTGTTTAGATAGGGTTAGGGTCTTTACGCTGGCTACATAAAAAAAAAAGCAACATTAATTAATCTGGACTGTATTGATCTATTTATGGCGTGAATAGATTGCCCCCTAGTGGGAGTGGGAATAGTGACCTAGGAAAAACAGTCCAACCTTCTCCAACCCAACCACCATCCAGCAGAAACAGGTTGACGCCTTGGCTTGGGAATAGACTCTACTATTATCCTCCCCAGCTCAGTAGGGCTGACCTCTGCTTGCATGCATGCATGCATGAATGAATGCATGAATGAATGAATGAATGAATGAATGAATGAATGAATGAATGAATGAATGAATGAATGAATGAATGAATGAATGAATGAATGAATGATGAATGACATTTTATTTTCGTGTCATGTCCGACGACCCATCCTTTACGGGATTATAAGACACCAAAAACAACAATTGAACATAACAATCACTTCCCATGGTTTCTAAGCTACACCAGGCATACCATCAGAGGCCAAAATACATCACATATATGTTATTTTCGTGCGTTTATCCAAAGCGTTCTCTAAATATTCAGCAAGTGCAAAAACCCTGTGATCAAAAATCTATTTTAATCTATCTGCATCACTAAACCACATTAACTGTCAAAGAACTTTTTACACAACTCATAGTATAGTGGACGATAAAACATAAAATGAAACTCATTCTCAATATCGATACCACAGTAAATACAGATCTGCTCCTCTTCTGTGACCCCCCGGTAACGTTCGGTCTCGAGGTGCAGGGGCAAAATCCCAGAGCGGAGCTGGGCACATAGTGACCTTTGTCTTTTTGATAATGGAGCACACACATATTTTGCATGTTGGTGTTGCATGTTGGTGGATATATACTCCTTCAGCCCTCCCTCGACAGGTTGACCTATATTCCCCGCTCAACTGGAGAAGATTGATTCTTGGCCGCAGAATCCATCAGTGGCTTTTGACCTGCGCACATCCTCAAGTCCCTCAGTGTTGTGAAGCCAGTTGTGTTGTGTGCTAGCTGTGGCTAATTCCCCCTCAGGTTGCTGTTAGCTGACCCAGGGTCAGCAGGGGTTTATATTCCCGACGACTTGAAATGGCTCGCTTTTGTTGATTTCCAGGGGGATAGATATCAAAAGGGCTTTAGTAATCAACAACAGCTCTAGCGTAGGCGGCTGGGTGGTGCAGCGGACATTGCGCTCGTCACCAACACAAGAGACACCGGTCTCGAATCCGGCTGTCAGCATTGCCTCCGGCTTGCGCCGGCCATCATATTGACTCTATTGGCAGAGTCAGCGGGAGGGAAGTCGATGGGTGGTAATCTGGTCGTTGTAAACAGCGACTCCTACGGGTCAGTCAGGGCGCCTGCACAGCAAAAGACAGGAGATGGCGGGGGCAGTGTGAGCCTCCCACACGTTACACCTCGCCAATGAGAGTCCGCGCTGGCAGGTGAAAAGAAGTGACTGGCTGCCTCCACATGTATCGGAGGGGACATGTGATGGGCTTATATCCTCCCTAGGACCGGCCAGTGGGGGGCACATGCGAGCAATGATCAGGACAGGGGAGGGAGAATTGGCACGAGAGGAAATTGGGATGGGAGAAAAATCACAGAAAAAAAGGAGGAGAAAAAGTAGGTCAAAAAATCGAAAGAAAAAAACAACAGCTCTAACGTGTTGGGTAATCGTATGTCAGAGTGTAGAAGGGCTACACGTCTACGGCTCTGGCATTTCACAACTGAACCCTGTCTGTATTTGTGACTGAGAGAGGGAATACTTGTTATTTCTTTTGAAAGTGTAATGCCATTCGGCTGAAATTACTTTATTATGTTTTTCATCTTAATTTGCATGTTTATTTACATGAAGAAAACAGGCACATTGCAGTTATTGCAGTGTGACGTTATTGCAGTGTGATGTTGTGCTGTTGTTTTAAATTTTCTGTTTATACTATGTTTTTAACTATGTTCTATTTTTATCTTATTTCCATTCTGTATTTAATTTTTTTTTGAGGAGGAACACGCCATGTTGGCCATATAATAATAATTAATAATACAGGA
Source organism: Notolepis coatsorum (assembly GCF_963971535.1). Lineage (NCBI taxonomy): Eukaryota > Metazoa > Chordata > Actinopteri > Aulopiformes > Paralepididae > Notolepis > Notolepis coatsorum. The sequence continues at coordinate 58,569,586 of NC_140179.1, read as the reverse complement.
CCTCTTTACGGGGTCTTTATTCGGCATGCAACAAACTGGACATGCAATTGGAGCGGCACACACACACCGGGATACACACACACACGCATTGTCTTTTTCTCAGTCGCCGATGCGATTGAGTCTCTGCGCCTAACCCATCCCGTCGTCCTTCCCCCCATGGGCAGCCGGGAGCAGATAGGGCGTCAACGTGAGCCGCGCCCCGGGGACCAATCCAAGTGCTCCTGCCTGTCTTCGTCAAGGACGCCACAGCGTTAGCGATCTGTTGTTGTGCATGTTTTTCCATTGGGTTTATCTTATCGGGGGGGGAACCCTCGCGAGCACGGGGAGAACATGCAAACTCCACACAGAAAGGCCTGGGAGATACCCCACCTGGGTACCTGGCATCATGGAAACCTGGTCCCCAAGCGGGAATCGAACCCTGGACCTTCTTGCTGTGAGGCGACAGTGTTAACCACTACACCACCGTGCCGCTATCTCACACAGGCGGCGGTTAAGCCGGTCCTTCGGCATCGGCTTAAGCTTGGTGTTCCACATCATGTCAGGGTAGAGAATGGATGCCGGAGGGCTCCTCGTCAAGAGCATTATGATGAATTGAAAATGGGGGACCCTGATGTAAACAAGACAAACGTCTTTCTCTGGTCTGCATGCCCTTAACAATTGTGTGTATTAAGGGTGGCTACGTGGCGCAGTGGGCAAGGCGCTCGCAACGAATGCTGGAGACTGGGCTCGAACAGGATGCCTCCTGTTCAAGCCCCGCTCTCCACATTGCTTTCAGTTTAGCTGGTCGTCCACAGTAATACACATTGGCCGTATTACGGGGAGGGAAACTGAAGGGTGGGGATCGGGCGTTGTGGACAGCGACTCCTACAGGTCGGTTGGTGCGCCTGCGCAGTAGAATCAAGAAGCGATGGGGGCGGGGCCCCTCCAAAGCCCAGACCCCCGACGCTGAAAGATCGAGCCGCGCAGGTGAAAAGATGCGACGGCTGTTACCTCGAGTATCGGAGGGGACTCGTGCTATGTATGACTTAGTCCACATTGCAGCCGGCTTGTGGGAGGCAAGAAACAACGTTCGAAGACAGGGGAGGGTTGAATTGGACGATATGAAAATTGGGATGGGAGAAAAATAGAAATGGGAGAAAAAGTGGATAAAAAAAAAAACAATGTGTGTATTGAGCTGTACTGTATTGTACCCATTCCGCAATCTGTTAATAACATTTTCAATCAATCAAGCAGCGGAGGTCGTCCTCTTCAAGAGCAGCGGAGGTCGTTCTCGTCAAGAGCAGCGGAGGTCGTCCTCGTCAAGAGCAGCGGAGGTCGTCCTCGTCAAGAGCAGCGGATCACAGGGTCATACTCGACATCTGCTTACTCGTCGGCACTCGCCAGGCTCTCAGGCTTTAGGCAAGTGGTGCCCAGACAGAGTGGCACAGAGGTCATCACTCGGAAGGCTGCACCCGGTGGAATGTGTAGACTGGAGACTGTTGCATTTATCTGATAATATTCAATAATGAAAGGTAGAAAACTACACTACATCCATAGGCGGAGTTTGAACTTGACGCCAGGGGGTGCGACTGCTTGGCGAACGATACCCTGCGCGTGCGCGCGAGATTTTTTTTGACCTTTATTTTATTATTTTAGCGTTTTTACAATGCCCTAACCCCTAATTTTTTATTTTATTTAGGTAGTACAGCAGCACACACACACACTCACACACACAGCACTAGGGGGATCATTTTTAACTGACTTACTCTTAATCATTGATAAGTGACAAAGATAAAGAAGGAAATACTAAAATAAAAAGACCACAACAAGTATATTGCTGCTCCACTAGACCACTTTACTGTACCAAACATGACATACAAAAATAACAAAATACTGTGCAACACTCTGCCAAGTGCACAGCCGCGCACACGTATGCATACAGTAGGTTGTCAAAGGCTGTACAAACAAAAGTTCACATTTTCTAATAACAGCATTATTAGACATGCCAATCCAACGAAAGATGTGCTGGTCGCGCTGGAGAAAAGAAAAGAAAAAGATGTTGCGTTTGTCTTTTATGTGTTATTTGTTATTCTAAGATGCTAATTCATCTGTATCTGGATAACCAATGAACGGATTTTGTCGGGGCAGGTAGCGTTATTTCGGGGAAATTGATATCTATAGTCTGGTATATTTTTCGTCCATGAAAAATGGAGGCTCTAATTATTATTATTCATAGAGACTCTCGAGCAATAATAATTATTACAGCCTCCATTTTTCGTGGACGAAAAATATACCAGACTATAGATATCAATTTTCCCGAAATAACGCTACCTGCCTCGACAAAATCCGTGCATTGGTTGTCCAGATACATTAATTATCATCTCAGAATAAGTGGCTTTGTACAAGCGTTACAATGTACTATCACGCGGGGCATTCTGCTGCTGCTGCTGCGAATGGTGGTGCTTGGCCGCGCGTTAACCCTTTCACTGCCACACTACAGAAGGTTCGCCTTATAATGTGACATGATTACTACTATAAAATGAATGTATTGTAAAACAAAACATAATAGAATTCAGATTTGTTTCTCACAATTATTATAATTTTATTAAAATAAAAATAATCTTGATTTTTTTTTTTTTTTTTTTTTTTTTAAGCAATTTCACCCCCGGCCACCAGGGGGTGCAATGCATAACTGTAGTAAACAAACTAACGTTAAACCAAAGTTAGCTTACCAGTAAATTCAGTACAGCGACAGCTGAAACCCACAGGACAGCCTGGTCACAATAATCGACGGGCCAGTTACATTTCCCCCAACCAGAGCCTAACTAGAGCCACATTCTGCGAATCAGAGGCAGAGTAGGGCGGGTCTTCGGTGCCAGCACGTATAGGTTGTCTCGTAAAGAATAATACTGCACTGTATCTGAGTATCTAGATGATTATCCATAAAAAATGCACGTTAATCGAAAATACCACACCATTACTGTACCAATGACAGTCAAATAATCTACAGAAAAGCATTACATTGCAAAATAATATGTCCAAGACTAGTGTCGCATGCACACACACAGATTGTAGAATAGCTCCCACTCTCCACCGTGTAACTCGACTCCCCCTACTGGTTGAACCAGGCAGAGCAGCTTAAAAAGATGTCATCTAGCGTCATCTAGCTTGCTACCGGCGGTAGACGCCTCGTTTTCCAGTCCCACATCTGTATTGTGTGTATTGCCATACTGGGTTGTACCCTTTCTGCAGTCTGTTGGGTAAACTTTTTCATTCATTCATTCATGGAGTTGATTGCATCTCGCCCCTCTTGTCGTTCCCCTGGGCGTCTTGGGGATTCAATATGGTGGTCTAAACGGCCTATTGTTGATGTGGGTATGTCAAAACGCACACATAGTGCTAGCTCAGGATGTGCTTTTGGGGCATTGGCTGACTGGCGCGCCTTGATTGCTTGGGGTTGAAACAGCGTTTTTATGAAGCAATTGGGATGGGTTTTTTTTCCTCTTCCGACACCCTGTGTGGTTGTCGATGGGTTCCCGTTCATGTCAGGGGATGATGACGGAATGGGTCTGGACATATGGGGAAGGGTCTCACGCCCTAGGGGTGGGCCACCGGGCGCGGTTCATACCGACACGTCTGGGTGGCGCCTTCTTTTTATGTTGGGATCAACACGCATATCTGCCCCTTCTCCTGGGGTTGGCAGGTCGGCGTGATTAGGGCACGGGACTGGTTCTGGTCGCGCTGGTCCAGATCAGTTGCACCCGTTGTCCGCTGGGGATGCAGATCTGCTCTTCTGGTACCCTGAGGGACTTGGGGTTTTTTCAGGGGGAAAAATGCTAGGTCGGTCCGGGTGTCACAGGGTTGACCGTTATGGAACCCTTGTTAGGTGCGTTGTATTCTGCACTGTCGTAATGGCTTACGGCCGTGCCGACCTGTACGCGCCCGATCTCGTCGGATCTCGGCCGCTGTGCGGGTTGGTCTTGGTTGGTACTTGGTTGGGTGACCTCCTGGGAATACCGAGTGCGGGGTGCTGGGGCTGGTCTTCCATTTTTACGCTCTTCTCTTGCGCTTGGCGCAGAGGGGCCTGTTGGGGTGGTTTTAACCTCCTCGGGGGACCCTGTGCCCCCCGTATCACCGGGCCCGGTCCGGGGTAATGTTCGTTGACCCGTAGGCCCGGGATAGCCCTGTTGGAAACCAGAACGCGGGCTGCGGCGGTGCCGCAGGTGTGTTTTTGGGGTTTCTTTCCTGAGGGGTTATGGGACCAACCATTGCATGGGGTAATGCCTAGGTGGTTGGTTCTCTGGTGTGTTGCTGCAGTGTCAACTCCCGGTTCTCCGGTTGAGGGTGCCCCTGCACGTTCATGACGTCTGCCGATCGTATGGGCCTTCTCTGTGGGCAGCTGTCAGGATGGCCGAGTGGTCTAAGGAGCCAGACTCAAGGTGAAACTTCCATAGCAATGGGGCTTCTGGTCTCTGAATAGAGGCATGGGTTTGAATCCCACTTCTGACATGCTGTTTAAAGGCTTGGTTATGCGACAACGCCAGCATACGCCCCTTCCGCCGGGGCGGCTGTGTTCAGCTGTCCTTCTGGCGCCTGCCTCATCCGCAGTCTCCAGGCTTGGGTTGACAGCCTGTTGCCTGGTCTTTTTTCCCGGTGCACTGCCTGCTTCCGTTGGTTAACTCTTGTGTGTTACGACCATGCTGTCTGCCTGTTGCAGGGCCTGTGTTCCAGGCGGTGTACTGTTGGGGAGGACAGGGCCCGCTCGGCTGAGGGGCCTTTGTCCGAATACGCTGGCGATGTGGGGGGCGGGGTCACTAGGTGCCCACCTGGTGGGGTCTTGATGCTGGCATCATGGACTTCTCCGGGCCCCCATTCCAGGGAGTCCAGTCCTTTTGGTGGGTCTGGGTCTTCCTTCGCGCTCCGCTGCTACGGCCTTGCCACGGGGTTGGGTTTGCCCTTGATCCCGTGATTCTGGGGGCAGTAACGAGGTTGTTTCCTACGTTCGTTCCCGGGTGGCATGCGGGTTGTGCGTGGGTGTAGTCGTGGGGTCAAGCCACGGTCTGCTCACCCTGTGCGTTGAGTTGCTTGAGTGCCTCTTCGCGCGGTCGGGTCCGTCGCCCTCTCGGTAGACCTCTAATAGGGAGGGTGCCCTCCATTAGGGGGGGTCGGGGGGGCTCGGCCCTCCCTGTTCTGTTGGTTGTGGGGGGCCTTCAGCGGGGTGTATTTGTCAGCCAGCGGCTCCGCTTGGCCTCCCTTTGTGCAGTGTGATGCCAAGCAGAGCCCCTAACGGAACAGAACGTTAGGTTATAGCTATAACCAAGTTCTGTTAGTTAGGGGTGACGCTTGGCATCAGACGGCCGCTGCAGCCCTTGACCTCACCTTGTGGTGAAAGCTTGGGAAGGAGGAGAGCAGGTGACCACACACCTGCTTATGAAGGTAAGCTGATGAGGGGTGTGGTCAGACTAATACTGGTATTAAAGGTACATTTGTGGAATTTATTCAGTGCGCGTGCACGTACGCGAGGGAGTGCAGTGTGATGCCAAGCGTCACCCCTAACTAACAGAACTTGGTTATAGCTATAACCTAACGTTAATCTCCCATAACAACCGGTCATACTGGGCTCATTAATGTGTTTACATTTGAAAGCTGCATATATTATCATACTGAGAGTTGGCTGTACTCGGAGAAGGTGCACTAAAACAGTTATAATAAATCTAATTATACATCTGAAGCTGAAAAGATGACCCTCCCGACATTAACATTAACATTCCACAATAATAGTTTTCTGACTGAATTAACACTAGCACAGCCGACAAGGGGTTTAATGACCCCTAGGCATTTTCAATAAATGTATCCTCGTCACTCGGTCGAGCTCCAGCTCTGTCACTCAATGACTTTAACCTAAAAGTACCCGTTTTATCTGGCACGGTTTCTGAAATTTCAAAATGACTTCAGGAAAATGTAATTAGAACGTTATTCCACATATGGGCCATTGGAACAGACGAAAGTCACAGCACTTTGCGAGCGTCTAGCGCAGGGGTGGCCAACCCGTGGCTCACGAGCCGCATGTGGCTCTTTGCCCGTCAATGTGTGGCTCTTCCATCCATTTTTTTTTTTTTATAAAATTATAATATTTATAAAAATGTCAATTTCTTTTTATGTCACTCAAACCTACATTTCATTGTGGTAAACCTCATATTTGTATATTCAGAGGTAATTATATAGTTTACACTGTTTATTTTTCTCATATTTCTCATATAAGCTGTCGGGTCATCTGACCCGTTCCTGGCGGGAATTAGGCATTTTCTCCATGGCTGTGCTAGTGTTAACATCATTGACCTGTTATGATCTGATCCTGCGACCATGTACTGTCTGTGTTCCTCTTGTTATGTATGTTTGCTGTGTTTTTTTGGAGCTCCTATTTATCTGCTGTAACATGAATGGCCCAGTTTGGGACATACCAATAAACTTGACCTTGATTGTACTGGTTCAATAAAGGACAAGGCCTTTTTTTTATTATTATTATTATCGTCAACATAGCCTATGAAAATACCAAAACCAACAATGAATTTCTCCTACTTACCAGTATGATCCGTCCAGCCGACACCAGATTACAGCTCATGTCCGGAGGTCAAAGAACTCCATTGTTGTCACAAGCCGGTTAGTATTCCTCAATGGCAAAGGAGGGGAGTTCATACTCTGGAGGATATTTATGATAAGAACGGCCTTCGGGCGTTTCAGGACATAAGAGAATTTTATGATCTTCCCGGCGAGTCCTTCTTTCTTTACCTTCAACTAAGGTCAGCGCTGAGGGCGCATGGCGTGCCGTGGGCTCAAGCTTTGCAACCACACCCCTTCCTCAGGCTCATAGTGGACAGGACGACCTCCAGAGGGTTTGTCTCAGACTTTTATACGCTCTTAATTCAATCCACGTATACAAATTTGTCATTGGATACAATCTGGCGTGTGGATATCGCGGAGTTGGACCCCGAGTTTGACTGGGATGATGTTTGGGCAAATGTGGCATTGTCTTCCTGCAACCCCAATCACCAGCAAATTAATTTTAATTATATTCATAGGACCTATCTTACACCTAGGAAGCTATTTGCTATGGGACTGGTAACCGACTCTCGGTGCACTTTGTGCTCTCAAAGGGCCGCTGGCACTTATATGCATATGTATTGGGATTGCCCACCAGTGGCCCGCTTCTGGAGGTCAATAACGGACAAACTTTCAGATTTGTGTGGCTTAACTATCCCATTCACAGCTGTTAAGCTTCTCCTGAACGATATAACGACACTACCCGCGTCCGTACAACTAAAAAGGGTTGTCCTAGCGGGCGTCACAGCAGCGAAGAAGCTAATAGCATTGAGATGGAAGGAGCCTGAGAAGCTCACAGTGATTAACTGGTCCCTAACACTGTTGGATGTGATTTATCTTGAGATATCCACGGCGCGGGTGATTGGGGTGGGGCAGGCTGGTATTGACCTGTGGTTTGCAACAGCTGAGAAGGTCAGGACCGCCGTGTGCGGCTGAGCGGGGTTGAGGTGCTTGTTCGGGGGAGTCCGGCGGTCTCGTGGGAGGGGGAGGAGGAAATGTCTTGTCTGTCTTGTCTTTTGTCTTGTCCTTCTTAACTTTAACTGGGGGAATAACTGGGGGAATTTTATTGGGGGGGAGCTATTTTGCTATTTTGCTATTTCTTCACTGTTTGGGCACTTTTGCACGGTTCCTGTGAGTCTATGGAACACTCTGTAGGTTTTTGTTTTTCGAAAAGGTTCATTGTTTTGTATTTCTGGTCGGGTACTCAGGGGCAGCGTTTTTTCTACCTCAGGATCTTAAGCCGTTTTGAGGCTGGGCTCCAACCACTGTGTGGCCTGGTGACAATTGCCACATTGTTATGCAGCTGGGAATCTCTGACATCACTGATATGCACGTTTTGAGATGACTCAGATTGGTGAGGGTGAGGGTTGTGAGGGGAATTGGAAGAGTGCGCCAATATGAGAATTAGAGACATAAGTCTTATTGATATAGAGCCACACGGCCGGGAAACGGTACTGAATACTGGGAAAGGCCAATTGTAAGATAGTACCCCTTTAAATTAAATTATACAACGGCATGCAAATTTCTCGATTCTGATTGGTCATTTACACGTCTTTATTGGCAACAATCCACGGTCCTGGGCTCAGGACCCGCCCACAACCGAATCACATAATCACTCCGCCGGCTCACTCCGGGAGAATGTTGATAGCGCCAGAATGTTGATAGCGCCATAAGCCCATAACGACTAAATATGAAGCGATTCTGTCAAGGGGAATGTGTTAGTCCTTTAAACAATGTTGGATAATGTAATTGATGGGTCTTGAGTCAATCTAGAACAAAAGAAAAATCGCGGATTGATTGATAGATTAATTGATTGATTTAAATTTCTACTTCCTTCCCACTGACTGCAGCGTTCACTCTCACACTGTCCGACGCTGGCGTACCCACAAACACACACACACACACACACACACACACGCACACACACGCACACACACACACACACTCCTGTCTGCAACAGCGGGGGAGTCAGAGAGAGAAGCAGCGCTGTTTTAAGTGAGCATGGTCTATTGAATTGATTGATTGGTTGATTGCTAATTTTATTACTGTACCCCTGGTTTCCAACTGGTTAAGTTTAGGCTAAAAGAAATAAATAAAAAAATAGGGCGAAGAAAACGTTTTTTTTCCTATAGGGCAAAGAAAACCTTTTAATTTGTTTTACCTACTTTATATAGAAGCATCTAAGAATGAAGTTCTATGGAAAGTAGGTCTGCATTCCCTTAACAATTGTGTGTATTGAGCCGTACTGTATTGTACCCATTCTGCATCTGGTAATAAAATTTTCAATCAATCATTCCAATAATACACAGTTGGATGTGTTAGTTGGTTGGATGCACTTCAAGCTGCTTCCACATGAGGCAACTTCTCTCAATCATTCCAATAATACACAGTTGGATGTGTTAGTTTGGTTGGATGCACTTCAAGCTGCTTCCACATGGAGGCAACTTGTCTTTTTTGTAGTTGTGGGAACTACTTTTTCTGGCGGATGGTTTTTTCAATAAATCTTCGATTAATGTGTGTTTATTGTATAGAAATAAGGTTGGATGAATCTGGCAGTTGTATAAAAGCTTTACACCACGTGCAGTCGTGATTTGTGACCAATAAACCATGCCTAGGGGGGTCTAACGACCCTCGGCTGCGCCTCGGGCCTAACGACCACCCCTAGGCATGGTTTATTGGTCACAAACCACTCCTGCGCGTGATGTAATGCTTAAATGTTGTACTCTGTTTTTATAAATTGTTATTTCTTTTATTATTATTGCTCTGTTATCTCCCTGTGAAGTTTTGTGTATTGTTATTATGGTTATTGTATTGTGTTGTCTTGTTTTCATGTTAAGAAAAATTTGATAAAAAATTAGGCCAATATTGCGGTCTGGTGGGCCGTGGTGGAGAAACTAAAAGAACACATATGACTCTGGAAAGTACTGAAAGTACTGGATAAGGTATTATATTGATGGCTCACGTTGGGGTCCTGAGGGGGGGGGGGGGGGGGGGGGGAGATAGAGCGAATATTCATGTATGTTGATGGTTATGGTGTTTTTGTATTTTTAATTTTGTTTTGTTTATTATTTTTCATTCAATATTGGTCCTATGTATATTTTCTGACCCCCTTCTGATCTGGGTCTGGTGATCGTGGGCTCTGGCTGGGGTGGGCCGCGGTTCGGGGTCTCTGCGGGTCGAGGCACTAAAGAGGCGTGGTGCTTTGGCTCGCGGGGGGGCCGGGCTGTGGGTCCTCCGGGACTGTGGCTTGCGGTTGCTGGACCTGGAGGTGGAGGGGGCTCGGTAAGCACTTTTTATAGTAAAGATTTTATTTTGTTATCCTTTTTCTTTGTGACAACTTGTATTGACTGGTTGTGTATCCGATATATAATAGGTCTAATTTATTGTCTAGTCATTGTTATGTTAGTTTGTGTTCTTGGATGTCTGTTATGTAATATTGTCATTATTGTGCTGTGTTGTTTCTTGTTTGAAAATATGAAAATAAAAAGATTTGGTCAAAAACAAAAAAAACTCCATTGTTGTCCAGAAAACTGGTAAAATAAGTCAGGAGCCGTGCTGTTTGTTTCGGTCAGTGTAATTCATCATTGCAATGAACACAACAATGGAATAATCTGTCTTCTGAATATGATCTATAATCTGGTGTTGGCTGAAAGGACCTTACTTCGTAGAACGTAGAAGAAATGCTTGGAATGCTTTTGGTCTTTTCTGAGGTTATGTTGACAATGAAAATAATAAAATCGCACCTGACCCTTTAAAGTGTTATGAAAGTTAAGATGTTAAGATGAGTTATGAAAGTTCATCTTCATCAAATTATGCCATGTTTTCTATGCAAAAGTACCGGAACTAGTGTTACAGATGATACATTCCCGCTACTGTGTTTCCCCTCTGTGTGTAGATATGGATTAGGCCTACTGTTGTGTTGAATGGGTGAGATTGTGTTAACATTGATGTTAACAGTGACAGACACCCCCATCTCCCCATCCAACTCACCCAGCCACAGCACAACTCTCAACTCAAAAACAGGCATCTGTTTGCAAGTAAACAAAGACGTGAGTAAACAACACTTTTATTTCAGTGTGTTCAAACCTCTGTAACTCTATTACATTAGCACACAGAGTGATTCTTCCTATTGTGGACGAACGTTCAGAATGTTTCCTTTCAAAAGAGACCAGACTCATGCATGTGCCATAGGCGGTTCAAGAATACTTTGGGTATACAATCGACAGGCGTTTTCTGCTAAACTAGCCCGCTGCTTGCCAGATGGATAAGAGGATAAAGACATGTGTGTTTTCAATAAATGCATGCTTCCAAAGTCACTGAGTAAATATTAAATTATCTCAATCTCAATATTGACCAAATATCTACACAAAGGTGCAGATCACGGTCTGTATACCCTATTGGTATGTCATCATATATGTTATAGTCCGTGGAGGGTTTAGTGGTTAAGAATCGGACATTTCTAATAGTGCTCAAGTAGTGTGCTGCTCCATTACAAAGGCAACCCACCATAACTGAAGTTACTCCCTTTTTGCCTTGTAGGGCAGAGTATGTGTCGGCCATGTTGGAGGGCAGCGAGGTGAGCTGAGAGACGTGTTGTGTTGAGACGTTGTATCTTCCTCTGGAACGACGATTAAGAGGAGTCTTATTTATTTATTTATTCTTTCTGAACATGCTCATACCTGCACTCACGCACACACACACATTGCATGTACGTAAGCACATACCACACATGTAGCCATGCAATCAAGCTACACTCCCCAAGCGCACAGGCATACACACAGTTCTGTATCTCCTCCTATCTCATCATAACTTTTTGTCCTTGGGTTGGTCGTGCCTGTTCCACACACACACACACACACACACACACACACACACACACACACACACACACACACACACACACACACACACACACACACACACACACACACACACACACACACACACACACACACACACCTGCGCGCGCACGCCCGCGCACATTGACAAACGCACAGACTTGAACCCTGCTATGGTCTCAGTGAGTTTGATGGGAATGTTATTGATCAGCAGTCTGGCCTATAGCTGCTCTCAGCCAGGAGTCACTGCACTGCAGAAACACACACACACACACACGCACACACACACACACACACACACACACACACACACACACACACACACACACACACACACACACACACACACACACACACACACACACACACACACACACACACACGCACACACACACGCACAGACACACGCACACACATTGATTCTCTCCCTTCCTCACTACCAGACGTTTCATTTTTTCTGGAACAACAAAGCCACTTTGGTTTCTGTCGTTTTATTCATTGGCCCCGCTGACAGGAATCATACCGCCTCAGTGATAGCTATGATTGTGTGTGTGTGTGTGTGTGTGTGTGTGTGTGTGTGTGTGTGTGTGTGTGTGTGTGTGTGTGTGTGTGTGTGTGTGTGTGTGTGTGTGTGTGTGTGTGTGTGTGTGTGTGTGTGTGTGTGTGTTTGTGTGTGTGTGTGTGTGTGTGTGTGTACATGTGTGTGTGCATGTGTGTGTGTGTGTGTGTGTGTGTGCGTGTGCGTGTGTGTGTGCGTGTGCGCGTGTGTGTGTGTGTGTGCGTGTGGGTGTGCGTGTGCGTGTGTGTGTGTGTGATAACAAGGGTGTTATAGGAGGAGAGAGGTAGCAGGGAAGGTTGACATTATAGGTTAAAATAGAATGAGATTTTTTGAGTTTCTGTCGTATTTATTGGCCCTGCAGACATGAATCAAACCACCTGGGTGATAACTTTGCGTACGTGTGTGTGTGTGTGTGCGTGCATGTGTGTGATAACAAGAGTGCTATAGGAGAAAAAGACATGACGGAGAAGGATGAAATATATTGTGACAAGCCTGATGGGGTTCAGACTCGCCACAGTTCAGATACAAACAAATTTGAATGTCCACACAAGAGCAATATCAATCAATACAAGTAGTTATTGAATTAAAGGCAGAATCCAGTGGGAAAGGCAAAAGAATGGTCGTGATCCAGTCCGAGGGTCAAAATCACAAAACAGGCTCGCCGACAGAAAAAGGGATTGTTCAATACTCAGGGTAGTCGTCCGGTCCAGGGTCAGTACACAAGGAGGGTTTTCAGCCAGTCCAGGGTCCAGTACACAATGAACACCTACTCGCCTTCACGTCTCCTCTCACTACCTCTCACCTTCACTACTCCGTATAACACATTCTCTCTCTCTCTCAATAACAACAACTCCAACCTCACCTCCGCTCAACTTACTCCTCACTAACCTAGTGGCTTTGTAGTGTGTGGGTCTGGGCGTGTGCACGTGAGATGTGGGTGGACTAATGATGCGCAGGTGTGTTCTATCAGTACTAATCAGCTACCTAATTGTCTCTACTCCTTCCGTGGCAAAAGTATCTCCCATCCTTCACATATCCATGAGAGGGGGGGGGGGGGGGGGGGGGGGTGAGATCTGCCACAATATGTTCAGATAGAAGGATATCTTTATATATAATATTGTGTTATTTCCATGTCTCTATATTCTGATTTCCACCTGGGCAGCGCAGGGGAAGTGGATGAGGCCAGTTTTCTCTCCTCTCTACTGGACTAAACACCTCAGTTCAGGAGACAGAAACAGCAGGAACTAATGTAGGAACGATATGTTAACTAGCGCCTGTTGTTTAACTCATGTACACTAGCGCAGGCGGGAACACTTGTTGTTTAACTAACTTTTTTACTGAATGTTTCAAGGGAAGTGAATAGAACAATACCACACCACACCCTACCATACCCTACCATACCCTATCAGACCACACCCTACCCTACCCTACCCTACCACACCGCACCCTACCATACCCTATCAGACCACACCACACCCTACCCTACCCTACCATACCACACCGCACCCTACCATACCCTATCAGACCACACCACACCCTACCCTACCCTACCATACCCTACCATACCATACCATACCCTACCACACCCCATCACACGCACATTACCATATCACACCACACCCTACCATACCATACCATACCCTACCAGACCACACCACACCATACCATACCACACCACAACCTAACATCCCATACCACACCACAACATAACATCCCATACCACACCATACCACACCACAACCTAACATCCCATGCCACACCATACCACACCATACCACACCACAACCTAACATCCCATACCACACCATACCACACCACAACCTAAAATCCCATACCACACCACAACCTAACATACCATACCACACCACAACCTAAAATCCCATACCATACCACCCCACAACCTAACATACCATACCTCATTAGCTAATCAGCCCCCTTTACCAGTCAATTTCCCTTGCTCCCTGCCAGATTGTCGAGTGTCTATTAGCGTTCTGTTATATGATTCGTCCTGCCTGTTTGCTTTGACCCCCCTGTTGGATTTTGCACTTCTCCTCCTGCCTGCTTCCTTATTGGATTTGTTTGCCACATGGACTGACATTCTGGTATTGACCTCTGCTAACCCATTAAACTGTTCCTGCCTGCCACATCTGAACGGTCACTGTGTCCTTGCTGCAGGGACGTGCACAGGACTTTAGAGGGGCAGGTGCTCAAAGGCTGAAAAGGGCACTACACTTGTGCGTATATATTAGCCGAGCGATTTTCGGGCGGGGGGCCCCCTTTTTATGCTTTTTGGGGGGTTTTGGTGATCAAATATTGAATATTGAACTATAATAATCAGTGCAGGAGCTCACTTATCCTTGAAAGACACTTTTATCACTGACTTAAAAGGCCCATACATCTCCATAAATGTTCAGGGGGGAGGGAATAAGTGCTTACCCTACAGACCCCAAGAAGTGCTGTATATTCTGTATTGTTTAATATAAATGCATTTTTTATTCCAATCCCGATTTGTATTTGAGATTCCCAAATCCCATCGGATTTGACTTCTTCGTGTCCCTCAACCAGCATTCAACAGCGGTTTCTATCATCATCATCATCACCACCCACGCTATGCATAAAATATATAGGTCTGCGGAGAGGCACGCTGAGGAGGCCGTGCAAACTGCAATGGAATATGGGGCATCTCTCTCTCTTTACCTAATATTTTGATTCTATCCTGACATTTTTCAGTTGGAAGGGCAGTCTATATGCGTAATGGTAAAAAAATAATAAAAAAAAATTATTTTTTTTTTTTTTTTCAAAAAGGGCACTTTTTTGATGAGGCTCAAAAAGGCAGGTGCTCAGGCACCCCTTGGCCTCTATGTGTGCACGTGCCTGCCTTGCTGTTGGGTTCTTATCTGCCATACTGTGGCAATACCATACCACAACACACCACGCCATACCATACCATACCATACCATACCATACCATACCATACCATACCATACAATACCATACCATACCATACCATACCATACAATACCATACAATACCATGGTATCATCACTGCTTTTCATGCCTTTTTCTTTTTGCTTAACTCTCAGCTGCCTTTCGAGTTTAAATAACGGTTTGAAATGAAATACCATACCACACCACAACCTACCACACCACACCACACCACACCATATCACACCACACCACACCACACCATATCACACCACACCACACCACACCATATCACACACCATACCATACCACACTGTACCGTACAGCACCACACCGCATCAGACCACCCCATACCACACTGTATATGTACCATACTGCACTGCAGCACACCACACCACCCCATACCAGATGATATGATACGATTACAACTATTAATCTGCTTGGGGCAAGTCGCAACACACTTTACAGCCGTCTGTCGGCGTCATGCTGTTATTGCCTCTCAACCAACACATTGGTTGAAAGTTAAAATGGCTGCTGTTTGATTGACACAGTGCTTGACCTATTACGTACATTTGTTCCTCACATTTTACCCATTCACTCTCACATTCACACACCGACGGCGGAGGCAGCCATGCAAGGTGCCAACCTGCTCATAAGGAGCAATAAGGGGTTAAGTGTCTTGCTCAAGGACACTTCGACACGCTGCCCAGGAGGAGCGGGAATCGAACCGGGAACCTCTGAATGACCAGACGACTGATCTACCTCCCGAGCCACTGTCGCCCCCGTATGGGAGTTGAGACATATTAGCTCATGTCGATTAATAACACAAGCTCTGAGTGCTTTCAAATTTGCTAGTGTAGCACTTGTGTCACTAACAGTAACAGCTGTTCGCCACGGACTAGTTCTAGGTTCGAATGAGGAGAGGAGTAATATACACAGTTAAAGGAGTAGTAGACCAGAGACAAGGTTATAACAGTGACCGGTAATTTATTCACAACAAGCGCGCTAGCTAGACAATTGCAATACATACAGTGACAGTGAGGTAAAGTGAAGTATCCCTTTTAGGTTCTTTCATTAACCACAACTTCTTTCAGGAGGGTTAGTTCAATATCAGGTTCTAGGTTGATTGGATCCACACATTTGGTTCGGTTCAGACGTCTCTGAGGTTATCACTAGCTAAAAGCTAGGTTTAAAGTTGGACATTAGATGTATCCCTTTTTCGTGAGTAACTCATTATCTTTCTTCTGCAATTGCAGATCAGTAAACTCTATAACAGTTTATCATTCAGTAAACTCTATATCAGTTTATCATTTCAATAGATAAGTGTTTAAACATATTAATTTAAACCTTTAAGTGTGCAGGGAATGCAAGTACCTTATTAGGTGAAATGACCCTTTAAACCATTCCTTTGCAGGTGTAATACGAACAAAGTACAAGTAGAAATATTCAAGGTTATAGGAATGCAAATACCTTATCAGGTGAAATTACCCTTTAAACCATCTTTCTTTACAGGAGAACCATCAGCGATTCAACTATAATCAATATGTTATCAGTGAGATTCAAGTATCTCACTGGGTACATTGACCCTTTAACTCTCCCTTCTTACAGGAGAAATATCAGTACCCATATATACAATGTGCATCAATCAAATACAAAATACAATATAAAAATACAAAAGGTGAAACGGGGTCAAAAGCCCTTGGAAGTCCTTGTGCTCTCGTTCAATCAGTTCGTATCATAGAAAAGGATATGATGGTCCTTGGAAGTTCTTGTGACTCAAGTTCAATTAGTTCGTTAATTCCTGATCCACTTCCTCACTGGGAATGAGGAAGGTAATTCACAATCCTACCAGGCTGTTGAGGCAACAGGGTGTTGAGGCAACAGGGGTAACAGATCAGGCCGGGTATAGCCTTGATCTAGATCTGAGGTTCAGTGGGTTGGCTCGCCATCTTGTGTCGGTCCGGCACACTGCCTCGTCCCGCGTGGGCACACGTGATGAGTGGTGGTCGGTCGGGACTCCTGGGAACTCTTCCCGGGGGTGGAACGGGGTGCTAGAAAAACCTGGCCAAAACCGCTTCCGGAAGTGGTATGCTCTTTAACTGCAACAACTTCTTCGGTTTTGTAACTGGGGGAATCTTTTATGACTGTTTGATAACTATTTCGTTGCGCTATTTCATCTCGGTTCAATCAGCATTCAGCTGCGTCAGCTTCCGTCAATCTATAATCTCATCTGCCGTATGGCAAGGCTCACCTGCCGTAAGGCAAGGCGTGGACTGTTGTGACACCTATCTCGCGTCATGAGGTAACTTAAAGGGGCAGTGAGGCAATTCAAAGGATTTGGTCAAAACATTGCTAATCTCATATGAATATACATATAACCCATAACATTAACTATTTATGTTCCTATAACTAAATAGTTATTAATCTGAAACCTGGGTTACACTAGTATGGATGTCAGGATGTTCCTCTTGCTAATAGAGGAAACTGGATTTGAATATATTGATGCATGCAGGAAAATATAGACCTAAAACAACCTAAAACAAAACCTAAAATAAGAGGGAAAGTAACTATGTAACTAACTATATCTATGCTAAATGTATTGTAGTAACTCTGCCTTGGATTGTCTTAGAAACACCATCCAGTCAGACAAACGACACATTTTTGTAAATAAATAGAATAAAAGCAGAATAAAAATGATATGACATGATAAAGAAGAACAAAGGGACTAAACGGATAAGAAAGGAAGGATTTTCTGCACTGAGAAGTCGGTCTGAGACTTGAGCAACGCGATGGTTAATCAATGCTTCAACACATCGCTCCTCATTAAACCCTAAGTACTTAATCCATTATTAAATCATTATCTAATCATCATTATTAAACGCTTTCATACTTCTCGTGGTCTGTTCAATTCTGTTGTCGGACAACCTTGAAGAATAAGAAGAGCGAATGCACATCATGTCACCATAGCAACGCCAATCACTGCAAACCTGGTCCATGTGGCCCCCTGTCTGCGGCATTACCATATCAGGGAGGAGGTGCATGGCTCGGCTCTCAGGCCCCCCGTCTGCACGGTTAGCCAGGATGCATTTCCACAATATCAGCCTCGAGGCCGTATATATAAGTAGTATTATGTATGAAACATGTTTTATCGTTCCCTGGAGTAAAATGTTACCAATTAAACTGCTGCCGAGGTTCCACTGAGCAAGGCACATATTTCAGTGTAGCTGAAGACTGGCTGTAGAAAACTCCCAACATTGGGCCTCATTCAACAATACTCTCTTATTATTTTTCTTATATTCTTGCTTACCTGTCTGTTAAGAGAACAATAAGAAAAGCCACTGCCACATTCATCAAGCCGTTCTTAACGTCGAAATCGGTTCTTACCCAGGTCGGTTGCATGGTGAATCCCACTCATTCTTAAATTCAAATGCGTGTTCACGCTAAAATCATTTGCATACAGATACGCCCACCATCTCCTTATAAGGTGAATGAGGCGTGTGTAAAACAGCCGAGTTTCAGCATCTGATCGCTGTCTGATCCATTCAACAGGAAGCAATTTGCGACTGATCTCAAAATGACACACACACGACTCGCGACTCAGTGCATGTGTATTCCCTTCCGCTGCAGTTGCACAGATAAAAAATGTGTGTAAAAAAGAAAAATGCATTATTAATAATAATAATAATAATAATAATAATAATAATAATAATAATAATAATAATAATAATAATAATAATAATAATAATAATAATAATAATAATAATAATAATAATAATAATAATAATAATAATAATAATAATAATAATAATAATAATAATAATAATAACAACTGTAGGCCTAAATCTATTAACCAAAGACAGATCTGCTGAAAGCACAGATCCGCCTGTATGGAAAATACATTCTACAGTCATTCTTTGGGGTGAACTGTGATAAAGTTGTGTTGTGATTCATTGATCCCCGACACTGAACTTGATCCATCCGTGCACAGATACACAACACGACGGAGGAGACTGCAAACAGACTCTTCTAACAAGCCCTTGGATCACAGTCTGGCACGTTTGAACACAGTCACTCGGGGTTTTAACAGCCAGGGTTTTAACAGTCAGGTCTGGAAAGCAGCTGTGCAGCCTGCATGGACACCACATTCAATTCAGAAGCGTGTGGGCCAAAAAAGTGTGTGTGTGTGTGTGTGTGTGTGTGTGTGTGTGTGTGTGTGTGTGTGTGTGTGTGTGTGTGTGTGTGTGTGTGTGTGTGTGTGTGTGTGTGTGTGTGTGTGTGTGTGTGTGTGTGTGTGGGTATGTGTTCAACAGTAGACAGACCAGAGACTCTAACTACATAAGCTGCCATAGATACTTTTTTAAATGTAGACTAATACGTCCACAGAGCTTTTTAGAAAGGTGCAGAATAAAAGTATTGCTTTCCCCCCCAAAAAATATTGATTCATTCATTTATTGTTAAAATTTGAAGGTGCAAAATAAATGTGTTGTTTACATGTCCCCACGTGGTTGGATAAAAGACATGCTGGTGCTCTAGTGCAACATCTAGTGGCTGAAGGTCATCTATAGCACCTTTAACAATAAATCAACTCTAGTGCTCTAGTCAAGTGTAACATCTAGTGGCTGAAGGTCATCTATAGCACCTTTAACAATAAATCAACTCTAGTGCTCTAGTGCAACATCTAGTGGCTGAAGGTCATCTATAGCACCTTTAACAATAAATCAGGGGGAAAAACCATACTTTCCTACTGCTTCCCCTTCATTAATGATCAACATGCCATGCTGTTGTGAAAATGTCATTCATATCCTACAATAGAACAAATAAATGTTGGGAGCACCTTGATTGTCAGGACAGTTGAGTAGGCTGTTGATGAAATAACTTAACCTCGTAACCTGTTAAAGGTCCCCTATTTTAAAAAGGGCAGTTTCCAGTGTTTTGCATTGTTTTCAAGCAATGTGGGGTTGTATAACGTATAGCATAACGTTGAAATTATGAGCAAAACAGGCATGCAGCGAATACGTCCATGCACTAATTTCCTAATGATATCGTGCTCCACAAGCAATGGGCCAAGTTCGTTTTTGGATTTTTGCAAAGACGACATTGAGAATCAAGGACTTTTTAATGCTGTGACGTTGATCTATACCAATACATTTCAGTTTTGTGGTAGAGAATCCAGAGAAATAAGATAAATAAAAAAAATGCATACACAAGTATTTTGCTTGCAGGAAGCTAGAATCGGCTGAGTACTGTAGTTTCTTTTTTATTTCAACGCTCATTGAGAGCTCTGAATGCCCTCTTCTCATATGACTACATTCAGCGACGTCTAGCGAATTCAAAATGGTGAATATTCGCTCAATTATAAACACATTCCATAAACTAAAATCTCACTAATACCACTTTACCCTATTGGTAAACAAACGTATTGTTGAAAATATACACTATGACTGCTGTTGTGACATGGTCAGGGTCTTTACTCTTGGATACATTTGAAAAAAAAACGCTACTTAATGTCATACAGTCTGGAGAGATTGATTTATGACATGATGTCATTTGCTATCCGCCGTTGGACCACTTGGGCTAAAGAGGTTAAGCTTGGGCCGTTGCACGTCGCAGCACATTTTCCCTCGTCTGTCGGTTTCAGGCTGTGTTATTGTCGATCGACCAACACATCGTTTGTGAGCTAAAATGACCGCCGTTTGATTGACACCATATTCGACCTATTACGTGCTTCCAATTTCAGGTTATGCGACCAAACAGCCCACAAGCATCAGTTTCGAAAAAGTAAATAACTTAAATTAATTAACATTAACATCATTCATTAACAATAATGATTGTATATTAACTTGATCGATTGACTGAATGTCAAGTGATTTTGTTTGCAGGTGATTTTGCGGGAAGACATTTGAACACTGTGTTTGGCGGTGTACTTGGTTATGTAGGACTAATGATGAAGTGGTTGATATATTGAAAGATGAAAGACTGGAATAATTTTTCTTTTCACAGCTAATTATCTTTGTCTTTTTTCATCGTTATTTCTTGATTATTTCATATTCTTCAAAATAAACTATTCATTCATTTCAACACAATGTCATGAATTAACCAATTCACATGAACTGTCAAAACGTGATTGTTGACTGGCAGGTTGGCTACACGTGCTGAATAGCTTTAGCCTCTATGGGCGTAAGCTCCTAATTAATAAACAAGTAATTTCAACAAACTATCTTGGTGAAAAACAACTAATTGTATTTCCTATCTGTGCATTAAACATTAACACTATGGCTCCCTTTACTCTCAGGGATTACGAGTTGGTCTATAGCCTCTTACAGTACATTAGTTAGCAAGTGATGATGTATCCATCCATAATCACTGGTCAAGGCCGATAATAAGAAACACCATTTCAAATTTGTCCAAAGACCTTCAAAATGAATTGTTGTTGTCAATGGCACTGAAAACACCCTGCTTCTGGAATTGGAGCTGTCCATGGTGCTGAAAACACCAAGCTTCTGAACCTGGAGCTGTCCATGGTGCTGAAAACACCAAGCTTCTGAAACTGGAGCTGTCCATGGTACTGAAAACACCAAGCTTCTGAAACTGGAGCTGTCCATGGTTACTGAAAACACCAAGCTTCTGAAACTGGAACTGTCCATGGTTACTGAAAACACCAAGCGTCTGAACCTGGAGCTGTCCATGGCGCTGAAAACACCAAGCTTCTGAAACTGGAGCTGTCCATGGTGCTGAAAACACCAAGCTTCTGAAACGAGCTGTCAATGGTACTGAAAACACCAAGTTTCTGAAACTGGAGCTGTACATGGTACTGAAAACACCAACCTTCTGAACCTGGAGGTGTCGATGGTACTGAAAACACCAAGCTTCTGAAACTGGAGGTGTCCATGGAACTGAAAACACCAAGCTTCTGAAACTGGGGCGGGAGCAGTGGTAAAAAAGAAGAAGAAGCAAAAGCTGGTCTAATGTGGAGCCTGTTCTGTGAGAAGGGCCACAGGCTCCAACGATGTTGTGGACGTCAAGGATTTAACATTGAAGATCAATTCTGTTTACTTTCTCATGCACTGGTTATTTTCTTTTTGCAATATTGATAGCTGTTAGTTCAGCTACAGTAGCAAGGTTAACAGCTCATATGACACACAGCATTGCAAATATTGTATTGGTTGCAAAGTACCAATGTATGCATTTGACTGGTGTGACAACGTCCTCTTTGATTGGAGTAAAATGTAAATATCCTTTCCGTTTTATGTTTGCCTGCTTTATTTTACCTAGAGTGGGTCGGGAATGATTGACACGTCTTTTTAATGTTGCAATATAGGGGTATATTGACGGTCTGGATTCTTAAAAGACCAATATTTGTTCTTGGTGATTCTAAGGAACTGCTTTTGGTAAAACACCTGGCGCTGAGGATCACAGATAGACGTCTTTCTTAAGAGATGAGTCACCCTTTCTCCATCCCCATCTCTCTGTCGCTCTCTCTCTACTCTTTCTCTCTTCTCTGTCTCTTGCTCTCACACTACTCTGTCTGTCTCTCTCTCTGTCTCTTTCTCTCTCTGTCTCCCTCTGTCTCCTTCTCTCACTCTACTTTCTGTATCTCTCTCGCTACTCTCTCTCTGTCTCTTTATCTCACTCTACTCACTCTGTCTCTCTCTCTACTCGCTGTCTCTTTCTCTCACTCTACTCTCTCTGTCTGTCTCTCTTTCTCTGTATCTTCCTCTATCTCTGTCTCCATCTGTCTCTTTCTCTCACTCTAATCTCTCTGTCTATTTCTATCTACTCTCTCTATGTCTCTTTATACCACTCTACTCTCCCTGTCTCACTCTCTACTCTCTGTCTCTGTATCTCTATTTCTCTTTCTTGCTCTGTGGGTGAAAGAGAAACCACAAACTAGAGTGAGGGAAAGAAAATAAGAGAGACCGGCAGAACTTCAGCTCATCCAAGAAACATGCCATGATAAGCAGCATGTTTTAAAACCTACAGCAGTGCATCATGGCAAGCAGCAGTACTGGACTAGTGGACCAGAGCTGTTTGTGGTGCTGAAAACACCAAGCTTCTGAACCTGGAGCTGTCCATGGTGCTGAAAACACCAAGCTTCTGAACCTGGAGCTGTCCATGGTGCTGCAAACACCAAGCTTCTGAACCTGGAGCTGTCCATGATGCTGCAAACACCAAGCTTCTGAACCTGGAGCTGTCCATGGTGCTGAAAACACCAAGCTTCTGAACCTGGAGCTGTCCATGGTGCTGAAAACACCACGCTTCTGAACCTGGAGCTGTCCATGGTGCTGCAAACACCAAGCTTCTGAACCTGGAGCTGTCCATGGTGCTGCAAACACCAAGCTTCTGAACCTGGAGGTGTCCATGGAACTGAAAACACCAAGCTTCTGAAACTGGGGCGGGAGCAGTGGTAAAAAAGAAGAAGAAGCAAAAGCTGGTCTAATGTGGAGCCTGTTCTGTGAGAAGGGCCACAGGCTCCAACGATGTTGTGGACGTCAAGGATTTAACATTGAAGATCAATTCTATTTACTTTCTCATGCACTGGTTATTTTCTTTTTGCAATATTGATAGCTGCTAGTTCAGCTACAGTAGCAAGGTTAACAGCTATCAATATTGCAAAAAGAAAATAACCAGTTAACACACACACACACACACACACACACACACACACACACACACACACACACACACACACACACACACACACACACACACACACACACACACACATTTTACCTAGAGTGGGTCGGGAATGATTGACACGTCTTCTTAATGTTGCAATATAAAATACCAAGAATGGTGATTCTAAGGAACTGCTTTTGGTAAAACACCTGGCGCTTTGTATTACCATAGACGGCTTTCTTAAGAGATGAGTCACCCTTTCTCCATCCCCATCTCTCTGTCGCTCTCTCTCTACTCTTTCTCTCTGTCTCTCTCTCTCTCTCTCTCTCTCTCTCTCTCTCTCTCTCTCTCTCTCTCTCTCTCTCTCTCTCTCTCTCTCTCTCTCTCTCTACTCTATCTGTCTCTCTCTCTCTACTATCTGTCTCTTTCTCTCACTCTACTCTGTCTGTCTGTCTGTCTCCCTCTCTGTCTCTGTATCTCTCTCTGTCTCCCTCTGTCTCTTTCTCTCACTCTACTCTGTCTCTCTCTACTCTCTCTCTGTCTCTTTATCTCACTCTACTCTCTCTGTCTGTCTGTCTCTCTCTCTCTGTCTCTTTATCTCTATTCTCTGTCTCTTTCTCTCACTCTACTCTCTCTGTCTGTCTGTCTCTCACTCTGTCTCTTTCACTCTCTCTCTGTCTCTTTCTCTCACTCTACTCTCTCTGTCTCTCTCTCTCTACTCTCTCTCTCTCTTTATCTTACTCTACTCTCTCTCTCTACTCTCTCTCTCTTTATCTCACTCTACTCTCTCTCTGTCTCGCCGTCTCGCTACTCTCTGTCTCTGTATCTCTCTTTCTCTTCCTCGTTCTGTGGGTGAAAGAGAAACCACAAACTAGAGCGAGAAAAAAAAGAAGAGGAGAGACTGGCAGAACTCCAGCTCATCCAAGAAACATGACATGATAACCAGCATGTTTTAAAACCCACAGCGGTGCGTCATAGAGGGCATCACTAGAGGACTAGAGGACTAGAGGACTAGAGGACAAGCAGCAGTACTGGACCAGAGGACTAGAGGACTAGAGGACAAGAGGACAAGCAGCAGTACTTGACCAGAGGACTAGAGGACTAGAAGACTAGAGTACTAGAGGACTAGAGGACTAGAGTACTAGAGGACCAGAGGACCAGAGGACCAGAGGACCAGAGGACCAGAGGACCAGAGGACTAGAGGACTAGAGGACTAGAGGACTAGAGGACCAGAGGACCAGAGGACCAGAGGACCAGAGGACCAGAGGACCAGAGGACCAGAGGACTAGAGGACCAGAGGACCAGAGGACCAGAGGACTAGATGACTAGAGGACTAGAGGTCTAGAGGACTAGAGGACCAGAGGACCAGAGGACCAGAGGACTAGAGGACTAGAGGACTAGAGGACCAGAGGACTAGAGGACCAGAGGACTAGAGGACTAGAGGACTAGAGGTCTAGAGGACTAGAGGACCAGAGGACCAGAGGACCAGAGGACTAGAGGACTAGAGGACTAGAGGACCAGAGGACTAGAGGACCAGAGGACTAGAGGACTAGAGGACTAGCAGCAGTACTGGACTAGAGGACTAGAGGACCAGAGGACCAGAGGACTAGAGGACTAGAGGACTAGAGGACTGGAGGTCTAGATGACTAGAGGACTAGAGGACCAGAGGACCAGAAGACTAGAGGACTAGAGGACTAGAGGACTAGAGGACCAGAGGACCAGAGGACCAGAGGACCAGAGGACCAGAGGACCAGAGGACTAGAGGACCAGAGGACTAGAGGACCAGAGGACTAGAGGACTAGAGGACCAGAGGACCAGAGGACTAGAGGACCAGAGGACCAGAGGACTAGAGGACCAGAGGACCAGACAACCAGAGGACCAGAGGACCAGAGGACTAGAGGACTAGAGGACCAGAGGACCAGAGGACCAGAGGACCAGAGGACCAGAGGACCAGAGGACTAGAGGACTAGAGGACTAGAGGACCAGAGGACCAGAGGACCAGATGACCAGAGGACTAGATGAATAGAGGACTAGAGGACTAGAGGACTGTTTTCGGAATTAAAATTATAAAATGTATCACACAGAGGAAAACATACAAGAGGGCAAAGAATACATTCTGATTCTAATGATTTTTTATTTAGTTTGTGTCCTCTGTGCTGTTGGTGAGTAACTGAGGGGGTAATAGAGGCCTTGCACATAATGTTTGTGTAGTTATCTTTCTTCCAACATGGCTGCCTGTAGAAATTGCTAACCAATTTCTGTACTATGTACTAAATTAAAGCTGTGATTGTGGGTAAGATGACAGTAATTTCTACCCCTATAGTCTCTGCCTGCCAAGGTCAAAGTCAGATTATTTACAACATACATCTGCTGAATCAGGTTCCATAAGATAAGATATTCCTTTATTGATCCCCTTGGGGAAATGCAGGTGTCATAGCAGCATAGGGGAGGTACAGGTATGAGCAGGGTAATAGAAGAAAGACAATAAATCTAGGCAATAAAGTTTAATCGGAATCGGCTCAGGATTTGCACCTCCTGTTGACCTGAAATCCTGCAGGGGTGGTAGTGCAATACCCGTAGTACGCTCTGCTGAGCGCACCACTCTCTGTAGGGCCTTCCTGTCCTGGGCGCGTGAATACTTTCGACAACAAATGTTTGTTTCCGCGTTCGAGTTTTGCGCCCTGATTGGCCAGGTCATGTGACATGTGCGCCAACCGTGGGACAGCAAGTTCTGCGCCTATTTCCGCGTCTAACAGCCTGCAAACTACCTGGCGTTCTATCGCCATGCTCTAAGACAAGCTCTAACCTTAACCAACTTCGAAAGAGCGCCTAAGCTTAACCAGTGTAGAAACTTGCAGTCCCACGATTGGCGCACATGTCACATGACCAGAAACGCGCGGGCCAATCAGAGACGCGGAAACAAACATTTGTTGTCGAAAGTATTCAGGCGTCCTGGGCCGTGCTGTTTCCAAAACAGGCAGTGATGTTCCCAGTCAGAATGCTCTCTACAGCCCAGGAATGGAGTGGAGTATCTTCCCTGATACTCTGAACTTCCTTAATTGTCTCAGGTGGTAGAGGCGCTGTTTCGCCTTTTTACCACAGTGTCTATGTGAGTTGTCCATGTCAGGTCCTCTGTGATGTGGACTCCCAGGTACTTGAAACTGCTCACCCTGTCCACGATAGCCCCATTTATCCACAGTGGCTTGTGTGTCCCCTGCTGTATTCTCCTAAAATCCACAATCAGCTATTTTACCAATGTTCAGGAGTAGGCTGTTACAACAGTATCCACCTCCTCCCGGTAGGCCTTGTCATCATTGTTAGAGATCAGCCCCACCACCACTGTGTCGTCCGCAAACTTCACTATGGAGTTGGAGCTGAACCTGGCCACACAGTCATGTGTGTACACAGTGAATACAGAAGGGGGCTGAGAACACAGCCCTGGGGGGACCCGATGCTCAGGGAGATTGAGTTGGAGGTGTGTCCACCCACCCTTACAGCCTGGGGCCTGTCGGTCAGAATGTCCAGGATCCAGGCGCTCAGGGCGGAGTTCAGACCCAGATCAATCAGCTTGTCATCCAGTCTGGTGGGGACTATGGTGTTGAAAGCTGAACTATAGTCAATGAACAGCAATCTCACATATCCCCCCTTCTGACTGTCAAGGTGAAAGTGCAGTACCTGGGAGACCGCATCGCCAGTGGACCTGTTTTTCCTGTATGCAACCTGCAATGGGTCCATGTTACTGGGGAGGGAGGCACAGATGTAATCCTTCATAGCAGGTGTTTAATCAAAGATCCCCGCTTTCTAGTCTTGCACAAGGACCGATCAGCATGGGTATGGGCGGGTTCATTTTCCATTGATGGGGATTTGATTGGCTGCCGCAGGATTAATAACGTTAATGCTAGTTCGGCCAAAGAAACAAATATACTAATTAAAATTGTTGGACCTGCAAGAGATGTACTTTGTAGGTCTGCATTTTAAATGTAAGGAGTAAAAAGTATGTTTCTTGTCTCTGAAATGTAATTGAGTAAAAGTACAAGTATACAAACCTAATAATACTTGAGTAAAGTACAAATCCCCAAAAACAGTACTTAAGTATTGTAACGAAGTACAATTACTCAAGTACTTTACACCCCTGGTGGTGGCCTCAATTTATGTATGCATAAATACTCAGTTAAAGAAGACAACATCTCACATGGTTTCAAAGAGAAATCTAAAGGCATTTCAATGAGCAAGACATTTTCCAACTTAGATAGCAACTGACACTATACATCTGAAATACCAGATGTATGCCGGTTTGATAAGGAATACACAGGGCTCCCCCCTTATTAATGATGATGGGTTTTCTCCATGTTGAGCCATGTCCCTCCGTTTACCTCGTCCCTTCTCTACCAATGATGTATTTGAAGCGTTGCAAGCCATTGATTCCAGAAGCTCAACTGGAGAAGGATAAATTGGATCCTTTTTTTTTCTCTAAAACTGGCTGCTCCATTTATCACAGAGCACATTATTCAATCTTTCTATCTCAACACAAAGCGTATTCCAGAGTATTCGGAAATCAGGAATGGATAGAATGTATTGTGGTAATCTCTCAGAACACAATATGACGCCTGCCGCTGGAATTGTGATGATGTTGTCATGGAAATTATAATTTTTTCTCTCTCTCTGTGGAGTGTATGGCTCAGACAAATGGAAGCGTTAGACAGAACTGCGATTGGAATGTTCATTCAAACGATGCCTTTGCCATGCGATTTCCATGGCGACGTGGACTTTTTATAGCGATATCATATGCCCATTTAACACAATCAATAATATTTAGATCAACTCAAGAAAGGAAATGAAGGGGCGGCTAGGTGGTGTAGTGGGCAAGGCGCTCGCCACCAATGCAGGAGACGCTGGGTTCGAGCATTGCTATCAGCTTGGCTGGTCGTTCATAATAACACAAATTGGCAGTGTTAGGGGTGGGAAAGCTGATGGGTGGGGATCGGACGTTGTGGACAGCGACTCCTACAGGTCGGTTGGTGCGCCTGCGCAGCAGAATCAGGAAGCGACAGGGGCGGCGTGTCTCTCCCACGCAGACCCCCGCTGCTGAGAGATTGCGCTGTGCAGGTGAAAAGATGCGACGGCTGCTTCCTCGAGTACCGGAGGGGACACGTGATGTAAGGCTTCGTCCACATTGCAGCCGGCTTGTGGGAGGCATGGTCTAACAGCGTTCGAGACAGGGGAGGGTAGAATTGGACGATACGAAATTGGGATGGGAGAAAAATAGAAAATGGGAGAAAAAAAGTTAAAAAAATAATAATGAAAATACTATACTATACTATATTATAATTTGACATCTTTTTTTTTTTAGCTCTTCCAGACATTTAAATGAAAAACAATCTATTGTTTTTAATAGACCTCCTGTTCACTGTAAAGTTCCACTTTTTTATATATTGAGTTTTACATGTTCATATCTTAAAGAAACTTGAAATAACTTTTAAGTTCCATTTTTTGGAACACACAACCTAAAACCCCTCCCTACTTCTCTCCCAAACCGTTGCTACAACAATTGTTTTATGTTGCATGATCATGTATACATGTATTATGTATTATATTTGTTATGTTTAAATATCAACATTATCTGGCCATCCTCAGTAAATACTATCAAACTCCTCTGACCTCATCTGGTCTGGGACATGAACGCACACACACATAGAGAAAGGGAGAATGGTTATAGCAGACTTAATGATCTTTGAATATTTCAGCTAATGAAGTTAAATGTTTATTATCATCAAGTATCCAGGTCGTTTTTATAGAGTAACGTTTTGCTACTTAAAATCATTGAACGTAGAGAGAGGGAGAGAGAGAGAGAGACTGGCTCAGCCTGCCCCCCCCCCCCCCCCCCCCCCATTTCCCTCACTATTGGAACTCTGGTTGGATGGTGTATTGTACTTGTGCTGTATAATAACAACACATTTTAATCTAATCTCATTTTGGGATCAGTTGCAGATCGCTTCCGCGCTACCTGTTGAATGGATCAGTATGGCAATGCCGAACCTCTGCTGTTCGCCATTTTTGCTTGACTTTCACAGCCTAGAATATGACACAGCCACTGATGATGTCACAGACTTTTCAGGTGCAGAATCAATTATTTTCTATCTGAACGCGCCAGCCGGTTCAAGATTAGGTTCGAGAACCGGAACCGGCACGGAGCCCTGCCGGTGTGTGAAAGGGCTAACAGAGAAGATGGGTGAACCTTGACCAGGTAGATGTGAGTAGAGAGAACATTAATAGTGTATGATCTGTTTTGGAAGGAGGACCCTGCTGTGTATGATATGTTTTGTGAGGAGGACCCTACTGTGTATGATCTGTTTTGGAAGCAGGACCCTGCTGTGTGCTACTACCCTTGCCTGTCTGAGAACTCCCTCTGTGTATGAGCCCTGACCTCTGACTACCCTCCGCCACGCCCTTCCCTGGACCGTCTGAGAACCCGTCTCTTTGTACCGAACCTCGCTACTGGAACCTCGACTGTTCTACGGGAATGCTGTGTGCATTAACCCCTTCCTTCCCACAAACGGCAATAAAGCTTTTCATTTTAATTTCTCTGGTTTCCCTTGAATTTATGGTTTTCAGTCACATGAACACTCTACAACTACATGAGTGTGTCACAATTAAGTGTCTTATCAGTAGTCATGTTTTTATGGGTCATGGTCAACAACCAGGAAGAATAGCTGGGGACCCCAATCAAATCCCATATCGTGAAGGAGGAGGGGGAAAAAGGCTGAAAGAACTGAACCTCTTCGGATCAGGTTCCAGGCAGCACAGAGCCCGATCACTAATGCATTCTCACTGCTTGTGATTTTGCTACGTGTATTATTAATAGGGTTGTCATGGTAATGTTGGTAATACATTTCAGTATTTCAGAGACACTGGTTATGCTTTTTTCATAGCTTGTGAATCACCTATTAGCCTGGTGTTGCTTTAGTTGAGGACCGGGTTTTTTTTTTTTGTAATGTGGCTCTTTCAGAAATATTTTGTCAATGTAAGATAAGATAATATAAGATATTCCTTTATTGATCCCCTTGGGGCAATTCAGGTATCATAGCAGCATGGGGGAGGGGGGTGGAGGTACAGGTAGTAAAATACATGGTACAGGTGACATAATTATAGTAGAATAAAATGGAATAAAAAAGCAGTGTAAACAATATAACAAATCAATATAATTAACTCTGGACATGTGGGCAACAAGGTGCGAGATGAGGGTATGTATGCCCTCTCAGTTATATTTGCCCTACAATAAATATATGCAATATATAATCTAATAATCCAATAATCTAAATCGAATCTTTTTTTGAACAAATGTTTTTTCTAAATCGAATCTAATATATAATAAAAAACAATTAAAAGAAATTAGCTAAATGCTAAATATATGCAATATATAATCTAATAATCCAATAATCTAAATCTAATCTAATATATAATCAAAAAATGCAAAAAATGTCTCTTAATCTCTCAATGTGGCTCCTGAGATGGAAATACCATTTGCCTAGACTGTCCCTCCGTTATGCTCAGCCTATGGGTGGTGGTGTTAACTCATTCAGCGCCAGCTATTAGACGGAGCCCGTCATAGCAAGGCCACGCTTTAAAAGATAGGAGTGTGCAGACTTCCGGTTCCGCTCCACAGCGCATGGCTGGCTGATTTCTCGGTGCTCGGCAACCGGACCACATTATCCCTGAATACGTTTTATTTTTTTAAACCATTTGATTTTCCAGAAGTTGGAAGTTGGGAACCCTGAACCAAGTGGATAGGGATCTCATCAGGTCGATATTCCGAGAGGAAATGGACTCTATCTTGTTTAAGCTAGCGGGCAGGGTGGATGCATTGCAGGAGGAGGTGGCTGAAATAAGCACTCGATTAACCGTGGCGGAGGTAGATATGTCCGCGGTCGTGAAGGCGGCTGAAACCAACGTCGCGGGAATATTAAACTTGGAGCACAGGCTACGTGATTGTGAGTTGAAGGCGGCAGACCTGGAGGACCGTGGGAGGAGATGCAATGTGAGAATTTATGGACTGCCTGATGAAATGGAGGATGACGACCCGATAAGGTACATTGAGGAAATGGTCCCAAAATGGTTTCCAAAGCTAGCCCGACCTGAGATCGAGAGAGCGCATAGGATTTTTAGACCCGCCACCCAGGTGAAGGGAGGACGTGCAAACCATCGCACATTCATTTTCTGCTGCCTGAGATTCCAGACGAGACAGCAAATACTGAGAGAGGCCAGACAGAAGCCCCCGGTTGTGAATGGCTGTACATTGAGATTCGCCGCTGACTTTAGCGATTACACAGCTAAACGGCGAAGAGCATTCGCAGGTGCTATGGATCTGGCACGAGAGCGAGCTGTGGAGGTGTTTCTGCTATTCCCAGCAACACTAAAGGTAAAGACGGGTCGGGGAGAGGTGTCGTGCAACCGGCTGTTCAAGTCACCATCTGAGGCGGAGGATTACATCCGAAGAAGCAGCACGGTCGCTCCGACGGGGGGGAGCGGACAGGCCGCGGTGGAGCATGCGCCGAGCGACGGGCAGTGAGGTGCTGGAGCGGGTACCTGAGGCGGGCTTCACGCGTGGCCTGCTAACATGCTAGCTATCCAGGCTAGCATCTCTATTGGAGCGGAGCTTATTCCACGTGTGGGTGGCTAGCATACAAGCTAACCAAGCTACCGTCCTCACTGCACGTGTGCTTTTAGCACACCGGCTAGCTAGCCAGCCCCGCATTGTGGTAGTCACTTTCGTCCGCTGCTTACTCATCCTTCAAGACGGTAATACCTGACTTCTCTATACGGTACTGTTGCAATCACGAACATGATTACGGCCTAATTGAATGTATTTCAGACGCCCTATACTTTTATCAGTTTTTTCATTATTATTTATCTCTGGCCCTTTTTATCATCCAACACTTGAGCTGTCCAGTAAACGGCGCGAGGACTGTTACGTTTGTTTATTATCTTTATTCGACTCTAACCGGGCGGGATGAAGATCACAGTCTTCACTCAAACAGACTGAATATGCTTATGATCTGTCCATTCTAGGGGATTGTTCCCCTTTGCAATGAACTATATGCGAGTGGCAGGTCGAGGCGATCCTACCGCTGAGGACAATGTTATGCATTTAACTCTCCTTTTTGTCATAACAGAATACAAGTATGTCGCCGGCGCTGCGCAGCCTCAACGTGGACAGCACGGTAATGATCGGGGTTTGTTTCCACAGTGGTGTTATTTCGACATGTGTTAAGAGTACGTCACTTTAATCAAGTTCAGTTCGGACGAACTATGTTTCATGTGCCTTTTTCGTGTGAATAATGTTCTATGCACTGAATACTATATAGACATAGATTGATACTCTCTGTTGAGAGACGGGGGAGTCCCCCTAGTCCTAATTTGTTACAATATACAATTCTGGTTAGAATGGTAAAGTTACATAATGTGGTCCCGGTTGCTGTGCCAGGTGATGTTTGATCGACATCGGACAAGATTTTTGAGGGGGGGGGGACGCGTGAATATTAAAGGCAACCAACTTGTGTTCAGCTTTTCGTTCAGCGTTTCTCTGATTGCCAACACGGCCACGTGACCGCCCTAGCACACGCCCTTTTCCGCTGAGAGACGCGGCAGAAGCGCTGGTCGAACCAACACGCTGGTCGAACCAGTTCAGACAGAGGTGTTTATTTATATTAATAAACATATCTACTAGAAACACTGGTGTTCTGTTGTGTGACTGTACTAAACTCTTCCACCACATGACCGACATTTGACATACAGTACACCTCCTATCTATGTTGGGATTATGTTTGGTCATGACAAAACAATAAAAATCGCTACTGTTAGTGCCACCACCCACTTCAATGACAGAGCTCTCATATTTGCGAATGCATAAACTATATCTTAAATTATGGCGATGTGTCTAATATGGCTGTCGCGAAGTCATTGATAAGCGACAGCCATATTAGACACATAGCCATAATTTAAGATATAGTTTATGCATTCGCAAAATATGAGAGCGCTGTCATTGAAGGGCTTCTACAACGGTGCTGCTGCTGGAGCTGAAGTGATGTACAGTTCATGCATTCGCAAAATATGAGAGCGCTGTCATTGAAGGGCTTCCTACAACGGTGCTGCTGCTGGAGCTGAAGTGATGTACAGTTTATGCATTCGCAAAATATGAGAGCGCTGTCATTGAAGGGCTTCCTACAACGGAGCGCGGCCGCTGCTGCTGCTGGAGCTGAAGTGATGTACAGTGACGAGTGAATCTGGTAGTTGGTTGTTAAAAACGCGAAACATAATAACGTTACGCTTTCTAGTTCAGCGCATTTCATAACTGTATGGGCTTTGTTTATACTTCAGAGGTGATGTACAGTGACGAGTGAATCTGGTAGTTGGTTGTTAAAAACGCGAAACATAATAACGTTACGCTTTCTAGTTCAGCGCATTTCATAACTGTATGGGCTTTGTTTATACACGAGTGAATCTGGTACGAGTGAATCTGGTAGTTGGTTGTTAAAAACGCGAAACATAATAACGTTACGCTTTCTAGTTCAGCGCATTTCATAGCGCTCCACTGCTACCGCAGCTGAACACAAGTTGGTTGGAACAGCGAACACAAGTTGGTTGGTACACAAGTTGGTTGCCCGTGCTGCCGCTCGCTTGCTCCTTGGATTTCATTTCGGATGTGGGACGACTGCCGCTTGCCTGCGCGTGGGGGCGGGGGGTCGCGGCCAATCAGAGAAAAGCCAAACACAAGTTGGTTGCCTTTAATATTCACGCGGGTGGGACACACAGGTTTTTTTGTTTTGTATTTCTTTTTGCTCGCTCTATTGTATGTCTGATCTCGCCCAACAGGTCCTTAGCGTGGGGTTGTGTATATATTGTGGTACTCTACTTAACTTAAACATCTTGATCTGGAATTCAGGTGGGCTTCATATGCAACATAAGCGCACAAGTGTTCTTACATGGATGAAAAGACAGGAGGTCGATGTGGCTTTGCTGAGTGAAACACATCTTTTAAAGGCTGACAGTGCTAAACTTGCAAAAGAAAATGATCATAGTATAGGCTCCTCCTCTTTTAGCACTAGATCCCGGGAGGTAGCCATAGTGGCTAAGCGGAAGCTGAATATTAAACTAGTAGACGTGTGGTCGGATGCTGAAGGACGAATCACTATAGCGAAAATGGAATACATTAACAGGAAAATTGCTCTTATAGCTGCATACGCCCCTAATGTGTATGACGCACAATTTTATACTGCACTCACTACAGAGATGCTGAAACTGCCTGAGTACTCATTCATAGTGGGTGCTGATTTCAATGCCATGTGGGATCCATTGATTGATAAATCCGGAGATGCTGTAACCCACGATCAAAAGCAGGCGTCCGCGGCCCTACGTGGCTGGTCTAAAGACACAGGGGTTATGGATATGTGGCGGGTACTCAACCCAACCTCACGAGACTACTCTTTCTTCTCCGCGAGACATAAAACTTTCTCCAGAATTGATTATGTCTTCTCCTCCCCTAGGCTATTCGATAGTTTTGACGTTGACTTGAAGCCCATTGCACGGTCAGACCACAAATACATCCTCCTTAAGGGTTCACTCAGCAAAATTATGTCTCGTGCCCCTAGATGGCGCTTTAACTCAACACTGCTGAAGAACGAGGAATTTAATCTACAATTTAAAGAGAAGCTCATTGAATTTGTGCAGTTTAATGCTGGCTCGGTACAGGACCCCAGAACTCTGTGGAATGCGGTCAAGGGGTTTATTAGGAGTAATACCACGCTATTTGCTTCCAATCTCCGCAAGGGGCGTCTCTCCAAGTTGGTGGAATTGGAGGAGCTGCATAAAACAATGATGTCTTCTATGCAGCGCAAATATTCTAACCGACTGGAGCTCCAAATTAAGGCGAGACACTGCAGGTGAATAGTCAAATATACTTTTTTTGTTGATTTTGAGATTTTATTATATTTTGCTTCCTAAACATGTCTTCTATGAAACTAGTGACAATAAAACGTCAATAACACACATTTAGTTGTTTATTTTACTTCATTTTGCCTTATTGCATCCTTAAATGTGCACATATTAAATGGGGAAGTGCCTCATTTGCATATATAAACATACATTTCAGAAAACTTGCAATATATTTTTTCTTAGTTTATATGTACATAACAAACTGGGAAAGTTTCATAGTGATATCTATTCAAATATGTTTTGCCTATTAGGGGGTACTACACTGTACTACACTGTTTGTAGCCTGTGTGTAGTTCTGTTCAGTTCAATAACATAATTTTATTATTATTATTCAGTTATCAGGCATGTGTTTAGGTTGTCTAACACTAATGGTTTGATTAGGTATTGTGTTTGTAAATATCTGTTTAAAAAAAAAAGTATGGCATTTTACAATACAGAACTTTGAAGGCGTTTTCCCAAAAATGAGTTTTAAGAGTTTTTCCTCATACTCTGAGCCAGAAATCTCCACTTCAGTAGCACTCACATACACCAAACCTTCCAGTTCTATTCATATCTATGTTCTGAAGGTATTTACAGAAGGGTTTGTTGATATCGCATTCATACCCTGATTTATATCACATTTATTCCTAAAAACATGGCGAAATATGGAATTTTACCATAAAAATGGACTGAATGGAGTATTTTCTGATTTATGGAGTGATAAAAAGAGATATCCAAAATCCCCTCTGTAAAAACCTTTGGCTCTAATATGTCAACAAAATGAAACTATAATTTTGAAAATGGCTTTATCCAATGTTCAGATTTTTGTCCTGGAATTATATGCAAATTAGTGCATATTTAAGTAGATAATGCCTCATTTGCATATTTAAACATACAATTTCAGAAAACTTGTAATACAAAAAAGTCTTGTCTTAATATAAGTAATCAACTGGGGAAGTTTCATTGTTATATCTATTAGTTAATCTTTTTACCCTATTCACCTGTAGTGTCTCCCCTTAAAGGATAACTCCACTTTTTTTTTAAATTCGCTTATTTAACATCTTCCCTGGAGTTAGACAAGAAGATGCATACCTTTTTTGTCTCTGTGCGTGCATTTTAGCTTTGGGAATAGACGCTCCGTTAGCATAGCTTAGTGGGGGAGGACAGTAGCCTTACAGTGCCTTACAGTGTATTGCAAGGTCTGACATTGACCAAACTTGATATGCATGACCTTGGTGGGCTCTAGGTCAACTCCTGAAAAGGGGGTCAATGTCAGACCTTGCAATCAAAAGTTAGGGGCGCACTGAAATTATGGCAAGGGTTATTAGCCCCCTAACTTTTGATTGCAAAGTCTGACATTGACCCCCTTTTCAGGAGTTGACCTAGAGCCCACCAAGGTCATGCATATCAAGTTTGGTCAATGTCAGACCTTGCAATACACTGTAAGGCACTGTAAGGCTACTGTCCTCCCCCACTTCCAGTGATGAAGCTAAGCTATGCTAACGGAGCGTCTATTCCCAAAGCTAAAATGCACGCACAGAGACAAAAAAGGTATGCATCTTCTTGTCTAACTCCAGGGAAGATGTTAAATAAGCTAATTTAAAAAAAAAGTGGAGTTATCCTTTAAGGTAGTGAAAAAGGAGATTAACTCCATTTTAAGACAACAGTCTGAATTTCAAATGCACAGAACAAGACAACACTATTACTTTCATGGCTCTAGACCAAGTCACCTACTGGCTATGAGGATACGGGCCAGCGATCAATTTGCGGATATCCCTGCCATTAAGAACCAACAGGGGGAGGTAACCACCAACCCCAAGAAAATCAATGATACATTTCGCTCATTTTACTCCAACCTGTACGAGTCGGAAGTGGTCTTTGATCACGCCAAGCTGGAGGACTATCTTAGTCAAATTAACCTACCACAAATCTCAGAGGAGGACGCAAAGCGGTTAGCTGAACCTATCACACTAGATGAACTCAGGGAAGCAATTGCGGACATGCAGCGGGGCAAGGCTCCTGGTTGGGATGGCATTCCACCGGAACTCTATACTGCGTTTTGGGATATACTTGGTCCCTTATTACTTTCAATGATTTTACACTCAGTCGAGGAGGGCAACTTCTCCAGGGATGTCAATATGGCACTTATATCTGTTCTACTCAAGAAAGATAAGGACCCCACGGAATGTGGCAGCTATAGACCCTTAAGTCTTCTCGGAGCCGATCTCAAGCTATATGCTAAGGTGCTAGCCATTCGACTTCAAAAGCACATGACGTTTCTGGTTAACCCTGATCAGACTGGCTTTATAAGAGGCCGTCTGGTCACGGATAATATCAGACGGTTACTACACGTGATTGACGCCAGTAAGGATGTTGCAACCCCTACAGCCGTCATGTCCTTAGACGCGATGAAGGCCTTTGACAGACTGGAGTGGTCGTATTTATGGGCAGTACTAAGAAGGATGGGATTGGGCGAGGGTTTCATTCACATGATCAAAGTTCTCTACACGGTCTGCCATGATCTTGACAGGGAAGCTTTGCTCACCACTATCCACTGTTTCACGCTCTTCTAGACAGGGTTGTCCTCTTAGCCCAGGACTCTTTGCTCTTTCACTCGAGCCGCTAGTGCAGTACATAAGGCAATCACGAGTTATATCCCCTGTGTCAATTAAGGGCACACATCACCATATCAGCTTATACGCGGATGACATACTCCTATTTATGCAGAACCCGGCTGTCTCTCTGCCCCACCTTCTCCAAGTAATAGATGACTTTGGCAGCGTATCTGGATTTAAGATCAACTGGCCAAAATCAGCCTTCCTTCCACTCAACGAGGCTGCGAAGGCAACCCTCCTTCCAGCAAATATTCTCATGGTAGATCACTTTAAATGCCTTGGGGTTGAAATATTCCCGACTGTTAACCAGACTGTAAAGTATAACTACTCCAGCTTTGGTGACAGGATTGCGAAGGATTTTGACAGGTGGTCCAAATTAAAGAACTCATTACAGGCTCGCGCCTCAATAATTAAGATGAATGTCTTACCTAGAATTAATTTTATTAGCTCCATGCTTCCGTTGTCTCCTCCTGTTGGTTACTGGCAAAAACTGCACTCTGCTGCATATAAATTTGTCTGGAATAACAAACGCCCACGCTTAAAGAGAACCACTGCACAGAGGAGTAAATTGGACGGGGGTTTGGCATTTCCGGACTTCAAATATTATTTCCAAGCATACTCTCTAAGACCTCTTATCACGTGGTTTGACGCTCAAGCAGCTGTTTCCTGGCATCCATTGGAGGAGGAGATGGTGTCCCCACACAGACTTCAAGATATCGTGTACACCAACATCTCAATTAAACAATGCAAATTACGATTTGGCCCTCTGAGCACACATGTGATCCAGATTTGGCGTGACACCCAGAGAACTCGCACTAACCGCCATAAATGGCACACACACTCCCCACTGTTCAATAACAATTTGCTCCTTATTGGGCAATGACCCATTAAATTCCCCAGATGGGAGGGGAAAGGTATCCATGTATTGAGGGATATTTTCAACGACTCTGGTATCCGGTCTTTTCAGGACCTATCCAACGAATTTGATCTCCCAGGTAGTTCCTTTTTCTTTTATTTACAAATGAGGGCAGCTCTAAAGGCTCACGGAGTCCCATGGGACGCTCCACTAGAACGACACCGGTTTCACAAATTCTTCTATGACAGAGAGACATCGAGAGGCTTCGTCTCTGACTTTTATCGGCAGTTACTTACGGCCTCATATAAAGACCTACCCTTAGATACGATTTGGAGGAAGGATATCCCTGAGTTGGATATAGATTTTGATTGGGATGCGTTATGGGAGAATATTAGGCTATCATCACGCAACCCAGATCACCAACAGATCCATCTAAATTTTGTCCATAGGACTTATTTGACTCCCAGGCGATTGAACCTAATGGGTCTCAGGTTTGACTCTTGATGTACCTTGTGTCCAGACGGTGCCATTGGAACATATATGCATATGTACTGGGAATGCCCTCCTGTTGAGATCTTCTGGGAAAATGTCACCACTCAGTTATCAGAGATTTTCTCTCTAACCATACCGGCCTTGCCTGCTGTTTTGTTGTTAAATGATGTTTCTCTGTTGCCGACCTCTGTACAAGTAAAGAGGCTCATTTTGGCTGGTCTGACCGCTG
The DNA here is from genome assembly GCF_963971535.1 of Notolepis coatsorum. Lineage (NCBI taxonomy): Eukaryota > Metazoa > Chordata > Actinopteri > Aulopiformes > Paralepididae > Notolepis > Notolepis coatsorum. The sequence goes on along the minus strand of NC_140179.1, from coordinate 58,529,910 downwards.
CCAAAAAGCTGATTGCCTCACGCTGGATACAACCAGATAAGCTATGTCCGAAGGTATGGATTCTCACCTATCTTGATGTCATTTATTTGGAGATTTCCACTGCACGTGTCATAGGTGTTAATGAGGCCAGTATCGCGGTCTGGTGGGCTGTGGTGGAAAAACTAAAAGAACGCATATGAATCTGGAAATTGAGTACTGAATAAGGTATTATATTGATGTCTCACGTTGGGGTCTTGGGGCGAGAGGGGGGGGGGGAGAACGAGCGAATATTCATGTATGTTGATGGTTATGGTGGTTTTTGTATTTTTGTTTTGTTTATTATTTTTCATTCAATATTGATCCTATGTATATTTTCTGACCCCCTTCTGATCTGGGTCTGGTGATCGTGGGCTCTGGCTGGGGGGGGGCGTGGTTCGGGGTCTCTGTGGGTCGAGGCACTAAAGAGGCGTGGTGCTTTGGCTCGCGGGGGGGCCGGGCTGTGGGTCCTCCGGGACTGTGGCTTGCAGTTGCCGGACCTGGAGGTGGAGGGGGCTCGATGAGCACTTTTTGTTATCCTTTTTCTCTGTGACAACTTGTTTTGACTGGTTGTGTATCCAATATATATAGGTCTAATTTATTGTCTAGTCATTATTGTGTTAGTTTGTGTTCTTGGATGTCTGTTATGTATTATTGTCATTATTGTGCTGTGTTGTTTCTTGTTTGAAAAAATTTAAATAAAAAGATTTGGTCAAAAAAAAAGATAGGAGTACGCCACCTTGTTTGTAGAGCTATAACTATATTCTTGTGAGGATAGGGGTTCTTGCGAAGCCCAATAGCGAACACAGGAGGAGAGAGAATGGAGCGGTTTAGGGTGTTTTAATTGTTCCCTCCAAGCAGACAAGAATCACATGCAGGAATGTACAACAGATGGGGATTAATGTTCTTGGGGGGTAGCACAGGTGCACTCCTTGTGCAGTACGAGAGAATGTTCTTTGAACAGGTGCACTCCTTGTGCAGTGCGGGAGGATGGTCTTGAAGCAGATGCACTCCTTGTGCAGTGCGGGAGAACGTAGATATTTATGCAGGTGAACACCAGAAAAGCTGCTGGCCCAGATGGAATAACAGGATGCACACTTAAGTCCTGTGCTAACCAGCTAGCCCCTGTGTTCACCGCCATATTTAATCGATCCCTGGCGGAGTCAGTGGTCCCTGCCTGCTTCAAGATGTCTGCCATCATCCCTGTACCAAAGAAACCCTCCCCAACATGTCTCAATGACTACAGACCGGTGGCACTCACCTCTGTGGCCATGAAATGTTTCGAGAGGCTGGTCAAGGATCACATTTGTGCCTCTCTCCCCAGTGATATGGACCCTATGCAATTTGCATACAGGCGAAACAGGTCCACTGACAATGCGGTCTCCCAAGTACTGCACAGCACCCTCTCTCACCTTGACCGCCAGAAGGGGGGCTATGTGAGACTGTTGTTCATTGACTACAGCTCAGCGTTTAACACCATAGTCCCCACCAGACTGGTTGACAAGCTGATCGAGCTGGGTCTGAGCTCCGCTCTGAGCGCCTGGATACTGGACTTTCTGAGCGAAAGGCCCCAGGCGGTCAGGGTGGGGGGTTAGACCTCCAACACCATCACCCTGAGCATCGGGTCCCCCCAGGGCTGTGTTCTGAGCCCCCTGCTGTACTCACTATACACCCACGACTGTGTGGCCAAGTTCAGCTCCGACTCCATAGTGAAGTTTGCGGACGACACAGTGGTGGTGGGGCTGATCTCGGACAACGACGAGAAGGCCTACCGGGAGGAGGTTGAGGTACTGGAACGCTGGTGCCAGGACAACAGCCTGCTCCTGAACATTGGTAAAACCAAGGAGCTGATCGTGGATTTTAAGAGGAGACAGCAGGAGACACACACACCACTGAGGATAAACGGGGCTACCGTGGACAGGGTGAGCAGCTTCAAGTACCTGGAGGTCCACATCTCAGAGGACTTGACATGGACAACACACATAGACTCAGTCGTAAAAAAGGCGAAGCAGCGCCTCTACCACCTGAGACAGTTAAGGAAGTTCAGAGTATCTTGACTGGAAACATCACTGCCTGGTATGGCAACAGCATGGCACAGGACAAGAAGGCCCTACAGAGAGTGGTGCGCTCAGCCGAGCGTACCACGGGTATTGCACTACCAACCCTGCAGGTCCTATACAACAAGAGGTGCAAATCCAGAGCCTGCAGGATAATGAAAGACCCTCACCACCCCAACAACAGCCTGTTCATGCTGCTGCGGTCAGGCAAACGCCTGCGAGCACCAGTAACGAGGACAGAGAGACTTAGGCTCAGCTTCTTCCCCCAGGCCATCAGAGCCTTGAACACTGAACTCTCCACACACAAGCACACATGAGCACACACACAACACACACACTGTTCACGCTCACACACTAGCAGCAACTTTAACATGAGCACACACACACTCATGCTGCACACGCTCACACTATGGACACTTTACAGAAGGAAAGATCACTTTAAGAATAGTATAGCTTGAGATCGTATAATATAGCATTGTATAGCAGTGTACATAAAGACCCAATGCCTCATCCGTAGCTAACAGTGTACTGCACTGCCACAGGACCTAGCATGTCCTACCATGCTCTGTAAATAGCTCATGTACAGATACCGATATGCCTACTTTGTTTACTTGTTTATTTCACTATGTCGCTCTATTGGTTGGACTCTTATTATTATTACTTGTATTATGCACATCGTTGCGGGCGAGACCCCCCGCATTTCACTGTATACCTGTATGCCGTGACAAATAAAACTCTTGTATCTTGTATCTTGACACCGGCTGTGTCAGGGGTGAGAGCAGGAACTCTGTAGTCCAGCACCAGGGGTCCAGACGGGCACGCTGGAACGGAGTCCTTGGGCACAAGAGAGGGAGGTTAGAACAGGCAATAATAACAAGAGCGGGTTAGCAGGGCTTCAGGTCGAGACGTCGTACCTGGGAAGGCAGTTTAACACTGCGACACCGGATGACAGGATCTGCCAGGTGATATAGGACCCGCTTGATGAGGTAATCCCTTGCAGCCGCGCTGATTGATCCTCATCTGGCAGGCTCGAGCCCCGATCGTAACAATTCTATATTATAGCTATGGATACAATACTATGGCCCATTTGACATCACCTATCTACCGTTCAATATGTGAAAAAGAATACATTTTTCCATCCATACATTCCTGTGTTATACCGTGGTGAATATAAGTATGGTTTTAGAGCGGTCTGGGGTAATTCCCAAAAGTGTACATAAGACCCAGTGCCTCATCCGTAGCTAACAGTGTATTGCACTATCACAGGACCTAGCATGTCTTACCATGCTTTTGTAAAACTCATGTACATATACCTGATATGTCTTTACTCTTATTACTTGTATTATTGCACAAATGTCGCATTCTCATCCTATTGGATTCTTATTATTGTATTATTGTATTATGCACAATCGTTGCAGGCAAGACCCCCCGCATTTCACTGTATACTTGTATGCCGTGACAAATAAAACTCTTGACTTGACTTGACTTGACTTGAGAACCGCTCCACTCGGCCGACAAGGAAAAGTGAGACCGGAGACATTTGGCCATTACACAGGCCAAGATACAAGGTTACAAAGGGTGCTCGATACCGCCGTCTAGCTGGATGCGGCCGGTATTGCACTTTGGCGATCTCAGACTCATTCCCTATGGTAACACCAAGGTCCCTGGATGAATAATGAATACAAATATTGAATAAAGGAATAAACTACCAAAACCTGAGAAATCTCGGGTCTGGCGCCCCAACCGCTGGCGAGTTAACCTGATTTATCTCGGGTTTGGCCTCCATTGAGTTAAGAGCTGTTGTATTTGTATGTGCTTCAATGGGATGGGAGGGTAACCACAGGTTGGTTGTGGTGGCCCAGTCTGGGTCAAAAAGTCCAGGGCCCTCATTCATCAACGTGTCTTACGCACAGATTTGTGCTTACCCTGTGCGTACGATCATTTCTAAGCAAATAGTGGGATTCATCAATTTCAACTTGAACTTGACTTTGGGCTTATGTCTACGCACAGCTCTGAGCACACTTACCTGACGCCCAGTGGTAGAATATCATTACAACAAGGAAATGAGCTTCTGTGCATTAGTTTCTACACTGGCGGAGCGCAGTCAGTCAGTAGCCTACACCCCGTATATTCCGATAACGCTATATAAACCATGCTGCATTCATTCTGAGAGAAAGATCTATTATTCCAAATGCTATTTATAGGGTTTTGACCATAATTACACTACTGTTGCTATTTTACAATGAACTATAATGAATTACGGTTCATACAGAACTTCTGTATGAACCGTAATTCATTATAGTTCATTGTAAAATAGCAACAGTAGTGTAATTATGGCCAAAACCCTATAAATAGCATTTGGAATAATAGATCTTTCTCTCAGAATGAATGCAGCATCATGGTTTATATAGCGTTATCGTAATATACGGGGTGTAGGCTACTGACTGACTGCGCTCCGCGTATCTCAACTCGTTATTATTTTGCGCACAGACCGCAGAAACACGGGAATGTTTTGATTATATTTAAAAGGCTTTACGTTAAATGAAACAAGTGGAGTTTCGAAGCTGTAAGCAGAGTCATATGAACACCCACGATATAGTGTTCTTCCCCCTTTTTACTGCATAAGAAAGAATAGAAAACGCATTGCAATGACACCAGATAGTGGACAGACTATGTATATGATGGGATTCAAGTTCGCGTTTTTGTTGATCATAGGCATGCTGTCAGAGTATGATATCTTAATCAAACATTCTAGAACATTTGTCGTCACAGATCATGTCCTAATAGAACATAGGCTATGGCATGGTCCATCGTGATATTGTGTGGACTGTTATTATTACTGTACCGGTACCACCCATTGTGACAACAGCCTTGTGAGTCCCGCACACAAACATGATGGAATTCAAGTTCATGTATTGAAAGGCAGGCTACATCATACATGCAGTGAGATTCATTGTTCTTGTATATGCTCTCGTATTATTGTTTATATAGGCTACCCAATACTGACATCAAAATAGATTGTAGTATGCCTCTAGAAATCATATGCAGCAGGTAGAAAATTGACGGAAGATCCATCGCGATTTGGAATAAAATTGAGGAGAACTTTAATCCCTGGGTATTAATCAAACAACACGGGAAAAGGCAGTCATATTCCAGCGCGGTCTTTGTGTTTGCGCTGCCCAGGCAGCAATGGTTAATAGATATCATATCCGACATCACCGTAAGTGTACACGTCTGTCAGCCTGTCGAACGAGTTGAGTTCTAACAAAGAACATATTACATGCTGGTATGCTGATAGAGTAAACTATTATATGAATATGATATGATACAAGGTATACACTGGTCCGTCGCATACACTGGTATGCGCAAGTTACTGTTGCATAATGTAGGCTATGGCTGCTATTATATGTAATTCATATAGGCTACCTAATAGTATATGATTTTTAGAGGCATCTATTTTGTTGTCGGTAATACCGACAACAAAATAGATGCCTCTAAAAATCATATAGCCAATCGAACACAACTAATAAAGGCATTCATATTACAGCACGGTTATTATAATGACACACAACCAACGCCAAACAGTGGTCAACGAACAATCTTTATTAGTATTTTGAGCTGTCCAGGCAGAATTGCAGCAATGGTCTTAGGGAGCCGTTGATATCTGACATCACCGTTTACAAGTCCGCCTTTTATTTATCCCATAAACACGCGCGTTGTGTCTTCTTGGTTCGACAGCAGTGAAAAATCTCTGTGAAGCTTCTCAGAGTTCCGCTCGGGTCAGTCCATTATTTCACATCCCATGGGGGGTGTTTCCTCACTTTCATGACCATATATGGATAATCATGCACGAGCATTGACGGTAGAACAAAGTGGTATTCATCAACACGGAGGAGCATAGGACATGTGTACGCACGGTTGATGAATCCCAATATTCCTGTGCGTATACTCATTCTAAATTCTGTGCTTACGTGTGGAAATAGAACATGTTCTACGCACACGGTTGATGAATCCCAATATTCCTGTGCGTATACTCATTCTAAATTCTGTGCTTACGTGTGGAAATAGAACATGTTCTACGCACACGTTGATGAATGAGGGCCCTGGGCCCTCATTCATCAACAATGCTTAGAAAGTGTTCTATTTTCGTTCTTAAGCACAGAATTTAGAATGTCTCTACACACAGAAAAATCGGGATTTATCACAGGTGCGTACACAGGTCGTACGCACACCTGCAAGTACTCCGTGTTGATAAATGCCACTTGTTCTACGCTCCGAGCTTGTGCACGATTTTAAGTATGTGCATATAGAAACGCCTGTAATTAACCATATAAGGTAATGAAACACCCCTGTAACTGAGGGGTACAATTCCCTGACTGTATTACTAGATATGATACTTACTACCACTACCTTTGTACTTAATATTCGGCCACCCAGTACTCGGCATAAATATATTATGATGAACACTGTCACGTAGATGAAACGGATCCAACACAAATGTACGAATTAGAAATAGGTCTTTATTTCTACACAGCGATGGTGTGTAGAGCAAGCACTTAATCAAATCAATCACATTTATGAATGGGAATTAGTATGCACTTTTATGGCAAGAGTATTCGTCGGTATATCAATAGAGAATGTCCAATCTCTGAAGGCGCAGGTGGTACATATACGACCTGGAATAGTTAAGGAATAACAGCAATGATACTTTAATGATTATAGACTGGATACACTAGGGGGGGTTAATCCGGTCGCTTGTAAGCCGACAGGAGTAGGAAGGGGGGGGGGGTAGAGTCCGGCTGCCTCATCCGGCCAAGGGTATCCCAGGTGAACCCACTGTAGTGCCGTTCAATGCGCCGGCGATCCTTGGACCACAGATGAAAGCAGGTGGACTCTCTGTGAGCCGGCTCTCTCCGGTCCACGGGGGAGAGACGTGAAGCGACCTCGTCTTGCAGAGCGTCTCCTCACCTTGCGTCCTCTCCAGGGGGGGGGGTTCCAACACACGGCAGTGTCGGGGGTCTTTATCCATGGAATAATCAACGTATACAAAGCATAATCCGTGCCTGGGAAGGCGGGCTGTCGTCGGTAGAATAATCCGGTATACAGGTCCACTCGCTCGTCGGCTCTGGGGCTCCTCGGGTGCAATCTCACATGGGGTCGATCATCCTGGATAAGCAGCCAGTTCTCTGCCCGAAACGATGGGGTACTGACTACGGTAGTATTCTCACCGCACGAAGCACTATATATTAACAGACTATTATTAGCTTAATAGACTACGTCCAACTCGACGATATAGTGCCAAATATGACTATTCAAATATTAATATACACGATGTCTCAATACCGATGGTAGGCCGAACTTGGCCTTACTCCCACACGTGGCGTCGCGGGGAGGCTTTACGTCTGTCACTCTATTGGAGGGTAAGAAACTGGACTGAAAAGGAAGTCCTACTTTAGTAGCGCAGTATATATACGCACTATGAACAAATAGTCCCATTAGTGGTGCGGTAGCCAGATTCCTACGCGGAACTAGGACTTGTTCGTACATGTTGAGCGGTACGTTTGAACTGGGTCTGGGGGGTATGGCAGCCTGGCACCAAGGTCTCGACCAATAGTAGAATGGAGACTATTATGGGATGTTCAGTAGGCTAGAATGGATATTCAATGCATATTGTACAAGGAATATACAAGGGATATCAAGGAATATTAGAGAATATACAAATACAATTAAATATATATATATAATAAATATATATATTCGGTTTAATCTGGCCCTTCACAACAGCCACCCCCTGATTGGTCCCAGACCTAATCAGTTAAGCAGAGACAGATTAATCGCGTTGTCTATTTACACATAAGGGTTTGCTGTAGGGGTCAGTCAACTTCACAAAGTCATGGGGTTATAGGGTCATGGTCATCATCGATTGTGTCTGGGAGTCGGGGCAGTTCTATGAGCCTCGCCACGGGACGGGTGTAAGTGCGACCCTGGACGAGCACTTCAGCTGCTCGGACCTTGCCGTCGGCACCGGTGATCACTTTGCTTACGCGGCCGGCCGGCCACATAGCTCTGGGCAGTGATTGATCAATAATCATGACGACTGTTCCTTCTGTCAAATTGTCTCTCTCCTTTACCCACTTCTGGCGGGTCTGTAGAGACGGTAGGTAGTGCAGTAGGAAACTGCTCCAAAACTTGTCGGCTAATACTTGGCTGTACCTCCACATTCGTCGGCCGTTCGCTTCTTCAGGCCGGTACATTGTCTGGGGTAACGCGGGATCTAGCCGCCCCATCAGGAGTGTGTTGGGGTCTGCGGAGATAACAGTGCTCAATCCACAGAACACAGGCTTCTTATTTTCCACCTCCTCTGGACTTGCTTCCCTCGGGATAGGCATGGGCCACTGTCCTTCCGGGAGTCTTAGGAATGCGGGGCCGTCACTGTAGACATTGCGACGGGTGAGGTCATCTAGGGGCATTCCCCGGGTGATGACGTCAGCTGGGTTCTGTTTTGTATCAACGTAGCGCCACTCTGTTTCTCCGGTTAACTCTTCGGTTAAGTCTTGAATCTCGGTGACTCTGACTCCCACGAAGACTTTGTACTTGCATGAGTCCGATTTGATCCAGGCGAGTACTGTCGTGGAATCTGACCACAGGATTGTTCTAGACACCGGTATGGTGAGCTCACGTTGGATGAGCGTGGCTAGGTGCGCTCCGGCTAGGGCTGCGCAGAGCTCTAGACGTGGGATAGATTGTTGCTTGCGTGGGGCTATTCTCGAGCGGGCGAGGACAAATGCTGTGTAGATCTCTCCCCCCTTTTCTTGGGCCCGCAAGTAGGCTACTGATCCGTATGCGACCTCTGAGGCGTCACTGAAGACGTGTAAGTCCATTTTACATGTCTCTGGCCTCACCGTGGGTGGGAAGTAGCTTCGGCGCATATTAACGCCTGGGAGTGAGTGGAGCTCCATCTCCCACTCTCTCCAGGTGGATGCAAGGTGTGCGGGAATGGGGTCGTCCCAGCCCTGGTCCTTGTCCCACAATGCTCGTACAATCATTTTTGCCCTGGTGGTGTACGGTAGAATACATCCTAGCGGGTCATATTGTCGGGCGAGTGTTGTGTACACACTCCGTCTGGTGGTCGGCGCCGCCGCCGGCCTTCCCTGCTCCGTAGTCAGGGGCTTGTGTCTGTAGTGAAGCGAATCTGTTTTGAATCGCCACACCAATCCCAGGGTCATCTCCTGGGCTTCTCCCGGGATTGTAGCCATCCAGGTCTCGCTGCTGGCTGCCTTGTCCTCGGAGGAGAGGCTGCGCAGTACTTGCGGATCGCTGCTGGCCCACTGCCTGAGATCAAAGCCGCCTTTGATCAATGAGGCGCGGAGTTTAATCAGGAGAGCCTCGGCTTCTTCCTGGGTTGAAAGGCTTTGTAGACAGTTGTCTACGTAGAAGCTGTTCTTTACGCTGTGTCGGACCTCTTCGTCCGCTGCTGGGTCCTCTGCTACATGTTTCTGTAGTGCAAATGTAGCACAGCAGGGGCTGCACGTCGTTCCGAAGGGGAGGACTTCCCATTGGTAGATGGCTGGGTGCTCATCTCCTGGCTTCTCTCTCCATAGGAACCGTAACAGGGGCTTGTCCTCCTCTACTAATCTCACCTGCAGGAACATTCCTTTAATGTCCCCGCTGATGGCCACCTTTTCCTGGCGGAAGCGGAGTAGAACGCCGAGTAGGGAGGGGCCGAGTGTGGGACCGGGCAGTAACTCTTTATTCAGATTTTGGGATCCGATCTGGTAGCTGCAGTTAAATACTATGCGGTCTTTACCGTTGTGATGGACCTTGTGGTGAGGCACGTACCACGATTCAGTGGTCTGGTCAGCCTCTTTAATGTCCATCCTTGTGACGTGTCCCGCTGTGATGAGCTTCTCAATCTCAGCGCGGTATACACTCTCTTGGGCGGGGTTCTTGGCTAAGCGCCGCTCCGTGTTCAGCAGGTACCGTTCTGTGGCGTCTGTCTTGGCGTGGAAAGTAGGCATTCCTTCTCGCCGCAGGAGTGGCGTGGCGTATCTCAACACGCCGTTGACCGGGACTCTCTTGGTCCCTGTCTCGAGGAGGTGAATGGCGTAAAGGTCATCTTTAGAGCGAATGTCTTTCTTTCCGTTCTTAAAGGGCATTTGTTCCAAGGTCCATAACCGCTCTACGTGTTGCAGGAGTGCGGTTTCTCCCTCTGTGACTCGGGAGTGGAGACATCTAGTGGCTGTACTTCGGTTGAGAGATTTGGCGAGCGGGCCTTGGAGAGTCCATCCCAAACGGGTCTCGACTGCTGCAGGACAGCCTCGGGGTCCGGTATGAACCCGGTCTATCGGGACAATGAGGTCTGCATGGTCGGAGCCTATCAACAGGGTCGGCATAGCATTGTCTATGAGCGGGATCGGTAACTTGCGCAGATGTGCATATTTCTCCATCAGCTTGGCGACGGGGTATGTGTACCGCGACAGTCCTATTTCTTGGCTGGTGAAAGCGTCTGTAATCTGGTACCGTCGCTCAGGCTGGCCGCTTGCTGCGATAGAGAATGAGACATTCTCGCCCTTTATCGTCTTCAAATCTCGTCTTATTGTCCGAATTGTCATTTGGGTTTCGCTTCCCCGCAGCCCTAGCTGGGCCGCAGCGGAGGCGAGCAGAAGGGTCTTCTCTGACCCGTCATCGAGGACGGCGTAAGTGTCCAGGACTTTATTCTGGTAGCTTAGTGTCACACGCACTACTTTTAGGAGTACTCGGGCTCCACTGCTGCTGGCGGGATCGATGTACATGACGCTCGCTTTGCTGCTGGATGGTGCGGGTGAAGGGCGCCGTCTGTTACTGTCGTGAAGTATGTCCAGATGGGCTCCATCGCACTTGGTGCACCTTTTCTTTAAGCGGCATTCGGCTGCCATGTGTGAGCGCGCACAGCGAAAACAGCGCTTGTTGGACTTTATCCATTGACTTGCTTCCTCCGCGTTCAGCTTGGGGAAGGAGTCACATTGCGCTAGCCAGTGTTCTTTCTCACAGTAGGGGCACACTATCTTCCACTTCTCCGTTCTGGAGGGGGTACTGTGGCTCCTGCTGCTCGGTACTGACTCCGATTGGTGCATCACAGTCACGATCTTCTTCCATCATTTAGTCGTCTGGTTCCTTCTCTGGAGCCAGGGGTGCTCCGTCCGAATATATCTAGCCGTAGGCTGCTGACTTCTCTCGCCAGGAAGTCTGCTAGATCGAGGAGGTTCGGTTCGGGGCCATTCGGGTCTCGGTGGTCTCTCTGCCGCCTAAAACGCTCTTGTCGAGCGGGCGGCAGCTTCTCCAAGATCCTTTCCACATTTGAGTTGGCGTAAAGTTCATGCCTCCCCTTCTCTCTCTGCGCTCCCAACATCCCTACCAGGGACTGCACTCTGATGGACAGGTCGTCCAGTGCTCGATTGTCTATTGCTGGGGGTAAGCGGTCAATGTGTCGGATCTCCTGGATCACGTAATCCCATATGCGCCCATACCTCTGGTCCAATGCTACCAGCGCTGCTGTGTATGGGGTGGTGGAAGTCGCGTAGGCGAGCGCTATATTATGTGCGCGGGGTACCTTTAAGTGCTTCAGTAGGATGGCGTATTTGTGGCGTTCATCCAATACATCCACCAACATGGTCTCCAGACACATGCGGAGTTCTGTATACTGGGCCCGGTTCTCTTGGGTGAAGTCGGGTACCATAGGCGTGCCAATGTATGACGCTGACTGTGGATACATCGGCGAGCGTTGGGGGAGAGGCCTCCTAGGCGAGTCTCCTCCCGCTCCTTGGTATGGGCTGGTACCGGCAGTGTACCATGGCCCGCTTGTCCAGGTGCTGTTCCTCGGTGCGGGTCGTGCGTCGTGCTCACCCGGGTATAGAGTCGGGGGTCTGTAGCGCAGCTCCGCGGGAGTATAGCCTGGGCTGTACCGGACCTCCTGGTCCGGTAGAGTACTGTGCTGTCGTCGGGCGTGGTTCTCCTCCTCTTCCTCTTCGTCTTCAGTTAGGTCATCCAGTGCTTGTAGTCTCTGGTTTAGCCTCTCCACAGGATATGCTGCTCCTTCCCGGTTGCTAGGTCTCGCTTGGACCGGTGGGGGGAGGTGGTCTGTGGGGGGTATAGACCTCGTCTGTTGGTCAAGTTCAGGGTTGTTTACTCGGCTAGGGGATGCCGCCCTGGAGGTGTGTCTAGACGAGTTCCTGGAGCCTCTGGCGGAGGGAGAGGGTGTTGTCCGTCTGATCAGCTGTTCTATTAGTTGCGCTTGCTGTCTGTCGCGCTCTGCGTCCCGTAGAGCACCAGCAGCTGCTCGCTGGCTGTCTGCTCGGTCTCGGGCCACATTCTCTTCCCTCTGAATGCGTCTTATTTCTAGACGTATATGCTCTTCTTCGCTCCGCTGCTGGATCTGCAGTCGGTCGCGTTCAGCAGCGGCGTTCAGGCTGATGAGGAAGGCCTGCTGTAGGGTCCTCTCTGCCTCGCTGGGAGAAGGCGGTTGTATAGGGGAGCCTTCCCTCGGGGTACTCCTTGCGGAGCCTTGGAGCTCTATCTCCACGGTGCTCTCCCCGTCCTCTTCCGTGCCGAGTTCTCTCTCGGTAGCGTTGTATTCCTCCCGGGACTCATCGGGGACTACTTCTTCAGTACTGGCGGGGTGTGAAGTCATGTCTGGTTCCCACTGGTCCCCACCGTGAACTTGGTCAGTTACATTAGAACCCGTAGGGGCCTCTATGGTCGGGGTAGTCTGGGCGTTGGGGTTAGACATACTTTTACTTTCTAGTTTTACCGCGTTTACTGTTAGTAGAAGACTAGGTTGTTGACTGACAGCGTAGGCCTCTAAGTACTGAGGGAGCCGTCGTTCGCGCTGCGGGCGTTGGTTAGGAGGATCGTTTCGTGGAGTGTTCATCATAGGCCATTTCAATATTAATAACACTATATTAATATTACACTGATTACCATCCGGCTCGAAGGACCAATTGTAACTGAGGGGTACAATTCCCTGACTGTATTACTAGATATGATACTTACTACCACTACCTTTGTACTTAATATTCGGCCACCCAGTACTCGGCATAAATATATTATGATGAACACTGTCACGTAGATGAAACGGATCCAACACAAATGTACGAATTAGAAATAGGTCTTTATTTCTACACAGCGATGGTGTGTAGAGCAAGCACTTAATCAAATCAATCACATTTATGAATGGGAATTAGTATGCACTTTTATGGCAAGAGTATTCGTCGGTATATCAATAGAGAATGTCCAATCTCTGAAGGCGCAGGTGGTACATATACGACCTGGAATAGTTAAGGAATAACAGCAATGATACTTTAATGATTATAGACTGGATACACTAGGGGGGGTTAATCCGGTCGCTTGTAAGCCAACAGGAGTAGGAAGGGGGGGGGGGGGTAGAGTCCGGCTGCCTCATCCGGCCAAGGGTATCCCAGGTGAACCCACTGTAGTGCCGTTCAATGCGCCGGCGATCCTTGGACCACAGATGAAAGCAGGTGGACTCTCTGTGAGCCGGCTCTCTCCGGTCCACGGGGGAGAGACGTGAAGCGACCTCGTCTTGCAGAGCGTCTCCTCACCTTGCGTCCTCTCCAGGGGGGGGGGTTCCAACACACGGCAGTGTCGGGGGTCTTTATCCATGGAATAATCAACGTATACAAAGCATAATCCGTGCCTGGGAAGGCGGGCTGTCGTCGGTAGAATAATCCGGTATACAGGTCCACTCGCTCGTCGGCTCTGGGGCTCCTCGGGTGCAATCTCACATGGGGTCGATTATCCTGGATAAGCAGCCAGTTCTCTGCCCGAAACGATGGGGTACTGACTACGGTAGTATTCTCACCGCACGAAGCACTATATATTAACAGACTATTATTAGCTTAATAGACTACGTCCAACTCGACGATATAGTGCCAAATATGACTATTCAAATATTAATATACACGATGTCTCAATACCGATGGTAGGCCGAACTTGGCCTTACTCCCACACGTGGCGTCGCGGGGAGGCTTTACGTCTGTCACTCTATTGGAGGGTAAGAAACTGGACTGAAAAGGAAGTCCTACTTTAGTAGCGCAGTATATATACGCACTATGAACAAATAGTCCCATTAGTGGTGCGGTAGCCAGATTCCTACGCGGAACTAGGACTTGTTCGTACATGTTGAGCGGTACGTTTGAACTGGGTCTGGGGGGTATGGCAGCCTGGCACCAAGGTCTCGACCAATAGTAGAATGGAGACTATTATGGGATGTTCAGTAGGCTAGAATGGATATTCAATGCATATTGTACAAGGAATATACAAGGGATATCAAGGAATATTAGAGAATATACAAATACAATTAAATATATATATATAATAAATATATATATTCGGTTTAATCTGGCCCTTCACAACAACCCCCATGAAATGGGAAAAGTGGACTAAACCAAGCGAACATGTGGGAGAAATACGCGACAGGCTGACAGACGTGTACATGGTCATGTCGGAAACAGTCGGATATGATATCTATTAACTTCCTAAAGACCATTGCTGCCTGGGCAGCGCAAACACTAATAAAGACCGTTAACCACTGTTTGGCGTTGGTGTCATTAATATAATAACCATGCCCTTTTTCGTTTCGTTCTTTTAAAGTTTGATTACCCAGGGATTAAAGTTTTCCGTCAATTTGATTCCAAATCGCGACGGATTTTCCGTAAATTTTTTACCTGCATGGTTTAATATGATTTGTAGAGGCATACAATCTATTTTGATGTTGGTATTAGGTATAGCCTATATAAATTATATATGCATAGCCTACATTATGCAACAGTAATTTGCGCATAACGCAGCATGGCTCAGACATGTCACACGGAGCCCCGCGCCTGCATACAGTGAACTAACTTGATCGTTAATATAACTGTTGTCCTTGTATCTTTACGCTTATGAAAACATTAAATAATATGTATAGGCTATAGGCCGTCGTTTTGCCTTAATAGCCTATATTCTCAAATGGCATTTAATGGCTATCCGCTGTGGGCTATCTCCTCGCTGACGGACCAGTATACCTTTATATCATATCATATTCCTATGTCTCCAAGGAATCGTGGGGCTCTGGGGAATAAAGGTTGGGAACCCCTGCTATAGCCTATATCCTAGGCTATTTTATTTACAGTAATCTATTTATGATTTGTTTCCATAGCCGGTCTCAGTTATGCTGTGGCTGAGATGGGTCGGGATTAACGAAGCTGATAGGAGACTGCTTCTCGGCTATACGAATTAAAGCCACGATTGAAAATAATGTACTTCCTTCTTGACAATAGCATATACTATAACAATAATATGAGAGTACAAGAACAATGAATCTCACTGCCATGTAGCCTACGCCATGTATAGCCTGCCTATGTGATCAATAAAAACGCGAACTTGAATTCCATCATCATATTTATATGTTGTGTCTGTCCACTATGTTTGTTACTTTGTTATGTTTTCCCCCTATGTAAAGCGACCTTGGGTCTCTTGAAAGGCGCTATATAAAATGAAGCTATTATTATTATTATTATTATTATTATTATTACTATCACGTCTGTGCGGGAGCTCACAAATAGACTGTGTTAGTCTCAGTGAAGTTTCAACGGAGGTCATCTATTCTAACCAACAAATTGAAGTAGAAAGCATTTCGTTGTGACCAATCTTATTTGGAAACATGACACACAAAATAATAGTATTTCGCTTTTTATTTTAAACAATATTTAATCGCGTTTGGAGGTGGGTGTTCTGCGTCTTCCCCCCCGTGCCAAACAAGCAGGCCAACCTCTTGTTCGCGTGTGAGCCCGTTATAATTACACTACTGTCGCTATTTTACAATTAACTATAATGAATTACGGGTCATACAGACCACGCTAATGCACGGAAGCTTATTTCCGTGTTGTAGTCTTCATATTCTACCGCTGGGCGCTAGGTACGCATGCTCTGACCTGTGCGTAGATATACGCACAAAGTCAAGCACACGTTCAAAATGATAAGTCCCACACTTTGCTTAGAAATTATCGTACGCACGGGTTACGCACATATCTGTGCGTACACACCATTGATAAATGAGGGCCCAGGGACATTTGATTTAGTCCCAATCCGTCCTCACGCCTCTGGGTTAATCCCAACACCCCTACTACACACACACACACGCACGCACGCACGCGCGCACGCACACACACACACACACACACACACACACACACACACACACACACACACACACACACATCATGCAGTATACAAACACTCTTCATTCTACTCATCTCATTCCCTATCTGCCTATTTCAAATGCATGCATTATCTCTCACTCTCTTTCTATCTTCATATCCATCTCACTCTCTCTCTCTCTCTCTCTCTCTCTCTCTCTCTCTCTCTCTCTCTCTCTCTCTCTCTCTCTCTCTCTCTCTCTCTCTGCCTATTTCAAATGCATGCATGATCTTTCATGCCCCCTCTCTCTTTCTACCTTTCTATCCCTCTCATTATCTCTCTCTCTCTCTCTCACTCTCTCTTTCTAGGTTTCTCCCTCTATATATCATATATCATCATAATATATATGCACCGACACATGTTCTCAATTAAATTAAATTAAATTAAATTAAATATGCTTTATTGGCATTAATATAACACAAATAATGTTGCCAACATGTGCAATCTCACTCTCTCTTTCACACACACACACACACACACACACACACACACACACACACACACACACACACACACACACACACACACACACACACACACACACACACACACACACACACACACACACACACACACACACACACACACACTCCTCTCCCTGGGGAACAGTAGATGTTCTAGTGGAAGTGTGAGGGAGAGTGTGCAGCTAAATTAACAGCAGCCCTGTGCAAATTATGGTTTAAGTAACAGAATTTAAGACAGGTGATTTAGCAGCAGTGTGTCCGTTAATCAGTCCTGCTGAGAGTGGATATGCAGATAAACCATCCTTAACACTCCTTCTCTCTCTCTCTCGCTCTCTCTCTCTCTCTCTCTCTCTCTCTCTCTCTCTCTCTCTCTCCTCTCTCTCTCTCTCTCTCTCTCTCTCTGTGTGCATGCGTGTGGATGGTGGGAGCGTTTGGTGAGTGGAGTGGTGCGAGAGTCTGAGGAGGTACGCGTGAGTCTTTCTAAACTTTTCCTATCTTTATGTTGTTTGTCAAATTGTGAATTGGACTGGGGTTTATTTGGCTGGTTGTGTGTTGATGGTGGGCTGGTAGTGTTGTCAGTGTTCGCTTAGGCAGCTGTCTGCTGTCGCGGTGGCATGGACTTCACTAAGTTGACCAGGAAACATGGTTTCAAAGTCGCGCCGGCGTTTCCGTGTTCAGTAGAGGAATGCGGTCTCGTCGTTGCAGGAATAGTAGGCGCTTCGGCCGTTAAGTCTGCGGCCAGGATGAATGGGTTTATTGTTTTCTTTTTGGATGATTTGAGTAAGGTTTATCAACTGATAACGGACGGTTTGATCATACGTGATACGTTGGTGGCTGTGATGCCGCTCACAACACATGCCATTAGGGTGACGGTGTCAAACGTTCCCCCGTTGGTGAGCGACGAGGTTATATTAAGGGAACTCGCCAGGTTTGGGAAAGTGGTAGCTCCATTAAAGAAAATGTCTTCGGGCTTTAAGGCACCTGAACTACAGCATGTGGTTTCTCACAGAAGGCAGACGTTCATTATAATGGACAAACGTGATGATGAGTTGGATCTTAATTTTAAAGTAATAGTAGACGGGTTCGAGTATGTTATTTTTGCGACGTCACAAAACATGCGCTGTTTTGCGTGTGGAAGGGAGGGGCATCAGAGGCAAGCGTGCCCTGGGGAGGGGCCGAGCAGGGGAGAAAAGGAGGGGGAGAGTGCAATGAAGAGGGGAAGAGCAGCTTGGGGTATGAATCGAGGGGTTGAGGGGGGGGGGGGGGACAAGGGAGGAGGGGTAGTGGGGAGAGTTCTGAGAAGGTTATCGTACCGGATAGAAGTGATAAGGAAATGGAAGGAGTAGGTACGGCTGAGATTTCAACACGGGGAAAGAATGGTGGAGTTGGAAAGGTGGGGGGGGGGGGGGGGGTGGTGGAAGGAGCTTGTCTCAGCCAAGACGCGTTAAATAGCCAGGTGAGGAGTGAACTTGTTGACATACAGGGGGCAGTTGGTGGGGATGAAGATAGGGGGGGGGGTCGTGGTGGGAAGGATTGCAGAGGGGACGAGTGGCCCTGTTGTGATACAAGGGGAAGATGATGGGGATGAAGATGTGGGGGGGGGGCCGTGGAGGGAAGGGTTACTGAGGGGGCAAGTGGAACTGTTGTAATGCAAAGAGAAGATGGTGGGGATGAAAATGTGGGGGGGGGGTCGTGGCGGGAAGGGTTACAGATGTGGGGAGTGTACCTGGGGTAGCTGTAGATGTTGAGGGGGTCAGGGTGGAGGAAGTAGAGGATATTGACATGGGGGAGGGGGACGGCGGGGTGGGGGTTGCTAGGCAGAAGAGGAAGGTTGAGGTAGTTGGGGTGTCGAGCTCTCAAGCTAAGAAGACAGGTGTGACGGAAGAACTTAGCAGTACGCAGAGTACACAGGGGCGTTTATGGGCAGAGATGGTTGTGGATAGTGATGATGAATATGAGAACGATGGTTTTTCCTATTCACTGGATGCAATGAAACTGTTTTTAAAGTTGACAAAGAACAGGAAGAGTGTAGAGGTGAAAGATTTTTTTCCAGATAAAATTTTGTTTGTTGCAGCAGCAAAGGAACATATGAGGTTTAAAGGAGATGGTCATTTTGTTGACAAAGATATATACAGGATGAGAAAGATTGTGCAGAAGGTGATACAGGGCCCCAGTGTGGAGGAGGCTGGAGTGGAATCGGTGTAGTTTTTGTTTTGTTTTATTTGTTTTTTTTTGTTTTACTTTTTTTATTTCTGAAATGAGAGTTTTTTTATTGAAGGGACTGGTGTGGTGTCACTTGGGGCTGGACTTTTCAAGGTGTCCCGATACCGGGGAAAGGAGGCTGAGACTTTTTTTGTTCATCTCATATTCTCTTATACTTTTGTGGAATTTTATGAGGACTGGGACTATGGAGGATTCAGAGACAGGAGCGGGGCGTATCGTTTTCATGCCCGATGGGGAGGCCACGCATTACTCCTTCGGCAGAATTTTCAGCAGAGTCGTCATGGGGGATGTTGTCTCTGCCGTCTTTGTATGTTACCGGCACCGGTACCTTGTTCAAGGGTTGGAAGATATGACTGTGGGGCTCATCGCGGTCTACGCCGAAATAAACGGTTTCCTGATTCAGCCTTGGAGGGTGATGGTGAAGAGGACTTTGCTGGTTAATTTCTACCCGATGTTCGGAATGGGTTTCATTAGGGCTTTGAGCTCTCGAATCAGACTGCTCGATGAGAAGTCACTGAGGGCTGCCAATCTCCGCACGGGGGAGTGGGAGGTGAGGTTGGAGTGGCATCTGAACCAGGGAGGAAAAGGCGGCCTCGGACGGGGAGGCAAGGGTGACATACTGTCTGATGAGGATGTCGGTCCAGAGTGCATCTCGATCCCTATGCTCTTTTTTCGGCCCCCGACATCACATCATCGATGCCATGTGATATAAGACTGGTGGACGGTAGGAGCAAATGTGATGAGGCTGAAGGAGGATAGTCAGCTGTAAGGGCGGCCCTGTTTATCCACGGGATAAGTTTTGACTGGAGTCTGTCGGACACGCACAAAGGCCTGATGTGTTGTACCACGCGGGGAAAGGTGAAGCTAGAGACGCTCTTCTCAGGACAACGGTTTCTACAGTGCCTCTCCGGTGTCTCTCTCTCTGATACACCCAGAACTTTGGATCGTTTAGGTTTCTTTTTTCCCTGTGGGGGAAAATTTCAAGTGACAATTTGGTTCAGGTTCAGCATCATTGTCCCTAATTGATTTTTTTGTTTGTTTGTTCTATTTTTGTGTGTTTTGTTTTGTTTTGTTTTGTTTTGTGTTTGTTGTTTTTTTGTTTGTTTTGTTTTTTTGGTTTTGAGTTGTAGAGTATTTTATTTTTGAACGTTTTGTTGCATCTTGTGTAATTTTAGTAAAGAATAAAGTTTTTATAAAAATCAAAAAAAAATCTCTCTCTCTCTCTCTCTCTCTCTCTCTCTCTCTCTCTCTCTCTCTCTCTCTCTCTCTCTCTCTCTCTCTCTCTCTCTCTCTCTCTCTCTGATTACAGGATGGGGTGCAGGTGTGTGTCAGCCAGAGGAGCAGCTGAGTGACATCTACCAGCTGATTACCAACCCTATTTAGACCTGGCCCAGATGTCATGAGGCTGCCAGATCGTAGTTCCTTATTTCCAGTCAGTCCGTATTCTCGTGCCTTGTTCTCTTTGTCAGTCCGTGTTCTATTGTGCTTCTAACGTTCTTGTCCTCCTTTTGCTCACAGTTCCTGCCTGGCTCCACTCCCTGTTCCCCAATCTTGGATTCCTGTGAATGACCTCTGCCTGCCTGTCCTCTCTCTCCGTGAACATCCCTGGACTGTATGAGGACCCTCTCCTGGCTACGACCCTACGCCCGTCTGAATACCGCGTACCCGCTCACTCCCTGGACTGTCTAGCGACTAGATTCTGTTACTCTGCTTTTCTCATTAAATACACCCGACATTTGGGGTCTACTCTGATTCCACATCGTCTCTGCTTGTTTGTGCCTGCACCTGTGTTCTGGCTTAGTGAAACCGTTACACACACACACACAAGGGCTGGTGGTCTAAAATGTTCAATCAATCAATCAATCAAAGCGGGGAACATAGAACCCGGGGAACATAGGACCCGGGGAACATAGACATGCTCCCCACCATTCCACCCCACAATGGTGGAATGAACTACCACCCCAGTCGTCGACTAAAGACGCACTTCTTCAACCATTATCTAAAAAATAAATCAAATCTAACCCTAACTAACCTTACTGTCATGCACTTGTCCTACAGTAATAAACTAACCTTACACTGTAGCACTCAACACTTTGATGAACATTGTTACTCAGCTGATAGAGTTGTGCCCTTCCTGATGACTTGTCGTACAGAACTTACCTCTTTCTCTCTATCTCTCTCTCACTACCTCACTCTTCTATCTTTTCCCATTTCTCTACCTGTCTAACTCACTCTTCCCACTCTCTCTAATCTAGTCTATTTCTCAATGTCTTTCTCTCCCTCTTTCTTGTTCTGTATCTCTTTCTCTACCTCTCTCACTCAACCTTTCCCTCCCTCCCTTTCTTTCTCTCCCACTCTCTCTCTCTCTCTCTCTCTCTCTCTGCTTTTCTGTCTCTTTTTCTCTTTCTCTTTCTTTCTCCCACTCTCTTTCTTACTGGCTCACTGCGTCGCGGCCACTTCCTACCAATTACCAGAGCATTGAACCCACAACCTCAACTGACATTCAGTCTGGTTGGTTAGGCACAAGGTGAATTATGGCGCCTGTTTTGTAATTCCATGGCTTCACATGAACCCGCTGCACCTGAAAAGGGTGGGGTGGCACAGCTGTGGATGGTTGATAAAGATCCGCCGGCTATGTGCAGTTTTGGTTTCAATGTTGGCAGAAAATCAGGCCTGCGCCTCGGTCCACTCAGACCACCTCTAACCCAGGCCCCCTGCACCCACTCAGACCACCTCTAACCCAGGCCACCTGCATTACCCTTAAGCCCCCCATGAAAGACACACATATCAATAGTTTGTATGCCTCTAAATAGACTACATGTATTTACTAGAATATTACTAGAATATACTCATTAATCAAACACTCCAATGAGCTCCCTCAAGATCCTCAAGGTAATTAGAACCCTGAGGCACCCCTACTACAGCCCTACTACAGTCACAGCCCTACAACAGCCCTACAACAGTCCTACTACAGTCCTACAACAGCCATACAACAGCTCTACAACAGCCCTACAACAGCCCTACAACAGCTCTACAACAGCCCTACAACAGCCCTACAACAGTCCTACTACAGTCCTACAACAGTCCTACAACAGCCCTACAACAGCCCTACAACAGCCCTACAACAGCCCTACAACAGCCCTACTACAGCCCTACAACAGTCCTACTACAGCCCTACTACAGTCCTACAACAGCTCTACAACAGCCCTACAACAGCCCTACAACAGTCCTACTACAGCCCTACAACAGCCCTACTACAGTCCTACTACAGTCCTACAACAGTCCTACTACAGTCCTACAACAGTCCTACTACAGCTCTACAACAACCCTACTACAGTCCTTCTACAGTCCTACAACAGTCCTACTACAGTCCTACAAAAGCCCTACAACAGCCCTACAACAGCCCTACAACAGTCCTACTACAGTCCTACAACAGTCCTACAACAGTCCTACTACAGTCCTACAACAGTCCTACTACAGTCCTACAACAGCCCTACTACAGTCCTACAACAGTCCTACTACAGTCCTACTACAGCCCTACAACAGCCCTACAACAGTTCTACTACAGTTCTACTACAGTCCTACTACAGTCCTACAACAGTCCTACTACAGTCCTACAACAGTCCTACAACAGCCCTACAACAGCCCTACAACAGCCCTACAACAGCCATACTACAGTCCTACAACAGCCACACTACAGTCCTACTACAGTCCTACAACAGTCCTACAACAGCCCTACAACAGCCCTACTACAGTCCTACTACAGTCCTACAACAGCCCTACAACAGCCCTACTACAGTCCTACTACAGTCCTACTACAGTCCTACAACAGCCCTACAACAGCCCTACTACAGTCCTACAACAGTCCTACTACAGTCCTACTACAGCCCTACAACAGCCCTACAACAGTTCTACTACAGTTCTACTACAGTCCTACTACAGTCCTACAACAGTCCTACTACAGTCCTACAACAGCCCTACTACAGCCCTACTACAGTCCTACAACAGTCCTACTAGTCCTACACCAGCCCTACTACAGTCCTACACCAGCCCTACTACAGTCCTACTACAGCCCTACTACAGTCCTACAACAGCCCTACAACAACCCTACTACAGTCCTACTACAGTCCTACAACAGCCCTACTACAGCCCTACTACAGTCCTACTACAGTCCTACTACAGCCCTACAACAGTCCTACTACACTTCTACTACAGTCCTACTACAGCTCTACTACAGTCCTACAAGAGCCCTACTACAGTCCTACTACAGTCTTACAACAGTCCTACTACAGGCCTACTACAGTCCTACAACAGCCCTACTACAGTCCTAGAACATTTATTGAAATGATATGCCAATAGCTTCCCGAGTAGAAGCTCATGATCAATGATATCAAATGCTGCACTAAAATCCAGAAGCACAGCACCCACAATTACTTTCTGTCTGTGTGTTTCAACCAGTTATCAGTAAGCGGTAATGCTGTGCCTGTGGAGTAGCCGACTTTATATGCATGCTGGTATTCTGAGTTAATGCTGTTTTCCTCCAAATATCCCTGTGTGTGTGTATATGTGTGTCTGTGTGCGTGTGTGTGTGTTTTTTGTTTGTCTGTACATGTGTGTGTGTGTGTGTGTGTGTGTGTGTGTGTGTGTGTGTTTGTCTGAACATGTGTGTGTGTGTGTGTGTGTGTGTGTGTGTGTGTGTGTGTGTGTGTGTGTGTGTGTGTGTGTGTGTGTGTGTGTGTGTGTGTGTGTGTGTGTGTGTGTGTGTGTGTGTGTGTGTGTGTGTGTGTGTGCGTGTGTGCGTGTTGGACTACTCTCTCTCTCTCTCTTTGCCTTTCAAAGTGGATGAAGAGAATATGTAATATCATATAGATAATTCTGATATTTTATATAATATATCATATCATATATTAAATGGGAGGTATTTTCTTCATATCATATCTGATAGATGTATGGTTTTAATATGAAATTGTTTTATTGTGTGTTGCATCTGCAACTATAAAGGCATTTTAGTATCCCCCCTTCCCCCAATCAATCTGTTCCTCTCCCTCTCTCTCTCTCCCTCTCTCTCTCTCTCTCTCTCCCCGTCTCTCTCTGTCTCTCTCTGTCTCTCTCCCTCTCTCTCTCTCCCTCTCTCTCTCTCTCTTGCCCACCCTGTTTGTTAAATGCCGTACCCTCTCTGGAGTTCAATTTGCATATTCATAGATCATTGCATTTTCAACAAGGGTAAAGGTGTAGAGATACGGTGTATTCAGTATAGTTTATTGAACTATTTCGTGGAACATCCTCACTGCATGCACACGCACACACGCACGCACGCACGCACACACACACACACACACACACACACACACACACACACACACACACACACACACACACACACACACACACACACACACACACACACACACACACACAAAAACACACACAAAAACACACACACACAAACACAAACACAAACATCCATGGCTCCTTAGGGGAGAGATCCTCATTATAAAGCAGACCACACAAGGCCATGTTCCAAGAGTATTAGTCATATCCCTGTCCTTTTAAAGTAGAGGACATTCTTGTTTCTTGGCTCCTCTGCCTCCTGGAAGCAGCATCAACACAGTAGTGTCATAGCTACTGTAGTGTAACGTAGCAGGGTCTGGGTTGGAGGTAGAGCTGTAGTGGTTGGTTTTCTGACTGTATCGTAGCAGGGTCTGGGTTGGAGGTAGAGCTGTAGTGGTTGGTTCTCTCTAGTGTAGCAGGGTCTAGGTTGGAGGTAGAGCTGTAGTGGTTGGTTCTATGTAGCGTAGCAGGGTCTGGGTTGGAGGTAGAGCTGTAGTGGTTGGTTCTATGTACAGATGCAGCACTGAAAATTCAGATCCCTTCTGCTGCTGTTCTGCTGCTCCTCTGCCACTTTA
The DNA here is from genome assembly GCF_963971535.1 of Notolepis coatsorum. Taxonomy (NCBI): domain Eukaryota; kingdom Metazoa; phylum Chordata; class Actinopteri; order Aulopiformes; family Paralepididae; genus Notolepis; species Notolepis coatsorum. The sequence continues at coordinate 58,505,010 of NC_140179.1, read as the reverse complement.
GAACTAGCACTCAGGTGTTATATTTCGGGGGCTGGTGGCTGGCTCCCAAAGTGAACACAGGGATGGTACTTAACTTAAGTGCTCCCCCAGGGAGGGGGTCGGGGGCTACTGCCCTCAGACCCCCAAGATAATTTGTATATGGGCAGTCTGACTTGGAGTACTGCCCATATATTAGTGTTGCAATGCATGATAAGTAAACTGTGAAAAAAGCGAAGGAATCGGATGGAGCTGGGGCGTTTGGGACGAATAAAAACTTAAGATGAAAAAGTCTCCCCAGTGGGAGGCACTGGAGGTGTGAAATCTGGCCCGGTCCAGAACAACAGGAGTCACAAAATCAGTTTGTAGTGGAGTGGTGGAGTAGCAGCAGAGGAGCAGCAGAGGTTTGATTGTTCAGTGCTGGATCTGTAGCGTAGCAGGGTCTGGGTTGGTGGTAGAGGTGTAGTGGTTAGTTCTCTCTACTGTAGCATAAAAGCGTCATGGATTTGGCGTTTGGATAAAAGCGTTTTTGGATAAAAGCGGATAAAAGCGTCAGCTAAATGACTAAATGTAAATGTAAATGTAGCAGGGTCTGGGTTGGAGGTAGAGCTGTAGTGGTTGGTTCTATGTAGCGTAGCAGGGTCTGGGTTGGAGGTAGAGGTGTAGTGGTTAGTTCTCTCTACTGTAGCAAGGTCTGGGTTGGAGGTAGAGCTGTAGTGGTTGGTTCAAGAATTGCTAAACTTTAATTGTTTACCTCTCCTTCATGCAGCCCTACATCTTTAAAGTTTTTACTCCCACGGTTTAAATTCCCAGCAAGACTAGCAAGGTTTCATTGAGCTACACCACAACTGTCACAGCAGCACTGCGCCACAGGGAAGCATTCTGCCCGTCCAGCTCTCTCTCTCCGGTCTCCAGATCAATACCAGAAGCAGGAGGCCTCAGTACCACATCACTCTCACTTAACCAGGCGAGGAGAGAGGAGATGAGATGAGGAGAGAGGAGGAGAGAGGAGGAGAAAAGAGGAGGAGGCGAGAGGAGAAGAGAGGAGGCGAGAGGACGAGAGAGGAGGAGAGAGAGGAGAGAGGAGGAGAGAGGATGAGAGAGAAGGAGAGAGGAGGCGAGAGAGGAGGAGAGAGGAGGGCGAGAGAGGAGAGAGGCGGGAGAGGAGGAGAGAGGAGGCGAGGATAAGTGGCTCGAGCGTGGGAGGAGAAGATATCCTCCCTCGGTGCCAGGAAAGTCTTTCACTGAATAGAATAGAATAGAATAGAAGTACTTTATTGATCCTGAGGGAAATTCAGCACCACATATCGCTCACAATGAACATTTAGTTAGTCAAAAGTACAAAATAAGAATAGGAATAGGAATAAGAATACAATTTAAATTAAAATACACAGTCAGAGATATACATTTTAAAATATGTATATATACATTAAAAAATTCGAAAATATACAGTCTGACAATATACAGTAATATACAGTCAAATGTACAGTAACATGTAAAATGTCTATGTCAATGTCCAGGAAGGTATACCTATAGTAAAATATAAATGTACAGGAAGATATACAGGTATACACAAGTTATTACACCAGTGATACATGTAGCTCTAGCATACAGATTATTACACCAGTTATACATGTGGCACTAGCATACAGATTATTACACCAGTTATACATGTGGCACTAGCATACAGGTTAATACACCAGTGATACATGTAGCATACAGGTTATTACACCAGTTATACATGTAGCATACAGGTTATTACACCAGTTATACATGTGGCACTAGCATACAGGTTATTACACCAGTGATACATGTAGCATACAGGTTATTACACCAGTGATACATGTAGCATACAGGTTATTACACCAGTGATACATGTGGCACTAGCATACAGGTTATTACACCAGTGATACATGTAGCGTACAGGTTATTACACCAGTGATACATGTAGCATACAGGTTATTACACCAGTGATACATTTTTTTGATAAAATATTTTTATTTTCTTTTCTTTTTTCCAACATGAAACAAAACATATCACAATACAACAACAACAATACATAAAAAGACTTCCCAAGACAGTAACTCAACACCACATGACAAGACAACAACTGATACAACTGTACAGTGATCATCCTACATGGACACTCGCTCGTTCTCTACCCCCCCCCCCCCCCGCTCACCCCAGGACCTCAACATGAGTCACACTCACAATACATCACAATACATCACTCAGCAAAAAACAAGAATCAAAACAAACATTTCCAAACTTATATGCGTTCCCTCAACTTTGCCACTGTAGCCAACCAAATTGCGATATCAGATTCCCTAACCCCTATAACACGTGCCGTGGATATCTCCAAATAGATCACGTCAAGGTAGGTGAGAAACCATACCTTTGGACAGAGTCTGTCTGGGTGAAACCAACGTGAGGCAATCAATTCTTTTGCGGATGTGAGGCCGGCCAAAATGAGTTTTTTCACCTGTATAGAGGTCGGTAATTTAGAGAGATCATTCAATAATAATACAGAAGGAGATACAGGTATGGTTAGAGAGAAAATGAGCTGATATGTAACATTTTCCCAAAAAATCACAACAGGAGGGCATTCCCAGTACATATGCATAAATGTACCTGTGGCGCCATTTGGACACAAGGTACATAGAGAGTCAGGTCTGAGACCAATTGAATTCAATCGTCTAGGGTTTAAATAAGTCCTGTGAATAAAATTTAGATTAATCTGTTGGTGATCTGGGTTGTGTGAGGATAACCGAACATTTTCCCAGACTGCATCCCAATCAAAATCTACATCCAACTCCGGAACATCCTTTCTCCAAATCATATCCAGGGGGAGCTCTTTATACGAGGTCATGAGTAAATGGCGATAAAAGTCAGAAACGAAGCCTCTCGATGTCTCTTTGTCATAAAATAATTTGTGAAAGCGGTGAGGCACTAGTGGAGCATCCCATGGCACGCCATGAGCCTTCAGAGCTGCTCTTATTTGTAAATAAAAGAAAAAGGAGGTTCCGGGGAGATCATATCCGTTGGATATATCCTGGAAAGAGCGGAGACCAGAGTTATCGAAGATATCCCCCAATGTGTGGATGCCTTTCTTTTCCCATCTAGGGTACCTAATAGGTTGTTATCCAATAAGGAGAAGATTGTTATTAAATAGAGGGGAATGCGTGTGCCATTGATGGCGGTTTGTACCCACTTTCTGAGTGTCACGCCAAGTTTGGATCACATGTGTGATTAAAGGGCCAAATCGTAATTTACATTGTTTAATTGATATGTTGGTATACACAATATCCTGAAGTCTATATGGGGACACCAACTTCTCCTCCAATGGTCGCCAAGATATAGCTGCTTGAGCATCAAACCAAGTGATCAAAGGTCTCAGAGAGAAAGCTTGAAAATAATATTTAAAGTCTGGAAATGCTAAGCCCCCATCGAGTTTACTCCTTTGGGCAGTTGATCTCTTCAAGCGCGGGCGTTTATTGTTCCAAACGAATTTATACGAGGCAGAGTGCAATTTCTGCCAGTAACCAACAGGAGGAGGTTATTACACCAGTGATACATGTAGCATACAGCTTATTACACCAGTGATACATGTAGCATACGGGTTATTACACCAGTGATACATGTAGAACTAGCATACGGGTTATTACACCAGTGATACATGTAGCGTACAGCTTATTACACCAGTGATACATGTAGCATACGGGTTATTACACCAGTGATACATGTAGAACTAGCATACGGGTTATTACACCAGTGATACATGTAGAACTAGCATACAGGTTAGTACACCAGTGATACATGTAGAACTAGCATACAGGTTATTAAACCAGTGATACATGTAGAACTAGCATACAAGTTAGTACACCAGTGATACATGTAGAACTAGCATACAGGTTAGTACACCAGTGATACATGTAGAACTTGCATACAGGTTATTACACCAGTTATACATGTAGAACTAGCATACAGGTTAGTACACCAGTGATACATGTGGCACTAGCATACAGGTTAGTACACCAGTGATACATGTAGAACTAGCATACAGGTTATTACACCAGATATACATGTAGAACTTGCATACAGGTTATTACACCAGTTATACATGTAGAACTAGCATACAGGTTATTACACCAGTGATACATGTGGCACTAGCATACAGGTTAGTACACCAGTGATACATGTAGAACTAGCATACAGGTTATTACACCAGAGATACATGTAGAACTAGCATACAGGTTAGTACACCAGTGATACATATAGAACTACAGTAGCATACAGGTTATTACACCAGAGATACATGTGGCACTAGCATACAGGTTAGTACACCAGAGATACATGTAGAACTAGCATACAGGTTATTACACCAGTTGTAACTGAGGGGTACAATTCCCTGACTGTATTGATAAGTATGGTATCATTAAACCACTACCGCTTTATGTACTTTAATTACTGGCCATACAGTACACGATATATGAATATGATGAACACTTCCCACAATGAAATCGGTTCCAGTCAAAGGTATTAATCAAGTATTTAATGGAGCAAAAGGTACATAGGATACTTTACATTATTCTTTGAATGCACATGTAAGGCAAAGGAGTATGCATAGGCAAATCAATAACGAATGTCCATTCTCTGGTTACGCAGGAGGTAATTATACAACCTGAATCTTAGGGAATTATATCTATGGTGCACTAGTAATATAGCGGGAGATACTGGAAGGGGTTCCCACTGGTTGTAAGCCAGCAGGGGGGGTAGAAGATCTGTCGGTAGTAGGACGTCTGGTCAACGATGACTAGGGAGACTTCAGGTACAGAAGCCGGTGCAGTAGCCTCTTGATCCACAGACGAATACAGCTTGGTTCTCTTGTAGACTGTAGCTCCACAGTGAAGAAAGCTAGTCGACCTCAGGCTCTCTGAAGCGCCGACTCGACTTGACTCCTCTCGGGGTAAATCCAACACGTGCAGGCGTCGGCGATTATCCGCTCCATAAATCACAGGACCAAAGCAAATATATTCCAGCCGCAAAGGGCTATGTAGTCGTCGGGTAGATTAATCCAGTGTACATGTCCATACGGCTCTCGTCTAGGTCTCCTCGGGTGAAAGCGCCATGTGGTCGGCCCAGCCTGGATAAGAACTCTAGCTAATACGAGAAAGCGTTGGAGATACTGGTCACTGTAGAATTCTAACCGCACGATACACTATACACAAATAGACTATTAAAGACTTAATAGAAATATGTCGCACTCGACGGTATAGCGCCAAACTCTGACAATTCAGTTATTAATTCGCACGCGGTCTCGATGGTCTATTCTGAGGCCAAACAGGCCATACTTCACCGCACGTTGTATCGTGGGTGAGGCTTCAACTTATCGGTAACATACTAAATGGACGAAGGGTACGGAGGTAAGGGGCTTCTACATTCACCTGCGCCGTATTTATACGCACGGTGAACAAACTAGTTCCACTCTCACTTCTGTCGCGTATCCCTGGGCAAGGCCGGGCATGTCCAGACACATCTTGACGGTGACTTTGAACCTGGCTCCGGAGGCCGGTCCCTGGCGCCGGTGGACCGCTGTCCAATAGGAGAATGAACTATTATGGTCTGGGCTAAAGGGATATTCCGTGTATATGTACAAGGAATATACAGGGGATATCAAACGATATACAAATACTATGCAATATATATCAATAAATAAATATATATATTCGGTTTAATCTGATCCTTTGTAACACCAGTGATACCTGTGGCACTAGCATACAGGTTAGTACACCAGAGATACATGTAGAACTAGCAACAGCGGTTCTCAAACTACGGGTCACGACCCAAAGTGGGGTCGTGGGTAGGTGACAGTGGGAGATATGGTTTGCGCATTGGCAAGTAAATATATATATTTATTTTATCCTTTTTTTATGTGCTGGCAACCTATTTTGGCTAAATATGCCTTGTTTTATAAATGTGTATTGATAACATAGTGCTGTAATTAAATGTTCTAATAAATATGCATGATCAAGTTCAACAACGTGTGCTTTTATTTCGATATTCCTTAATTCCACATTGAAATTATGCAATACATTAAGTGTTGGGTCACCAAAGAAAATCCGATTTAAAATGGGGTCGTGGTATAAAAAAGTTTGAGAACCCCTGCTCTAGCACATTTGTTATTACACCAGTGATACCTGTAGCACTAGCAGTAATAGGTTATTAAAAGGTGAGAAAAATATTTCGCCCTCCAGGCAAAGAAACAACCAAACCAATGGACCGACCAGGAGGCCTAACAATGAATGACGGTGTGAAATATGACAAAGTCGATCAGCTGTTAGCTGAGGAACACGAGGATACAGCTGATGATTCCCGGAGCTGTGAAGAAGACAGGAATACAGTGGTTCTTCTGCAGCTGTGAGGAAGACATGGATACAGTGGTTCTTCTGCAGCTGTGAGGAAGACAGGAATACAGTGGTTCTTCTGGAGCTGTGAGGAAGACATGGATACAGTGGTTCTTCTGCAGCTGTGAGGAAGACATGAATACAGTGGTTCTTCTGGAGCTGTGAGGAAGACATGGATACAGTGGTTCTTCTGCAGCTGTGAGGAAGACATGGATACAGTGGTTCTTCTGCAGCTGTGAGGAAGACATGGATACAGTGGTTCTTCTGCAGCTGTGAGGAAGACATGGATACAGTGGTTATTCTGCAGCTGTGAGGAAGACATGGATACCGTGGTTATTTTTTCTTCTGCTTTTAAACACTTCAAATTGCCTGCTTTCTCTCCGGTTTCCCATCACCCACCCTTGTAATTCCCAGATGCCAGGCAGCTCTGAAGCTCCTGCGTGAGCCTGTGTCTCACCGTCGACCAATTATTCCAGTGGTTTGTGCCCATCGCCTGCCGTATCTCCGCCGGTTAAAGCCTCGGCTGGTACTTACTTTAACAAGTTCCCCCCTGAATGCCTGTTCTGTGCCGATTCCTGGAAAAAGAGCCCAGTTAATTCAGCCGATTAGGAGCGTTCTGTGAAAGGCCTCAATTGCTAACATGTCACATTCACGCATGGAGACATATTATTGTTCTGAAAATGTTACATCACTCTGTATTTTTTTTCTATGAGCTGCACATCTCTAAAATACTATTAAAGTGTGCAGACTATATAGCATTGAGTTTGTTCCATGTGTGCCAATCTGAGGGACAGACCCTGCAGAGGACCTCGTGGAGTTCTTCCAGTCACCACAATGACTGTGCCCTGACAGGTCCTACTCAACAACCTGGCAATACTATCATTCTACATATATATGAACATGTTTGTACAGAACACATGTTTTATTTTATCTTTTCTTTTTTTTATATCAACTTTTTCTCCTTATTTTTCTATTTTTCTCCCATCCCAATTTCGCCTCGCCAATTCTCCCCTCCCCTGTCTCGAACGTTGCTAGACTATGCCTCCCACTGGTCGGCTGCAGTGAGGACAGAAGCCTTGCATCATTTGTCCCCTCCGGTACACGAGGAGGCAGCTGTCGCATCTTTTCACCTGAACAGCGCGATCTCTCAGTGGCGAGGAGTAACGCGTGGGACGTGGGAGGCTCATGCAGCCCCCAATACTTCCTGATTCTGCTGTACAGGCGCACCAACCGACCTGTAGGAGTCGTCGTCCATAACGTCCAATCCCCACCCACCGGCTTTCCCACCCCTAACACTTCCAATTGTGTTAGTATGAACGACCAGCCAAGCCGGTAGCAACGCCGAGAGCTGCGTTGCTGCATCTCCTGCATTAGTGGCGAGCGCCTTGCCCACTGCGCCACTTAGCCGCCATGTTTTATTTTATCTTAAAGCTAGGCACACACTACACAAATGCAACATGTCCCTGCCATTAGTCCTGCCTGTAACAGATGTAAGCAGAGCCCTGCAGACCTGATGCACATGTTATGTTAGTCCTTCTTAGATTGATTAGATTAGATTGTACTTTATTGTCATTATATTTGCATACGACGAGATTTGGGACTCAATTTAAGGTGCCGTAATAAATAATAATAACAGTAAGCAGAGCCCTGCAGACTTGATACACATGTTATATTCGTCCTGCCTGTAACAGATGTAAGCAGAGCCCTGCAGACATCATACACATGTTATATTAGTCCTGCCTGTAACAGATGTAAGCAGAGCCCTGCAGACGTCATACACATGTTATATTCGTCCTGCCTGTAACAGATGTAAGCAGAGCCCTGCAGACGTCATACACATGTTATATTAGTCCTGCCTGTAACAGATGTAAGCAGAGCCCTGCAGACGTCGTCATACACATGTTATATTAGTCCTGCCTGTAACAGATGTAAGCAGAGCCCTGCAGACGTCATACACATGTTATATTAGTCCTGCCTGTAACAGATGTAAGCAGAGCCCTGCAGACTTGATACACATGTTATATTAGTCCTTCTTGTAACAGATGTAAGCAGAGCCCTGCAGACGTCATACACATGTTATATTAGTCCTGCCTGTAACAGATGTAAGCAGAGCCCTGCAGACGTCATACACATGTTATATTAGTCCTGCCTGTAACAGATGTAAGCAGAGCCCTGCAGACTTGATACACATGTTATATTAGTCCTTCTTGTAACAGATGTAAGCAGAGCCCTGTAGACGTCATACACATGTTCTGGTCCTGTGCGGCTCTCACTAGCTACTGGACAACAGGCATTTTTAATACATTCAAAGAGACTTTGATATAAACCTCTTACAGCTGTCCTTGGTATTCTGCCTGAAATGGGAACAGGGAGATGTGAACTGTAGTGGTCTTCTCCTCTCTTCTCCTCTCTTCTCCTCTCTCTCCTCTTGGTTTTGAGTACTTGATTAGAAATATAAAACAATGCATTTTTTGGAAGAAAACCTTACAGATGTCTTCAATAGACTCACAGGAATTGTGTAAAGTTGCCCAAATAGTGCTAGGAATAGCAATGCAGGTCCCCTTTAAAGGATGTTTTCATCCTTCCTTTCGGCGTTGTGGGTGTATGTTTAACCCCTTCATTTACCCATCAAAGTGGCTGAAATAAACAAGTAGAAGAAGGAAAATATGTTATTGTATTAAGACATGTGCACAGTAGTAAAGTGACCAAATATTAATAATAATAATAATTTGAAACAACAATAATTGAACATAGTGAACAAATGATCTACTTGATCCAAGGAGTCTACATGAACTGCATCAAACACAAAAAAAGTGCAATAAACAAAACTTGAAAATAGTGCAATTAATTGTACCCAGGACTGCAGCATACTTGCTCCATGCTCCAGTAAATAATTGGCATAGGACTGCAGCCCACTTTAATTAATTAATCAATTCAATTATTTATTGTATCTAAAAAAGACCATTGAGAGCAAGCTCTCATTTTCAATAATTTCGAGAAACTACAGCAAATAACCCGGCTGTAAATTAAACTTTTGAACAGTGTATCGGATGATCGGCAAAAAATGCAGCCCGGAGCCGACAGACGAGAGCAAAGTAACGCGACGGAAGCGCATCCCGCGCACAGGCGTGATGTACCGTATACGGTATGCCGAACATTAAAAGGTTAAATAACCCTTAACCTCTTAACACATTGAGTGCCACGCCCCTTCCGGGAAGTGACCTGTTGTAACGTAGTTGTAGTTTGTAGAGCTAAACCTATATTTTATAGTATAGCTATGGGTCTAATAACGCTGTCGAGTGTCAGTGAGTTGCTTCCAGTCAACGTGCAAGAAACAGATAATTTTTTCATCCGTACATTTCCGTGTTATACCGTTTTGAATATGAATATAGTTTGGGTGCTTCTGAGTAATTCCAGGGAAACATTCAATAAACATGTTGTAATTTTTCGCTCGATTATCGAATCTTCCTGAAATCAACGCTATATCAGCATCATTATCCTTCCTCGTGCAAGCATGCAATGTGGTTTAGACCGGTGCGTTTTTTTTTCCAAATGTAGCCAAGAGTAAAAACCGTAACCCTGTCAAAACAGCAGTCAAAGTGTATATTTTCAGCACTACGTTTGTTTACCAATGGTCTTATTAGTGAAATATTAGTTACAGAAATCTAGTCAGAAAAAGGCGAGGATTGATGCAAGGTTGTTGTTTTCTTTTAAACATGGCTTTTGAGGTGATGAAATCACTGTGCCCAGGCAGCAGTGGTTCAGAAACAAATAGTTCAGAGTATAGCCTATATCTGCTTAGAAAACGAAAATATCTAATTATACAAATTTAAAAAATGTATCCATGTGATAAATACACATGTCACAACATGTTTACAGGAAAGTGTTGGAGTTGTATTTGGACAGTCTCATGACTGTTGGGAACTAGGCTACATTGGCACACCTACTTCCAGTGAATGACTTTAAGCTAGGCTAACGGTGCGGCTGTTCCCTAAGCCTAATACATGCACAGAGAAGAAAAGGGTATCTGCTTGTCTAACTCCAGGGTAGATGGCAAATAAGCGAATTTCCCAAAAAGTTGGCTTGTTCCTTTAACGCACACACGTCGCAGCACTTTGCTCTCGTCTGGTAGCTCCAGGCTGCGTTTCTCCCGATCATTCAATACATTGTTGTAAAGTGCTATACTATTGTGTGCTTCGGGTCTCGAGTTATAAGACGAAATATCCGGCGAGCATCATTTGACAAGCCGTTCGAGTGACCACGTCCGGTTGTAAACGGTCCTGAACTGACCAGTCACCACTGATGGCAAAAATTATTGACCACCTTTGTAGCCAATACAGTTTTAGTAGAGAACATTTCAAATATATATAAAGGTGAGAGAGGAAGGTGTAACGTTCTGGGTCCTATCCTACCTTAGGATGGTACCCTACTGTCTGTCTGGTTTACTTCACCTGTTGCTTGGGTTGCACTTATTGTATGTCACTTCTGATTTGCTGTCTCGCACTAATTGTCACATCTGGAAGCTGTCACTGGCTGTCATTCTGGCTGTCACTAATTGACACGTTGGAAAGTTTGGAATGTGTCTTTATAATGAATGCTCTGTTCTCTTGTTCTTTGCTAGAGCTTCACTAGAACCTACGAGCAGGACCGCCTGAACATGTGCTGACCCAACTCTCTGTTCTGTATTCTATTACTCTTGTTCTCTTAATAAAGAGAATACCTTGTTTTGAAGAGTAAACACTTCTCCGTCTCTTTCCTCGACAATTGGAACTCCCACTTACCTGCTAACCGTAACAGGAAGGAGTTCAAGGCTTGAAAGCAAGGGTAAAAAGGTGGGTTTTGAGGCCTTTTTTAAATGACGAGATGGTGTCTGCATGATGGATATGGTTGGGAAGGACGTTCCAGAGGGTGGTTAGCATCCGCAGACCTGAGGCAGCGTGTGGTGGAGAAGGAGGTCAGAGAGGTAGGAGGGGGCCAGGTTGTTCAAGACTTTGAAGGTGATGAGTAGAATTTTGAACTGAATCCTGCACATGATGGGGAGTCAGTGGAGATCGTGGAGGATGGGGGTGATGTGTTCGGAGCGGCGGGTGGAGGTGAGCATGCGAGCAGCAGAGTTTTGGACGTATTGTAGTTTATTGAGGATTTTGGTGGATGGCCATACAGAATGCTGTTGCAGTAGTCCAGTCGGGAAGTGATAAGTGCATGGGTCAGTGTTTCGGCAGCAGAGAAGGATAGTGAGGGGCATAGACGCCGGACAATGTTCCTGAGGTGTAAGAAGGCGGTTTTAGTGATCTGGTTTACATGCAGGAGGAAGGAAAGGGTGGGGTTGAGAATGATACCTAGGTTGCGGATGTGGGTGGAGGGGGTGACAATGGAGCCGTCGATGTTGACTGAAAATTCCTGGGTGGAGCGGATCAGGGAATTTGGGCCAATGATGATTAGTTCAGATTTGTCACAGTTGAGTTTAAGAAAGTGTTTTTGCATCCAGATTTTTATGTCAGAAAGGCTGGTGATGAGGGTGGAGTGGGTGGTGGCAGTGATGGTCTTGGTGGAAAGGTAGAGCTGTGTGTCATCAGCATAGCAGTGGAATCGGAGGCCATGTTTGCGGAGGATTTGTCCAAGTGGGAGAATGTAGAGGATAAACAGTAGGGGACCAAGTACTGAACCCTGGGGGACACTGTGGGGGACTGGGGCAATGGGGGATTTGGAGTTGTTGGTGTAGATGAATTGGTGTCTGTCAGAGATATATGATATGATCCAGGAATGGGCAGAGCCAGTGATCCCAATGGTGGACTGGAGGCAAGATATGAGGATGGAGTGGGTGATGGTGTCGAAGGCGGCGCTGAGGTCAAGGAGGATGAGGATGGAGAGGGAACCAGAGTCAGCAGATAGCAGAATGTCATTGGTGACCTTTAATAGAGCAGTTTCTGTACTGTGTTTGGTGCGAAATCCAGATTGGAAGGGTCCGTATAGGTTATTGGATTCAAGGTGGGATGTTAACTGAGTGGCAACAGCTCGTTCAAAAATCTTTTTTTTGTATCCACTTTTTCTCCTCCTTTTCAATTTTTCTCCCATCCCAATTCCACTGTTCCAATTCTTCCCTCCCCTGTCTTGAACGTTGCTCGCATATGCCACATACTGTATGTCACATGAGTGTGTGTGTGTGTGTGTGTGTGTGTGTGTGTGTGTGTGTGTGTGTGTGTGTGTGTGTGTGTGTGTGTGTGTGTGTGTGTGTGTGTGTGTGTGTGTGTGTGTGTGTGTGTGTATTTCTGTCACTCAATTGTTAATCACATTAGAACTGGTTTGTGACCTGCCTGATGAAATCAGGTTCAGGATGAAGTCAGTATTGATTGGGGTGAATGCTTCCCGTTGTGGTGATGTCAGAGCTCTTGCAATCGACATCTTTGTCTAGTATTCTGTCCATATTGCTTCTTAATAACAATTTGTGCTGTTTACTGTTTAATAACCATTAATAATAACCAATCAAAAATACACTACAAGACCAAATGCATGCATGTGCTATAAGTATAAAGTATAATAAATCTCAAAATACTTTGGGTATGCAATCGACTGCATACTGAAAGTAAATTGGACGCTATTCGGGAACCATTTGTAGCAGATGCACAAGTCTGGCCTCTTTTGAAATGTTCTTCTGAATTACAGATGCCTGCAGATCAATCTACTCTATAATTATTAGCTGAAAACACTGCTGGGGCCATAGCCTGAACTCTTACCTAGAAAATGTCCAAAGTCGATAACAATATCACAAAAAATGTTTTACACATCTTTATGTACAGTAATGGTATGTTTAGGCATTCTTCCAAAAAGGAGTGAGATGAGACAACACTACCTCAGTCCCCTCTCCCCCTCCCCCACTAATCACTTGTCACATACACCACCCCCTGTGAGGGCTGGGTAAGGACTGCATGCTGCCCAACGAGGGGGCGTGCCGAACATTCTACCTCACGCACCTGTGAGTGGTTGGCAATCAGCTCGTCGGGAGACTATTAGTACTGCTGGTTGCCTTCCACTCATTGCCAGGTCGTTCTGTATGCTACCATCAACTGCTGCGCTCCTGGTGAGACATCGTCTTCGCTCTCTATAATCCCACGGGAGGATTTCCGATGTTCTCACTGGGAGACGTCGTGCCATCCGTTGCTTCCATCTACCGCTGCGTCTCTGGGGTGAGACGTCGTGCCAGCTACTGCCCTACTCCCTCTTCGTGGACCTCGTTCCCGGGGTGAGGCCTCGTCATCGTTCTCTATTGTTCCACGGGAGGATGCCCGTGTTCTCACTCCGTTCCCCTTGGACCCCCTGTTTGCTGCGTTGCCTGTCGGCAGCGTTCTGGTCGGGAGGATGCCCGTGTTCTCACTCCGTTCCCCTTGGACCCCCTGTTTGCTGCGTTGCCCGTCGGCAGCGTTCTGGTGAGTCTGTACGAGACCAGACTCCGAACTTTCGTTTTCATTCATGGACTCAAGAAGATATTCCTGTGTACTTTTTGTTCGCCCTTTAAAGGGACAGCGCTGCATTTTTGTTGTTTCTTGGACTCTAGTCTAGTGTATTTCACCCTTAAAGGGTCAGTGCCGCTTTTTGTGTGTAAATAAATCATGCCCTTGTTTTTGGCTAAACTCTGAATACCTGTCTGTGTCGTGTTATTGGGGTCGCATTACAAACCATAACACCCCCACCCCTTCTCACCCCCTTCTCACACAACAACAGATCAACAACAGATCAGCGCAACAACAGATTAGCGCAATTTGTGCTCCGGAGAGACAGGCGCACGTTCATTCTCTGACATACAGTACGCTTTTACCGCTTCTCAGTCTCAACTCAAGTAAGATGTTATTATTTTCAGAATTTCATTGGCTACACAAACAGTCAATCATTTTCAGCATCAGTGGTGATTTGTCCAGTCATTGAGAGGCAAAACCGTAGGTGGTAACTTTTTCTAAACTGACGCTTGTTGGCTGTTGGTCATAAGCGGCCGAAGGGACAGAAATGTCATTGTGACAAAACATCTAAAATCTGACTAAATTCAAAAGCCTGAGAGTTATGACAATAATGATAAAGAAACGTTATTATTGGTTTCAGAGGCATTTGTTATGCTAATTGGTGAACACACAGTTTGGTTTGGCAAATGAGCGGAGAGAAATGCAATTTAATACCCCCCCCCCCCCCCCCAGGGCAGACCCAGCCAATAACAGCTCAGTAATTACTATAATTATTTGAATAGCTAAAGTCAAGGTGACCTGTGAAGGCAGGGAAGCGTTTGGACAGCCCCCAGGTCAGAACGGAAGAAAATGATTTGGGATCCTGCCAACCCAGTGTATTGTGGTGTACATAGCCTTGGGTATGTGAAAGGCGCTATATAAATTAGGTTAAAGTGATGCCACATCCTACCTGTGCAACGGTATAGGTTAACATGATGATATCACACCACTTTTACATGTTTTTATGTGTCTATGGGATGTGTTGATGTCATGTCTTTACGATGTCTGTATGATGCATGTCTGAACACTTCGTTCCCCTTACAAGGACCACAATGGAAATAAGCTCTGAGCTTTTTTGTGTCTATCCTTGGCAGTATTCCAGACTGTGCTTCTGTCACATGTGTACTATTTATATATTGTCCAAATAAAATCAATCAATCAAATTCAAGCCATTATTATTATTATAGCCACGCATCTGTATTATTGTTGCTGTAATGTCATTGTGTGGTTCTTGTGACCCTCTGAATGTCTCTGTTGAGATAACATAGAAGGTGGCAAGGCTCCACACATTATTTACAAAAGCCAGTTATCAAAGTTTTTTTGGCCATCGTTCAAGTTTATATCAGCATAATGAGGGTTTAGGTCATTTGGGTCTGGCCCTGTGAGACTAGCTGCCTAGCTACCTCTGTGTCTCTGGCAGAGAGAGGTAGAGAGAGAGAGACTTGCCAAGATGCCAGCTCATGTTGGATAATTGCTCCAAAAGAGTTTTTAGTCGTGCTGGGGGGGGGGGGGGGGGGGGGGGGGGGGGCACCACTCTGCCACGTTCACTACGAAACGTATTTAAGGACCAAGCCAAGTACAGAAAGCAGCACATTACCTGTCTGCCTGTAGTCCAAAATGTGTGCTTTTTGAAAGGCTTCCCTCAGGTAAATCTGCATATGCGTCGGTCTCAGAGCCAACACATAATAATAATAATTCATTTATTTTATATTGCTCTTCTGCAATGCACTTTACTGGTATGTTGCACTCTGGTTAGATGCACTTGTGTAATGACAATAACTATACTTTAATCGAAGTGCTTGCATTTTATCATGTTTTTATCCCTTGGATGATGTCTCTAATCCACAATAAAATCAATCAAAACAACTTTGGCAACTTTTACCTCAATCAAGGAACTCTGCGATCACACTGTCTGGCTCCCATTGGCTGGTTGAGAGGCAGCGGAGCAGACACCTGTCTCAGTGAACAGACTCCCTGTCTAATTAGACCTGCTTGATTTAGCCTCAACCTGCTGCGAACAGCAGATGCAGCCTTCTTCTCTAATTACACATGTTTATTTTTTCCTAAAGCAATGTTGATTGTTTTGTTGCTTCCATCATCAACCGTTGCCTTTCCATTTATGTTTATGGTGAGTTGAGTGTGTGTGTGTGTGTGTGTGTGTGTGTGTGTGTGTGTGTGTGTGTGTGTGTGTGTGTGTGTGTGTGTGTGTGTGTGTGTGTGTGTGTGTGTGTGTGTGTGTGTGTGTGTGTGTGTGTGTGTGTGTGTGTGTGTGTGTGCGTGCGTGTGTGTGTGTGTGTGTGTGTGTGTGTGTGTGTGTGTGTGTGTGTATATAATGTATATGTGTGTGTGTGTGTGGGGGGGGGGGGGGGGTCATTATAAGTCAGTTGCAGAGTTGGGGAATATAACTTAAAAAGCGCGGAGAGTCTGTCGGCAATTACTCCCATTCCCCTTGCTTCCTAATAATAACATGGTGATGGCTGGGATGAGAGAAGGGGGGGGATGGGGAGAGAGAAAGGAAGAAAGAAGCAGGTCTTTGACAGGAAGCGAGAGACGATAAATAAACAGTTTGGGCTGTTTATGGATTCGGCTCTAATTGACTTCCTTATTACGACTGATCCTCTGTGGTCTTTTAACTGCCGTCCCAAAGGAGCCTCTCGGCGCAGCGAGCGTGGAGCCCGGGTAGCTTGACTGAACCTCAACAGGACAAACACTACAGTTTTCATACAGCACTCGGCATCGGCCCCCAAACCACAATTCTACCAACACCGCCATCTGGGCTTTTGACCTTTAACACCAAGACGGTGCTGAGTCGTAACTAGGGGGTGGTCCGGAGGGGGGCTGGGCCACCTGTCTGGGAGGCAAAAACAAATTACCAAATGACTTGTACAGGAATAGAACCTGCTTCCCAATGATTAGCAGAAAGAGGATTTTTAATCACTTAAAACCGTCTTTACCTTCCCTGTTTGATACCCACTTTGACCCTTCGAATCTCCCTCTCAGGGCAAACCTCACACAGTTACCCATCTTTCTACCTGCTTGATAACTACACAGTTCAATACGTGACAGTTTAGAACCTGTAATAAAAGAGTAAAATATAATGGACAGAGTAAAATAGTGCAATAAAATAGTTCTGAACTATTTAGAGCATGTATATACCATAATACTTCTATATACCTACTTATACACCTTACTTATACCATATAACCCATAACTCTGTATGATAGCATGTATAATAATGTACAGCTGTAAACCATATAGATCTATTCTTACTGTATATTTATCCACATCTGTCTGTACATGCCTGCACATAATCATTTTGCATATCTGTAGATAATATATATATGTACATATCCCTTAGCTACTCTTACTAGTTTCTACCATAGTGTCGTTATACCTGCATCACTGTATATATTAATATTACAACTCTGTACATACATCTGATAGTACTGAAGTGAATGAATGAAGTGAAATTAATGAAGAGTGGGGTGCTTTGCATCGATAAAGAACTACAATGCTCAACCAACCTAGGTAAATAATACATAGAAATACATTATATATATATATATATTCCTCCGGTGAGGGACTACAGTATGCGTCACTGGCCCCGCTTCAAGAAATCCACGCCCCCTCTGAACCAGATAGTGAGTTCAAAACACTTATGGGTCCTTTTACCCATCATCATCATCATCATCATCATCATCATCATCATCATCATCATCATCATCTTCCTCATCATCACGACACCAGACATTGTCTAGCCCATCATCATCAACCCCATTGAGTTGTTTACAGGGGGAGATGCATTAGAGCGATGGGCATGTCTTCAGACGAGACACTTAACGATCAAATGTTACATTTTCTCTCCATTCTCCGAGTGAGTGCCGGTGAAAGTGACCATTATGGACAGTGGGTAGAAAACAGAATGGACTGTGTTCTATACATGGTACTGTTATCAGGGTTCCCACAGACATTGCTAAATGAAATTCAAGGACTTTCAAGTACTTTTCCAAGCACTATTTTTTCAAATCCTTCCGTGGGATTATAGAGAGCGAAGACGATGTCTCACCAGGAGCGCGGCAGTTGATGGTAGCATACAGAACGACCTGGCAATGAGTGGAAGGCAACCAGCATGTCCCTGTTTACGTTTTAAATGTTCACTTCACTCCAATAATTTATATATTGCTGTATAATTTTTTTACCCCACCCCTAATGCATTGCTCAATATTATTATCTAAGGGATTGTAATATCTAGTCCTATAAGCTCAACTTCTCTGTGTATAAATTAGGTAGGTTAGTAAGTTAGTAAGGTAGGTGTTTTTTTTATATGTATGATGTAACTGCAGCTATGGTTAACAGTTGGTTAATATAGTTATTTATGTTTACAATTTATATGCTTATTTTGTATAATAGTAATAATACACTCAATTGCTTTTCAATGTATTTCTTATTTGTTTTATATAAGATATATATTAGTGGTGCACTGTTTTTTCTATTTTATTTGTGCAATTACCACATCTCACGAGAGTTGACACACCTGGTATCTGGTGACGTGTTTCTGCCTTCTCTCTCTTGCGTTGGACCATGAACTTGAATGGTAATGGAATTACCTGGCGTTCTAATAAGTAAAAAACAATCCATCACGCCAACGAAACAAGACAATCTTCCAAGAAACTGACAGAAGACATACTACAGTAACGCATCGATGTTCTCATGTACTGGCACGCAGCCAATAAGGTATTGATTGATGGAGATAATAATTGTAGTATAGCCTATGTTTAGTGACGTATCGATGTTCTCATGTACTGGCACGCAGCCAATAAGGTATTGATTGATGGAGATAATAATTGTGGTATATGTTTAGTGACGTTCCGACCATTGGTAATGGACTTGTGATAGTAATAGTATCTTTTGTATGCATTTGTATCTCATACAGATTTTACGGTTTGGATGAGGTTGGATCAAGCTTCTTCATTAAAATCAGTCCAAGAAATCAACTTGTGTTTTGCGTCGTGCCGAGGATGTCACATATGAGGTAGGTGTTTTTCTCTATGTATAAGGTAGGTGTTTTTTCTCTATGTACTGTATAAGGTAGGCGCTTGTACATATAAATTACACAACCAATAGTATACAACAGTCCTACTATTTATTGTTCACGTGAATCCATTGATGTATTGATTAGGCGAACTAAAGTCGAGGACGAGGATTGTATTTTTAGTAACCTGGTGTAACCTGCACGCCCCCTACTGGTTGAGTATTGTTAATACCCGGCTACCATGTGGCAAGGACAACACTATTGTGCTCCATATGTATTGTGTTTTCTAATGTCCCCTAGTTGCAGCATGTATAGTGGGAATAATAGTTGACCAAGGCAGCTCCCTTGTGGAACTCCAAAATAGGTTTCTCAGAAGCATGATCGCCAAGCCTGATGTAATATGTTCTCCCTTTGATACATGTTCTGAACCAGTTTAACCCCTTAAGCCTGAGCGGTCAGATACCGGTATGAGATTATTATCGCGCCATAAATAGATTAATACAACGTATTAATTAATGTTGCGTTTCTTTTTTCAAATGTAGCCAAGAGTAAAGACCCTAACCCTGTCAAAACAACAGTCAAAGTGTATATTTTCAGCACTACGTTTGTTTACCAATGATTAGCTAAATTATGAGTTTATAAATATCTCAGCGCATCCCGACGGAAACTGGATGAATTAGACAAAAGTAAAGCAAGCTGTCATATGTGTAGTCCTATGAACGAGGAGACGCAGGGCTTTCGAATTTCATAAAACTACACTTCCCAGCTCACGCCAGCCCCTGTCAATCATCTGACTTCCAGTGTGAAGTTTCTTTTTTTATGTTCTTTTCGGGATCATATCTCACAGGTCAAACAAACCTGAACGTTATTGCCATAAAATAGAACGTACAGATCCAGCTCTTAAAAATCGAACCTCTACTGCAAGGGTGCAGTATCGTTAACACCTCATTAACAGCTCTGCCAGGTTAGTGGTGCATGATTACTGCAGTAGCAGAGCAGAGCAGAGCTCAGAGTCCTGAGAGCTGCATCTGTAGTTCGTTTCTTTACCTTTCTGTAAATGTCTAGGGGAAAAAACGGGGCTCAATCAGATGAAAAACGGCAGAGCAATTTACATTACAAAAGTAGATTTCATTCACAGTTTTTGCTGCCCTGTCAGGGGCGCCTGGTGGTACTAAATCCAGATTGACCTCTGCCATTGGAAAGGCCCGGTCCATAGATGTGTGAGTTGGCCATAATAATGTAATTTATAGGCCTGATATTCTATATTCTATATTCATATTTCAATATTTCAGTTATTGAGGAAGTAAACACAAGTATAATTCTACCTGCTTCAAGGTCAACCACCAAGGTCAAATTCCGCCTAGACAAAAGTGAGTAAAAAGGAGCCTAAGAATAATAAATCTAAAAGGCCAGGGTTCACAAACTTTATTGCAGTTGCATAATAGTTCCAAGTTCAAAATGTACATGTTCAATTGTAATTGATGTTCAATTGCATTGTCTACTTCACTAAAAACCTGTAAAAATCCCATTCTGATTTTAGTTTTTCTTGTCTAACAGTTTGATACATACTCAGTCAAGAGGAAGAGGGAACTATGTGAGAATGCTATTCATCGACTACAGCTCGGCATTCAATACCATAGTCCCCTGCAAACTCATAGCCAAGCTCAGGGACCTGGGCTTGAACTATGACCTCTGCCAGTGGGTCTTGGACTTCCTGACGGGCAGACCCCAGGTGGTGAGAGCAGGCAACTGCACCTCCTCATCCATCACCCTCAACATAGGGGCCCCCCAGGGCTGTGTTCTGAGTCCCCTCCTCTACTCCCTGTACACACACGACTGTGTGGCTCAGCGGAGTAGCAACACAATCATCAAATTTGCTGACGACACAGTGGTGGTGGGCCTGATCTCTGCCAACGACGAGAGGGCCTACCTGGATGAGGTCAAGGTCCTGGCGGGATGGTGCCAGGAAAACAGCCTCTCCCTGAACGTCAGCAAAACAAAGGAGATGATTGTGGACTTCAGGAGGCCGGGGGTCAAGGACTACAGCCCCCTCAGCATCGACGGGGCACCGGTTGAGAGAGTGAACAGCTTTAAGTACCTCTGAGCCTACATATCCGAGGACTTGACATGGACCACACACATTGACA
This sequence comes from Notolepis coatsorum, assembly GCF_963971535.1. Taxonomy (NCBI): domain Eukaryota; kingdom Metazoa; phylum Chordata; class Actinopteri; order Aulopiformes; family Paralepididae; genus Notolepis; species Notolepis coatsorum. The sequence goes on along the minus strand of NC_140179.1, from coordinate 58,483,961 downwards.
GTGTTGTGAAGAAGGCACGACAACGCCTCTACTTCCTCAGGCGCCTAAGGAAGTTCCAAGTCAGTCAGAAGATCCTTAAGAACTTCTACTCATGTACAATAGAGAGCATCCTGACTGGCAACATCACCTCCTGGTTTGGGAATAGCACTGCACAAGACCGAAGCAGACTACAAAGAGTGACGCGTTCAGCCGAACGCACAATTGGAGGGGGGCTCCCCACCCTCCAGAACATTTACAACAAGCGGTGCAGGGGCAAGGCTAAGAGAATCATTAAGGACTCCAGTCACCCGAACAACTGCCTCTTTGAACTGCTGCGGTCAGGCAAGCGATACCGGAGTCTCAAGGCGAGCACAGAAAGACTCAGAAGAAGCTTCTATCCCCAGGCCATCAGGCTGCTCAACGAACAATGAACACTACACAACAGCCATCAAACGCACATAGCACACACATCCACACGCACACACTCACTTTAAACAAACACACTGTAGCACCCACTCCCCACACTTTATAGCACACACTCACTTTAAACAAACACACTGTAGCACCCACTCCCCACACTTTATATTTATTGATAAAGGATTGCACTACAACTCGTACACCTTACTGTAAATTGTACCTAAATTGTACCTCATCCCATTTCTGCTTTGCACTATATAGTATTGTATATTAGTACACTGCATAGTATTGTATATTATATGGTAACTCAGTTACGTCTATTCTGCATCGAACATTGTACATATGTCTATACTGAACACTGTGACCTCATTTTCTACTTCTAATTTACATGCTATACTATGTTATTTGATACTTATCTTGTCTAGCACAGTCTCTGGAGCGTAACAGTATAAGAAGCATTTTGTATAAAAGTATTCTGTACTTCTGTATGACAACTATTAAAGAAACTTGAAACTTGAAACTCAAAACATACAGTACGTTCAAACAATAACAGATATTGAAAGCTGAAGTAGTTCTGAAAAAAGGGTGAAAAGCACTTACTCACAGCACATTCTCTGACAATTCATCATCATCATCTTCGTTTTACGTCCCTATGTTCCCACTATGGTGAGGTTGGACGGGGCGATGACTCCTGGGCATGGTTTTGTGTCTTCATGTCTACAATTACACAGCAATAACAATCACTGACATATTTAACCTGTCCTTAGAACAGGCTGTCATCCCCACCTGCCTGAAGAAGTCCACTATTATCCCTGTACCCAAAAAATCCAAGCCTGCTTGCCTCAACGACTACCGCCCTGTAGCTCTCACCTCCATAGCCATGAAGTGCTTCGAGAAGCTAGTAAAGGGCTACATCTGCTCCTCCCTCCCCATCAACATGGACCCCCTGCAATTTGCATACCGCCCCAACAGGTCCACGGAGGACGCCATATCCCATGTGCTGCACACAGCAGCATCACACCTGGACAAGAGGCAGGGGAACTACTGTATGTGAGAATGCTATTCATCGACTACAGCTCGGCATTCAATACCATAGTCCCCTCCATACTCATAGCCAAGCTCAGGGACCTGGGCTTGGGCTATGACCTCTGCCAGTGGGTCTTGGACTTCCTGACTGGCAGACCCCAGGTGGTGAGAGCAGGCAACTGCACCTCCTCATCCATCACCCTCAACATAGGGGCCCCCCAGGGCTGTGTTCTGAGTCCCCTCCTCTACTCCCTGTACACACACGACTGTGTGGCTCAGTGGAGTAGCAATACAATCGTCAAATTTGCTGACGACACAGTGGTGGTGGGCCTGATCTCTGCCAACGACGAGAGGGCCTACCTGGAAGAGGTCAAGGTCCTGGCGGGATGGTGCCAGGAAAACAGCCTCTCCCTGAACGTCAGCAAAACAAAGGAGATGATTGTGGACTTCAGGAGGTCGGGGGTCAAGGACTACAGCCCCCTCAGCATCGACGGGGCACCGGTTGAGAGAGTCAACAGCTTTAAGTACCTCGGAGCCTACATATCCGAGGACTTGACATGGACCACACACATTAACAGTGTTGTGAAGAAGGCACGACAACGCCTCTACTTCCTCAGGTGCCTAAGGAAGTTCCAAGTCAGCCAGAAGATCCTTAAGAACTTCTACTCATGTACAATAGAGAGCATCTTGACCGGCAACATCACCTCCTGGTTTGGGAATAGCACTGCACAAGACCAAAGCAGACTACAAAGAGTGACACGTTCAGCCGAACGCACAATTGGAGGGGGGCTCCCCACCCTCCAGAACATTTACTACAAGCGTTGCAAGGGCAAGGCTAAGAGAATCATTAAAGACTCCAGTCACCCGAACAACTGCCTCTTTGAACTGCTGCCGTCAGGCAAGCGATACAGGAGTCTCAAGGCGAGCACAGAAAGACTCAGAAGAAGCTTCTATCCCCAGGCCATCAGGCTGCTAAACGAACAATGAATGAGCACTACACAACAACAACCACCAAACGCACATAGCACACACATCCACACGCACACACTCACTTTAAACAAACACACTGTAGCACCCACTCCACACACTTATAGCACACACCCACTTTAAACAAACACACTGTAGCACCCACTCCCCACACTTTATATTTATGGATGAAGGATTGCACTACAACTCGTACACCTTACTGTAAATTGTACCTAAAATTGTACCTCATCCCATTTCTGCTTTGCACTAGATAGTACTGTACATTAGTACACTGCATAGTATTGTGTATTGTATATTATATGGTAACTCAGAACATTGTACATATGTCTATACCGAACACTGTGACCTCATTTTCTTCTTCTAAATTCATGCTATATTATGTTATTATGTTATTTGATACTATCTTGTCTAGCACAGTCTCTGGAGCGTAACAGTAAGAAGCATTTTGTATGAAAGTATTCTGTACTTCTGTATGACAACTATTAAAGAACTTGAACTTGAACTTGAACTACATATAACCAGGCGGGAATTCTAGGTAAACATATCCTACCCACAGCGCCGTTAGTGGACCAATGTTATAGAGTCGGTTATCATTGCTACTCTGCGCAAAACAGAAATAAGAGACGCGATCATCAGAGGGGCACGCAATCAATGGGGGAAACTGAAATATGGTGACAAACCAGTATCTTTCTACGAGGATCTATGCAAGGAGGCCATTGCTCTACGTGTCCCCTACAAAGTTGTGTTGCAGAGGCTATACAAAAGAAATCTTAAGCCAAGCCTTCGGTACCCAGCCCTTGTATCCATCTTGGGGGAAGATGGTAATAGACTCGGATTACGCTCGCCTAAAGCCGCCGATGAATACATGAAGCAACATGAAACTGGTCCCCCGGGGCCGGTCGCAACATAGGCTCGAATCAGAAGACAAGCCTACTCATCTTTCTCTTTTTCACAATTTTCTTTTTCTCTTTTTATTTTATTATTTTTATTAGAATGACTTTACCACGGCTCAACAAAAGCAACAGCTGATATGCATGTTGGCAACACTGAGGCACAAGGTGTTTAATACGGAACGATAGGCACTATATTTATAGACTTCTGGTTTCTGAGGAGGCAATAATCCAATAATGACATTGGGAACAATCTGGAATATTCTGGACTCTTCTCTCGACTACTCAGAGACACAATGGAATATGCTGGAAAACACTAGTAGGTCATACATTCTGGACAGGAAGGACATTCTGGAACATAACAGCAGTGTTTACGAATTTTTTTACGAAGGGTATTCTACAACCTTCTAGAATATACTGTTCTCCTACAGAGGCCTGTAACTTTAACATCCGGTATGTATATGGGAAGTTCAATAAGGTTTTAACCTAAAGGTATAAGCATGACAAGGTTATTCTAATATTTTAAGCAATTACTCCACTGCTTTGGGGATTTGCATAATGTAGCAATCTTTTTTTTTTTTTTTTTTTTTGAGTTTTAGTATTTAGTGTTAGTATTTTTCTTCACTCTTTTCTTTTTTCTGATGGTTCCAACATAAGTTAGTAGAAAGTTCAAATGAATATATCAATGGAGGTATATTTTTCATTTTTCACACTACTGTTATTACATTAATGGGAAGGCGCAAGACCAAAAGTGACATTCTATTGAATTAGAATGAAAGTTTTAGATCCTATGGCAATTAGCATAGGAAGATTAGGGTTAGAAAGCTCATTTTGGGCAACCCGGTGGCTTAAGGGAGGGAGTCATACGCGTAGGATGTGTCTATGGAACACAGTCCTGTACGACTCCCGGAGGGAGGGGGAACTAGGGGATTATTATTTGTATATATGTATGTTTTTAAGCTCGGCTCTCAATGGAACCTCAATAGTTGGATGTATATCTATTGTAGCTTCGCACTCCAGAAGCATTACCAACAACTACACAACAACATGTATAGATTATGGCTAGTTTGAATATAATGATTTGGAATACTGGGGGAATAAATAATCAACACAAATGCAAAAGCATGCTCACACTGATGAAAAAAGGACAGGTTGACGTGGCTCTGCTAAGCGAAATACACATTTTAGGGAAAGACATAGCTACGTTAGCGGACAACACATATCATAACATTAGTCACTCTTCCTTTGGAACGGGAACTCGTGGAGTTGCCATAGTCGTTAGACGGAAGTTGAATATTGAATTGAAGGGAGTATGGTCTGATGCAGATGGTCGGATAACTATAGCTAAGATTGTACACAAGAACAGGAAAATAGCGTTGGTAGCGATATATGCCCCAAATTTGTACGAAGTTAATTTCTTCACTACACTTACCAGAGCAATGTTAGACCTTCCCGAATACTCATTTGTAATTGGTGCGGATTTTAATGCCATTTGGAATCCAGGGATGGATAAATCTTACCCCTCCTTTTCCAACGAACAAAAAAATTCATCTAATGCATTAAAGGATTGGTCGAAGATTACAGGTGTAAATGACTTATGGCGATCACTCAACCCCACGACCCGGAAGTACTCTTGTCGATCTGCGAGACATAACACATTATCCAGAATAGATTATGTTTTTGCATCCCCGAGACTATTTGATAACTATGATGTGGAAATGATACCCAATGCATTATCAGATTACTGTTATTTACTCCTAAAAGGAACATTTGGTATACTATCATCCCGAGCCCCAAGATGGCGATTTAACTCGATGCTGCTTAATAACAAGGAATTCATTACACAAATCAAAGAAGCTCTTTCAGTATTCCTACTGGTGAATGCGAATTCAGTGCATGACCCCAGAATATTATGGATGTCGGTAAAGGGAATGATCAAGGATTTCACTGATAGCTTTTCCTCCAAAATACACAAGAATCGATGCTCAAAACTGGCTGAACTGGAAACGCTTTATTCAACGTTATTTAATTCTTTACAATACAACAACTCGGTTCAACTGGAAACTCAAGTTAATGTACTAAAAAAAGAGATTAACGCCATATACAGACAACAATCTGAAATACAAATACGTAGCACAAGACAACAGCAGTACTCTCAAGGTTCCAAACCAAGTCACCTATTAGCTATGCGATTAAGAGTTAACGCAACATTTGCAGATATAACTACCATTAAAGCACAACAAGGACTTGTTACAGACACTAAAAAAATAAACGCGACATTCAAAGAATTCTACTCCAACTTGTATAAATCAGAAACGACCTTCGATCAAAACAAAATGGACACATATCTTAATCAAATGAACCTCCCTAAACTTTCAGAGGATGACGCTAAATAGTTAGAAACACCGATCACACTAGAGGAACTCAAGAAGGCCATATCCGAAATGCAAAGTGGTAAGGCTCCTGGAAGAGACGGTATCCCACCAGAAATGTACCTCTCTTGTTGGGACATAATTGGACCCTTATTACTAAATATGATTTTATACTCAGTCAAGGAGGGGAACTTCCATAAGAACGACAATATTGCACTCATAACAGTCCTCCTTAAAAAAGACAAAGACCCCACCGAGTGTGGTAGTTATAGACCCTTAAGCCTCCTCGGAACCGATATCAAACTGTACTCTAAGGTATTAGCCATCAGACTACAAAAGCATATCACGTCTCTAGTTCATACGGACCAAACTGGCTTCATAAGAGGCCGCTTGATCACTGATAACATAAGACGATTACTACACGTACTAGATGCTAACAAGGACGACACCACACCTAAGGCGATGCTGTCCCTGGATGCAATGAAAGCTTTTGACAGGTTGGAATGGTCGTATCTATGGGCAGTATTAGAAAGGATGGGGTTAGGAAAAGGATTCATTGATATGATTAAAGTATTATACAAAGACCCATCGGCCATGATTACGACAGGTATAATCACCTCCGAAATCTTTCCGGTATCACGCTCTTCTAGACAGGGTTGCCCTCTTAGTCCCGGACTATTCGATTTATCATTAGAGCCTTTAGCACAATATATAAGACAATCCCAATCGTAGAACCAATCGTAATCAAGGGCACACAACATAAAATCAGTTTATATGCGGACGACGTAATACTGTTCATGCAAAACCCCAACACCGCATTGCCTCATCTTCTCAAGTTGATTGAGGACTTTGGAGATTTATCGGGATTTAAGATAAATTGGCCGAAGTCGGCTTTCCTTCCACTTAACGCCCCTGCAAAAAAAAATATAACCCTCCCAGAAGAGATACCGATGGTAAAACACTTTAGATGTTTGGGAGTTGAAGTATTCCCTACCATAAGCCAAACGGTGAAGCACAATTACATAAAAATCCAAAATAAAATAAAATTCGACCTTGACAGGTGGTCAAAACTTAAAAACTCAGTACAGGCACGGGTATCAATAGTTAAGATGGACGTCCTACCTAGAATCAACTTCTTCAGCTCAATGCTACCGTTACCCCCTCCAGAGGGTTACTGGAAAAAATTACACTCCTCCACATACAAATTTTTTTGGAATAACAAACCACCACGTATAAAAAGATCCACCGCACAGAGAAACAAAGCAGACGGTGGTATGGCATTTCCAGATTTTTTCCACTATTTTAAGGCGTACACTTTAAGGCCACTGACAACATGGTTTGATCCCCAAGCATCAGTATTCTGGAGAAATTTTGAAGAAAATATCGTATCTCCACATAGACTGAAGGACATAGTATACACCAAATTATCAATTAAGCAATGCGAACGGAAATTTGGCCCCATAATTACTCATGCGATCCGGATATGGCGTGAAACACAAAAAAAATATTCTAACCCACATAAATGGCATAATCATACTCCCTTATTCAATAACAATGCACTCTTGATTGGAAAACGACCTATAAGATTCCCCAGATGGGAAAAGCAAGGCATACACACATTAGGAGATGTTTTCAACAAGCAGGGTTTTTGTAGTTATGATGAAATACACAAAAAATTTAATCTCACCGGTTCCACATATTATTTTTACGCACAGTTATTGTTATGTTTGAAGGCTCACGGTGTTCCATTAAGGATACCAATTGTACACCACAGATACCACAAATTCTTCTATGAAAGAGAGACATCGAGAGGTTTTGTTTCAGATTTTTATCATCAATTACTAACGTCCTCGTATGAAACCCTCCACCTAGACTCAGTCTGGAGGAGTGATATACCAGACCTGGAAAAAGATTTTGATTGGCAAGAAGCCTGGGCAAATGTTCGACTTGCATCAAGGAACCCGGACCATCAACAAATCAATCTTAACTATATTCACAGGACATACTTGACTCCTATAAGACTGAACAGAATGGGTCTTAAACAAGACTCCAAATGCTCCTTATGTACAAATGGTGACGAGGGGACATTTATGCACATGTACTGGGACTGCCCACCAGTTAAGATATTCTGGAAAGAAGTGACCCAGCAATTATCAAATCTCTTAACTCTGAATATACCTGTACACCCCTCTGTATTACTGCTGAATGACGTTTTTGAGTGTGCAGTACCTCCACAGCTAAAGAGATTGGTTTTATCTGGTATCACAGTGGCAAAAAAGCTGATAGCATCACGATGGTTCCAACCGGGAAAAATTTGCCGGAAGGTCTGGATTCTTACATATCTCGATGTGATTTATCAAGAAATATCTACAGCAAGAATTTTGGGTCTCAATGAATCCAAAATGACAATGTGGTTAGAAGTGGTGGAGAGAATAAAAGCTAGCATATAATGGTAGTGTCTGGTTAGGAGCGAGTGCTAATGGATGGATTATCCAATGGGGGGTCTGGGAGGGGGGGTGGGGGTACGAGCTAGAGCATATGTGTGTAGGGTATTAGATAGCAGGTATTAGGTGTATATCCTGTATAAGACATTTAACTAATTGGTGACTTCATTGGATGTGCACTGTTAATTAATGCTTGTATATCTTATCTTGTGTTGTCATGTTTGTTTATGTGTTTGTTTAAAAAAATTATAAAAAAATACAAAAAAATATAACCAGGCGGACTGTTTCAGGCGTAGGCTTAAAAGGACAAATGAAGAGTGTAAGACTCAAAAGACAAGATTGAATCACTTGGTAAGGTGAGTTTTGTTTGGTTGTTGCAGCGTAAAAATGACTCCCATATACCCAGAAAATCCCACTGGACATAGTTTTGTCTATTCGCTATGATTATTCATGAGTCTATTCATCGCGGGGGTAGCTAATCCAGGCTTTGTCCCTTGATGGGATCACAATTTCGCTGGAGGCCTGGCTTTTTTATTTGAAGCTTCAGAAGAATCTGTGCTTGAAGAGGCACATATGTCAATCTGTGCTTGAGAGTACTGTAGCATCTTTGAATTATATTTCCGAGTACCATTTACAATTTCTTAAAAGCTTTTAAACGCTCAAACCACAAGGTTTTTCCCCTTTCAAAAAGAAAACAATGAAACATACCCATTGGAGGGCTCTTGAAATGGAGCTCAATGCAGAGGAAATGGAAAGATGTCCTCTTCACCTCTGCATGGAGTGGGTCTCGGCTTCTCCTATAAGCTCACATCAAAGACAGATCCTTGTTTCTCGCGTGATGTTCAAAGTATCTTCCTCCAAGGGCTCACTTGTCTCTCTCCCATCACTGTTGTCATCTCTCCCATAACAGTGAGAGCAACTTGACGGTCTTCTTGAACCTCTACTAGGCCTTTCATCTGCCAGGTTTTGTCACAATCTCCCATACCCCTGTTTTTCTCCTTTCTGTCCCTGTCTGTGTGTTAGCTGAGGACAGCAGCTTCCTGCAGACCATATATGGGCAGCTTCCTGGCAATCAGCTCATTCCACTCACCTGCTCAACCACCACACCTGTCAGCCATCTTCTCATCTACCCCGGCTCTTCAGTCACTCTTCGTCAGATCGTTAACTCAGCTACTCGGTAGTGACGTTTCAGGCCTCTTTTTAGAAAATATAACTCTACAGATTTTGTGTGTCAGTTTTCCTGTGTTTTTGTGCTTCGCAAATTTCTTGTGTTTCTTCTGTCTCAGGATCACCACTACCTGCCTGCCTGCCTTCTCTGATACAGACTCACGACCTCCAACCTTCCCCCGTTCTTTAAATAAACATATACTGTAAACATCTCTTCTATATTACTACAGTGTCCGCCTCCATCTTTGGTCCCCCAGTCCTAGGCCCTCATTCATCAACCTGACTTACGCACAGATTTGTGCTTAACCTGTGCGTACGATCATTTCTAAGCAAAGAGTGGGATTCATCAATTTCAACTTGAACTTGACTTAGTGCTTATGTGTACGCACAGCTCGGACCACACTTAGCTGACGCCCAGTGGTAGAATATATTATTACAACAAGGAAATGAGCTTCTGTGCATAATAACACTGGCATGTTCTGTATGAACCGTAGTTCATTATAGTTCATTGTAAAATAGCAACAGTAGTGTAATTATGGTCAAAACCCTATAAATAGCATTTGGAATAATAGATCTTTCTCTCAGAATGAATGCAGCATGGTTTATATAGCGTTATCGGAATATACGGGGTGTAGGCTACTGACTGACTGCGCTCCACGTAGCTTGATTGATTGATTGATTGATTGAAAAGTTTATTAACAGATTGCAGAATGGGTACAGTACAGTACAGCTCAGTACAGCAGACCAGAGAAAGACTTTCGTCTTGTTTACATCAGGGTCCCCCATTTTCAATTCATCATAAATCATAAAGCTCAACTCGTTATTATTTTGCGCACAGACCGCAGAAACACGGGAACGTTTTGATTATATTTAAAAGGCTTTACGTTAAACGAAACAAGTGGAATTTCGAAGCTGTAAGCAGAATACAAGTCATATGAACACCCACGATATAGTGTTCTTCCCCCTTTTTACTGTATAAGAAAGAATAGAAAACGCATTGCAATGACACCAGATAGTGGACAGACTATGTATATGATGGGATTCAAGTTCGCGTTTTTGTTGATCATAGGCATGCTGTCAGAGTATGATATCTTAATCAAACATTCTAGAACATTTGTTGTCACAGATCATGTCCTAATAGAACATAGGCTATGGCATGGTCCATCGTGATATTGTGTGGACTGTTATTATTACTGTACCGGTACCACCCATTGTGACAACAGCCTTGTGAGTCCCGCACACAAACATGATGGAATTCAAGTTCATGTATTGAAAGGCAGGCTACATCATACATGCAGTGAGATTCATTGTTCTTGTATATGCTCTCGTATTATTGTTTATATAGGCTACCCAATACTGACATCAAAATAGATTGTAGTATGCCTCTAGAAATCATATGCAGCAGGTAGAAAATTGACGGAAGATCCATCGCGATTTGGAATAAAATTGAGGAGAACTTTAATCCCTGGGTATTAATCAAACAACACGGGAAAAGGCAGTCATATTCCAGCGCGGTCTTTATTAGTGTTTGCGCTGCCCAGGCAGCAATGGTTAATAGATATCATATCCGACATCACCGTAAGTGTACACGTCTGTCAGCCTGTCTAACGAGTTGAGTTCTAACAAAGAACATATTACATGCTGGTATGCTGATAGAGTAAACTATTATATGAATATGATATGATATAAGGCAGGGGTCAGCAACCTTTTTGACATGGAGTGCCTGTTTGAAATATAGTTGTAACTAGTGTGCCTCAACAATATTCCATGCATCGTAATTCTTTTTTCTCATAATCAGGTCTTTTTAATGATATTTTTTACATTATTACATCATTATTGTTATTGTTATTATTAACAATATTATTATGATGGTTGTATCAACCCTAAATCTGAGTTGGGGGGGGGGATGCAATGCAGACAAACAGCTGCATACAGTGCGACCATTTCACTCACATTTGCCCATTCATTTTTGGACACATCACACACCATCGGTGTGTGTACTGTACGTGTGCTGTCATAGCTCCACCTACAGGCCTAATGGAGAACACCAGGAGAACACCAGGATGTGAATGGAGGGTGAATGTGAGGTATATCGTGTAAATAAATTTTGATTGATCGCAAGACTACACTGTAAAAAAAAAATTATTAGTTACCAGAACTTAAAAATATTGAGTTCAGTTACTGTGCATTAAGGTTTTCAGTTTTCAATCCATAATAAGTTAACAGAAAAATAAGTACACAACCACATTATTTCAACCTAATAAAACTATGTTTATTGTCATTGTTTTAAGAACACAAGTTGACTTGGTAATACTCACATTTTGAGTAAAAAAATTGCTTTTAACATGTGCAATGTTCAATGAAATAGAAAAATAAATAATACAATTTGTTGATTAATCCCACTGGTCACAATGGTGACCGTAATAATGTTTTTGTTATAAGGCTCTGCAAATGTTACTGAATGATGTAGCAATGTATTTCCAGCTAAATTGAAATAATAAACAAATAAAGGGTCTCAATTAAATATGTGGAAGTAAAAAGAACCTGTGGGAGGATTTCAACAAGATAAATGCGACAACAGTGCAAAATAGTTCACTATAATATTTCAAAGCAAAAAAAAATAAATTAAAAAAAGGATTTTTTTTTTTTTTTTTTTTTTTTTTTAGTGCTGCCCCCTGTGCCTATGCAAATGCCCCCGCGTGCCTATGCAGGCACGCGTGCCTAGGGTTGCCTACCCCTATAAGGTATACACTGGTCCGTCGCATACACTGGTATGCGCAAGTTACTGTTGCATAATGTAGGCTATGGCTGCTATTATATGTAATCCATATAGGCTACCTAATAGTATATGATTTTTAGAGGCATCTATTTTGTTGTCGGTAATACCGACAACAAAATAGATGCCTCTAAAAATCATATAGCCAATCGAACACAACTAATAAAGGCATTCATATTACAGCACGGTTATAATGACACACAACCAATGCCAAACAGTGGTCAACGAACGGTCTTTATTAGTATTTTGAGCTGTCCAGGCAGAATTGCAGCAATGGTCTTAGGGAGCCGTTGATATCTGACATCACCGTTTACAAGTCCGCCTTTTATTTATCCCATAATACGCAATAGTGTCTTCTTGGTTCGACAGCAGTGAACAATCTCCGTGAAGTCTCTCAGAGTTCCGCTCGGGTCAGTCCATTATTTCACATCCCATGGGGGGTGTTTCCTCACTTTCATGACCATATATGGATAATCATGCACGAGCATTGACGGTAGAACAAAGTGGTATTCATCAACACGGAGGAGCATAGGACCTGTGTACGCACGGTTGATGAATCCCGATTTTCCTGTGCGTACACTGATTCTACATTCTGTGCTCACGTGTGGAAATAGAACATATTCTACGCACACGTTGATGAATGAGGGCCCTGGTCTTGACAGGTTTAGACTTCAAACCCTGCCCAATGCCGACAAGGAGTAGCCTATGTATGTAATTTTCCCCAAGCGCCAAAATAACACATCAGGCTGCATGCAAAGACTAACTCTAACCCTAAATAACACATCAGGCTGCATGCAAAGACTAACTCTAACCCTAAATAACATGTCAGACTGCATGCAAAGACTAATTTGTTTTGAGATATTTTTTCTTTTTACTCTACAGAAATGATAACCGATTACAATTGCCAATGTTTTGTAATCATATTACTATTGTCCTACATTACATCTCTAAATCTATGCATAACAAGTATGCACTAGGGCTGACCCCGAATAGTCGACTAATCGATCGAAAGGAGCCGTAGTCGACTGCCAACCTCTTAGTCGAATGCAAAAAAAATATATGTACAGTATATAATAATATTATACTTTTTTTTTCTTTCCAAAAGCAAAGGCCTAGAAGCGTGGCTAACGCTAATGGTGCGCATACCAGCTAGGCTAACTGCCTAAGAAAACGACCATAGAGGCACTGAAAAGAGGATTTCACCTGTCTAATGAACACACTAGACAAATATCAAGATGTATCCATCAATGGCGGCTGAGTGGCGCAGTGGGCAAGGCGCTCGCCACAAACGCAGGAAATGCTGGTATCGAGCCCAGCTCTCGGCGTTGCTACCGGCTTGGCCGGCCGTCATACTAACACAATTGGCAGTGTTAGAGGGTGGGAAAGCCGGTGGGTGGGGATTGGACGTTGTGGACAACGACTCCTACAGGTCGGTTGGGTGGCGCCTGTACAGCAGAAACAGGAAGTATCGGGGCAGCGTGAGCCTCCCACGCGTTACTCCTTGCCACTGAGAGTTCGAGCTGTCTGGTGAAAAGATGCGACAGGCTGCCTCCTCATGTACCGGAGGGGACACGGGCTGCAAGGCTTCTATCCTCACTACAGCCGACCTGTGGGAGGCATACTCTAGCAACGTTCAAGACAGGGGAGGGAAGAATTGGAATCACGAAATTGGGATGGGAGAAAAATAGGAGAAAAAGTGGATAAAAAAAGAGATGTATCCATCAGTGGACCAATTGCATGCTTTCGCAGAGGACAAGGAGCCTTCAATGGACTACTTCAGACATTAAGCACCCCCCACAGCCCAAATGGAATGATCCCAAAAAAAATATATTTATATATACATATATATTTTATCGATTTTTTCATTCGGGGGGGGGGTACATTTTGGCCAATCAAAGTCGACTATACATATCCTTAGTGGGGGACAGGCCTAGTATGCACGCACACTAGGGGTGTAAAGGTACACGTATCCGTACCGAACCGAACAAGTTTCAGTGTGTACCGTACCGAACGGCTGTTTAGTGTACCGAACGAATACAACGGTACGTTAACCACTAACGACCACCCACCGGGGGCTGTTTTTTTCACAATCTAATATAATTATATATATATTTTTTTTACAAGTCGATTATTAATTTCAATATAGAATATTCGTTGACAGCCCTACAAGTACAATTAGTTACTGCACACTACATCACCCCTGAGTGGAACATGGAAAGCCAAACTTTCCCCCACTGTACCGAAAACCGTACCGAACCTTGAAATCAAATCCGAGGTACGTACCGTACCATGGTTTTTGTGTACTGTTACACCCCTAACACACACACAAACACACACACACACACACCTCCTCTCCATTCAACCGCCCCTCTTTATATACACACCACTTCTTTTATCAAATCCATTACAACACCTTTTTCCCGGGGCCTAACAACTTAATCCGACACGAAGCACACGCTCTGTGGCGACGCGGACAGCGAGGGAGACTCCTGACATGAAAGTCGTCTCCCTCCGCCGTCTGGCACGCCTCATCCTCCGACAGCCCAAAGCAAACGTGTGCCAGACGCTATAAGCCGGGCAGCAGGTTGATGAGGTGCGTTTAATCCAATAAGAGCCGCACCGTCCAACTGATCCCACAGAGAAGCGTCTGGGCGGAACAGAGGAGCTGAATCCTAGAGAACATCAGCTTCGCTCTCGTGCCCGCGGGCGCATCACAGCCGCGGCAATATTCATGACATGCCACAGGCTTCCAAGTGTATTATTGCTTTTGCATCAGAGACTCCCCCACACTCTCCACCTTCAAATCCCGCCTTAAAACCCACCTGTTCTCCCTAGCCTTCAACCTTCCCCAACCCTAACCCCCCCACCCTCCAACCTGTTTTGATCTTTGTTACTGTGGCTTTATGTTTCTGTGTGTAGCGGGGTGGATAACCTCCGCTTAGTGAGGGTGAGATTATATGAACACCGGATAGCAGGGACACGGAGGAGCTAAGTCCCACCGTACCCCCAACTGTGGTGGCCGTGTGGTTAGACGTAAGGGGTAGAGATGCAGTAGGCAGGGCCTTAGGATTCACTAACCTAGGAACAGGTACAATAGTCATGCAGGGTGTTATAATGACAAATACTCATCAGTACCCTGTACCCCCCTTAACAACTGCGTTCGGTCTAATAAGCGGCGCACCCCCTCACACCCGGTGAAAGTAGTGATCAATACAGCCTTCCCCAAAATAGTACCTTATCCTCTTGTAGTTGAAGACCTGAAATCAGTGTATTTCCCCCCGTTAACGTTAGGAGGCAGGTTATACATTGACACTTCACAGAAACACACAGTGGATCTAATGATCACAGTCCGGTTTACTGTAAATTGCAAATGAACAGTCACATAAACACCTCCTCACAATACGGCTACACAATACACAGCCTCTTCCTGTTCGGTAAGGAAAGAAAACACTACGCCACCTTTATACCTGTACAGTGGACGTTCCCTTTAAGGTGTCCCGGCAATAGCACCACGCATAACACTATACATTAGCGATAGACACACTGGTCATATAACACAATCGAAATTCCCAGAACTTAAGTGGGGCCCACACTTTGCAAAGAAAAGTCTCTATAGCTAAGCCGGCATTACCAAAATAATAAACGTTGGAGCGCCCTGTCGTGGCTCGGGAACGTAGTGGCCCAAAACGAGACAGCCCCTTCACTCTTAGCGAGCATGCTACAAAATAAATAGGCAATACTCCGCAGCGCGACTCGCCCTTGAACGAGAGTCTATAGTCTGAGTGCTGGTTAGCCCCGCATAGCAATTGTCTGGAGTTATTTGGTTGTAAAAGGTCCCGAGAAACTGTCACCTGTGATACCAAGAAGGTGGAGCTGGTCCGGCAGTCGGTCGATAGCCTGTAGCGATGCTGTAGACGTCCAGTAGAACCTCTCGGGGCGGAGTCCTTACGGCACGCAGCGTTACTTCTTCTGCTCCGGTGCACAATTGGTGTTTCAACAAGTAGAATGCTCGTGGCCGACAAGTCCACTCGCCTCCGTGGATAATGCCGAAGAGACCCTGCACATGTGGCTCCTCCTGGATACCGGTTCTTCTTCGCATCTCTCTAACGACTACCAGACCGACGCCAACCAGCTCCCCCTGCTGTTAGTCCTCCACGATGCCCCGCCGGGCCCAAGAGCAAGGGGTCATTGAAACAGTTATAATGAACACAGTCAGACACATTCACGTGTCTACACGTGTATCATGCTGTTTTCCCTGTTTCCACCTGTGGTCTTATGTTCCTTTTGTTTCTTTGTTTTTCTCTGTTTCTCTGCCTACTGTCAGCGACTTCGGGTTCCTGAGAAGCGCTTTATAAATGAAAGGAATTATTATTATTATTATTTATACAGCAGGTTGCGTCAGGAAAAATATAGGATGATTACAGACAATTCTAGGGTCTTTTATATATCGATTTCAGTGAACATGGCGTAGAAAAATAGCTCCTAAAGATGTCTCGTTGCTATGGAATTTGAAATGGAGTAGGCTATCAACAAGCTTGGCAACGCAAACTAATTATTATTAGTCTAATGCAAGCGGAAGTCTGAGAAAGTCATCAGCACCTTGGGGGATCAGCACCTTGGACAGTTCCTGGGAGTTGGGCCAGTTCAATGCCCAGGCCGTGGACTTGGTGGTGTTGATTTAATTGCGGCTTTTCTCCAGCTCGCAACTCGTCTTTCGTTGGATTGGCATGGCATATGGTTTTTCCACCAAATGTTTTAATAAACTACTGAAAATGGCTTGGCAGCATCTCTACATGCTGTGACAGTGGCTCAGGAGGTAGAGCGGCCGTCTGGTAATCCGAAGGTTCTCCGATTCCCGCTCCTCCCGGGCAGCGTGGCGAAGTGTCCTTGAGCAAAGACACTTAAACCCCTAACTGCTCCTGATAAACAGGTCGGCACCTTGCATGGTTGCCTTCGCCATCGGTGTGTGAATGTGTGAGCAAATGGGTACAAATGTGAGGAACAAAATTGTAAAGTGCTTTGGATAAAAGCTGTTATATAAACATAGCCATTTACCATTTACAGAGAGGAGATAAGGAGCAATCTGGTCTCATCTAATCACAGCCTGTGTCTGACTGGAAGCCTCCCCCCCAGCGGCCTGCTAATCAGAAGGTTCCTGGTTAGATTCCGGCTCCTCCCGACAGCTTGCCGAAGTGTCCTTAAGCAAAACACTTAGCCCCTAACTGCTCCCATTGGCCCCTTGCATGGTTGTGTGTGTGTGTGTGTGTGTGTGTGTGTGTGTGTGTGTGTGTGTGTGTGTGTGTGTGTGTGTGTGTGTGTGTGTGTGTGTGTGTGTGTGTGTGTGTGTGTGTGTGTGTGTGTGTGTGTGTGTGAGGCATACGTCTAGTGCTCGTCAAGTGCTATATAAATGCTGTCCATTTATAACCTGCATAACCTGAGACACTGGGCATTAGCTAGTACCACCTAACATCACCCTGCCCTGACCAACTACACCTCCATCATCACTCAACCTGTGGAAGAGAGAGAGAGGGAAGAAAGAGGGGGAAAGAGAGGGGAGTGAGAGAGGGCGAGAGTGGGGGTGAGAGAGATTGGGTGACATTGAGAGGATGGGATGTTTGTGTGTGTGTGTGTGTGTGTGTGTGTGTGTGTGTGTGTGTGTGTGTGTGTGTGTGTGTGTGTGTGTGTGTGTGTGTGTGTGTGTGTGTGTGTGTGTGTGTGTGTGTGTGTGTGTGTGTGTGTGTGTGTGTGTGTGTGTGTGTGTGTGTGTGTGTGTGTGTGTACCCTACCACAAAAGAAAAGCAGGGGAGCCAGAGAGGTAAAGGAGTGGGAGACCACCTGGGAGAGAGGGAGGTGGGAGGAGGACAGGGAGAGAGGGAGAGTAAGATTAATGATGCCTCGGAAAACGAGTGCTCCTGCTGGCTAGGACGGGGAGGGAGAAAGGCAGTTTCTGGGAGAAAGGAGTACTCCTGCTGCCCAGGCCTGGGGGAGAGGAGTGGGGGTATAGCTGATCACTGGTTTCTGCAGGATCTGGCACCGAGACCGAGAGAGCAGTCATGGAGCTTCCCTGGACCCCTAGTCTGAATCACAGGACGTTGACCATGTATTTACTGACTATTTACATCGGCAACTTCCCTGACCGTTTTTTTTTTTGTTTTTTTTTGTGTCTTACTATTTTCCAAATCCCTGTCACCATGTCAATAATGACAACAACAACTCTTTGTGATAGCAAGCTACAAATTGGAAGTCTTTAACAAACATTTCCAGTATGTGATTGTTGTCTATATGTTGTCTAGATGTATCTATGTGTATCTACTCTCTGTACAGCACTTTGGTTGACATGTGTCATGTTTAAATGTGCTCTATAAATACATCTGATTGATTGATTGATTGATTGATTGATTGATTGATTGATTGATTGATTGATTGATTGATTGATTGATTGATTGATTGATTGATTGATTGAGCCAACATAGTGTGTAGAGAGGTTTGGTACAGTGCTAACATAGTGTGTAGAGAGGTCTGCCACAGAGGTAACATAGTGTGGTACAGAGGAAATCACCACAATGTACCAGCAAATGCTCCTGTAAATTCATGTTCTGTTGGCGTATTCTACCCTTGACTGGAAACCTCAAGAGGGGAACTGTGTATGGCCGTCTCTCTCTCTCACACTACTCTCCCGATGCACATAAATCATACACTTGCTGAAAAAATGGTTCCCTTGATGCCTCACACCAATGCACCCGGACCACGCGCTTTCCATGATGTCAGGGTGCTTTGCAGCAGGCAAACCGCTGAGGTCCCAGTTCCCTGGAGGAATTGCGGGGGTCACTGAACTGAAAATGCAGAGAGTGCGTGGTACCTTCATTGCAGTCCTTCCAGTCTCTTATTATCAAAAGAGGCTATACACATGGTAGATACCCCCAAACCCCCGGAGAATATTGAATAGTAAGGAAAAAAACTATAATGTAGGCCTACTGTGTAATGTCTGGGTGAAGAAATGTGAAGATAACACTGACCCTAATGAACATCCTGCAACTAGCGTTGACCCGCCTGCGAGGCACAAAGCCTTTCACTTTGAGATAACATCCCGGCAGCGCGCCCACATCGCGGAGATGAGTCACACATTTTATGTGCGCGCAATGGGCTCTTCTCCAGACCTTGAAAAACGATAACAAACTAAAGGAAATGCCGGGCACAATAGACAGATCTATGAGGGAGATAGTTGGAGTTGACAAGAGAGCAAGGAGGTGAGATACACAGGCTGATAACTGCTTATTGTACAATGGGAGGGAGTTTATTAAAGTTGTGGGGGAGGCTCTCTCTCTCTCTCTCTCTCTCTCTCTCTCTCTCTCTCTCTCTCTCTCTCTCTCTCTCCTTACACAAGAGAAACATCCTCTAATGGTTCTATCCTTTTCTCTCAGTCAAAAGGCCGGTCTGCTCTTCCAGACAGACGCCTATCATAGCAATTCATCACTTACTTTTACCTTTTACCCAGTATTTAAGTTGAGAAAAAAGGGGGATGGTCAGGGCTGCAGATCTCATGACAAGTTTGGGGGGGACGTGTTAACAGAATTCAGCTGTAGGGCGACAATAATGTGGTCAAGAGGCATGGTTTCTATCTTGAGCCTGAACTGGCATGTTTCTTTTTATTCACATGGAAAGAGCAGCAGTAACATACATGTTCTTCTCTCACTGAGAGACATTGGGGGAGAGAACGAAATGGGAGTATACCTTTGCTTTTATACTCGCCATAAGGTGGAGTACCTGGGTGGCTCCGCCTAGAGCGCCCTCTAGTGGTCAACTAGACAGTCACTGGTGGAGACAATTATATATGCAGGTAAACAGTTACTAGTGTAAACAGCCATATGTACAGTTAGACAGTTACTAACAATCCTACACAGAGCCTCTGATCTCAACAGGACGCAGAGTAGGGGGTAGAAAATGTTTACTTTTACCTTTACCTCTCCCCAAATTAACTTCAGCTTCAAATGGGCATACCTCGCTCATTCTTAACCATGTGTGAGTGTAATTCATATGGTCCAGGGCAGTCCGGTCAATATTTTTCAACATCTCTCTCTCAAAACCAGAAACCAGAGCACAAAGACTTGAGACTGTGATGTCATCAAGATGTGATTTTTGAAGCTGCACCTCTCACAGGTGATGAATTTCCGACTGCTCTCATCTCTCCACAATCTCCTGCAGAAAAAAAGGAAAAAGCAGTGAAAAAGTGGAAAGTAACTACCGGTAAGTAACTTAAGTAAATGTTTGCGCTACTTGTACTTTATGTGAGTATTTTCATTTTTTTTTATAATTTTTTTTACCTTTTAGCGCTTTTTTCTACTGGGCAGTCCAGTAGAGAGAGAGAGAGAGGAGGAACGGGAGACAGAGTGGGAGGAAGACATTCAGCAAATAACGACAGGTTCGGGAATCGAACCCGGGTCAGCCGTGCCACGACTCAGCGCGTTATGTGGTTCGCCACTGGGGCACCTGAGTATTTTCATTTTAAGGAACTTTATACTTTTACTCCACTATTCCACTATAGGGGGTCAGCATAGCCCAGATGCAATGCTGAGCCTCTCCCTTCCGGTATGAGGAGCTGTTGAATCTCTTTGCACACTGTCCTTCATGCCCTTATAAGGAGCTGTTGGGGCGTTTCTGCTTGCACATTCAGGTGTACGAGAATGCACTTTCAGTTTAAGAACGAGTGACGTTCTTCAATCAGTTACGATAATTTTGTGGATCAAAAGTCTACCGGCTCGGGTGCATTTTTCGCTGAACATATAATATACCGTTCGAAACATCTATTTGCCACCGTTCAAACGCCACCTCACTCGACCAATTCCATGCCTTGGTTCTCGCGTTACATGACAATACTGTATGTCAGGTGAGCATCTTTTTACGCGCTGCGCGTCAAATGACCACGTCGGACAGTATACGCTTGAGAACTGACCAATCACTGCTGATGGTGAAAATTAGCGCTGTAGCCAACGAGTGTCCGCTTCCAACGATACCCCACGTGGGGCCGTGCACATATAGGAAGTAGGTGAACGTTGACGAGTGAAAATGAGATGTGACTCAGACTTCAGAACACACTGTGGTGGATGGCAGAAATGGATTTTGGAACTCTTTTTTTGCGCACGGTTTACTCAAACCTCTCTCAAACACTCATTTATGAACGGACTTTTATAAAATTTGGACCCATACTACGTAAGACTGCTCATACCTCTATGCTGGAATAATGGAAATTGGAATCTTGCAACCACTAAAGAAAATGTGAGTACACAAGTTCAACTCAAGTTCAAACCTATGTTACTCTATTTCATTAGGACTAAAAGTGATTATGCTTTTTTACATTAGTAACTTCAGAATGTTATCTTTCAAAAGAGACCAGGCTCATGCATGTGCTATAAGTATAAAGCTAAGCTTTGCAAAGTGTCACGTGGTGTAAAGCAACACACCTCCTCATATAGACCTCATTCTGTCCACAGGCCTCAACATCAGGCGCCCCAGAGTCCAACGTCAAATCTACAGCTTGACATACAGCTCTACTTTCACCTGTAATAGATTTTCTGCAAATATCCCCCCTCCCCCCCGCTCACCCTGCTCTGTTAGGAGTCGAGCAGGGAGCGTATGGCCGAGGTCAAACAGTTCCAGACCCCCCCCCCCCCTCCGTACAGCATCCATCCTCCTCATCCATCTCACCTCTCACTCACAGAGAACAGCAGATAATATTATAGGGAACCTCATCCGTAAGATACTTCATCGGAAAACTTTTCTGCACTGTAAAAAGAGCCAGGCCAAGGTGAAGTTGAAGGGCTGGGGAGGGCAGGGCAGCTCGGGTTTGGGTGTTAGGATGCCAAGGGTATGGGGATTGAGAGAGAGAGAGAGAGGGGGAGAGAGGGAGAGAGAGAGAGAGAGAGAGAGAAAGAGAGAGAGAGAGAGAGAGAGAGAGAGAGAGATGGCTCCATGTTAGGCTGGGCTGCTCGGGGCGAGAGTCACCTCCAGACGACACAGCGGCAGTAATGAGAGGCAGGCAGAAGCACAGGGTCTTTAATGGGATTACATACAGAGACGTTAATCTGGGGAGAGCAGGTGGGGAATTAAATAGATCAGAAGACTGCAGTACGGGAGGGATGGAGAGAGAGACAGAGATAGAGATAGAGAGAGAGAGAGAGAGAGAGAGAGAGAGAGAGAGAGAGAGAGAGAGAGAGAGAGAGAGAGAGAGAGAGAGAGAGAGAGAGAGAGACTGCAGTGAGAGGGATGGATAGAGAGAGAGAGATAGATAGAGAGAGAGAGAGAGAGAGAGAGAGAGAGAGAGAGAGAGAGAGAGAGAGAGAGAGAGAGAGAGAGAGAGAGAGAGAGAGAGAGAGAGAGAGAGAGAGAGAGAGAGAGAGAGAGAGAGAGAGACTGCAGTGAGAGAGGGATGGAGATATATAGAGAGAGAAAGAGAGACTGCAGTGGGAGGGGGATGGAGAGATAGAGAGAGAGAAAGAAAGACTGCAGTGAGAGGGGGATGGAGAGATAGAGAGAGAGAGCGAAAGAGAAACTGCAATGAGAGAGGGATGGAGAGATAGAGAGAGAGAAGGAGAGACTGCAGTGAGAGAGGGATGGATAGTGAGAGAGAGAGAGAGAGAGAGAGAGAGAGAGAGAGAGAGAGAGAGAGAGAGAGAGAGAGAGAGAGAGAGAGAGAGAGAGAGAGAGAGAGAGAGAGAGAGAGAGAGAGAGAGAGAGAGAGAGAGAGAGAGAGAGAGAGAGAGAGAGAGAGAGAGATGAGATATATAGAGAAAGTGAGACGGTGGTGAGAGGGATGGAAGAGGGGTTGGAGAATGAGAGTGAGAGAGACACAAAAGGAATAGAGAGGGAGACATAGTGAGAGACGTAGAGAGGAAGACAGATATGTATAGAGAGAGACATAGAGACAGAGGAGCAGTTCCCCAGGGCCCTCATTTATCAACAATTCTTAGAAAGTGTTCTATTTTCGTACGTACGCACAGAAATATCGGGATTTATCAACCGTGCGTAAAAGGGTCCTACGCTCCTCCGTGTTGATAAATACCATTTGTTCTTACCGTCAATGTTCGTGCATGATTATCCATATATGGTAATGAAACACCCCCCATGGGATGTGAAATAATGGACTGACCCGAGCGAACTATGAGAAACTCTACGAGCGAGATTGTTCACGGAGGTGCTGTCGAACCAAGAAGACACAACCCGTGTTATGGGATAAATAAAAGGCTGGCGGACTTGTACACGGTGATGTCAGATATCAACGACTCCCTAAGACCATTGCTGCAATTCTGCCTGGACAGCTCAAAATACTCATAAAGACCGTTAACCACTGTTTGGCGTTGGTGTGTCATTATAACCATGCTGGAATATGAATGCCTTTATTAGTTTTGTTCGATTGGCTACTGGGTATAATATGATTTGTAGAGGCATACAATCTATTTTGTTGTCGGTATTAGGTAGCCTATATGAATTACATATAATAGCAGCCATAGCCTACATTATGCAACAGTAACTTGCGCATATATAATATATCATATCATATTCCTATATGTCTCCCAGGAATCGTGGGGCTCTGTGGAATAACGGTTGGGAAGACCCTGCTATCATAGCCTATCCTTTATAATGTTATAGGCTATTTCATTTACAGTTT
Source organism: Notolepis coatsorum (assembly GCF_963971535.1). Classification (NCBI taxonomy): domain Eukaryota; kingdom Metazoa; phylum Chordata; class Actinopteri; order Aulopiformes; family Paralepididae; genus Notolepis; species Notolepis coatsorum. The sequence continues at coordinate 58,460,241 of NC_140179.1, read as the reverse complement.
ACTCTATCAGCCTACCCAGCATGTAATACGTTCTTTGTTAGAACTCAACTCGTTATTATTTTGCACATAGATTGCAGAAATACGGGAACGTTTTGATTTATATTTAAAAGGCTTTGACACAAAACGAAATAAGTGGTATTTCGAAGCTGCAAGCAGAATACAAGTCATATCACCCACACGATATATGCTACCTGTATCCAGAGCATGTATGCTTTTCATTCATGACACATTTATTGCAAGGGTTTTGTATACACATAAACTCAACAAATAACCTCTGTTCTCGTTGCAATGCGTTTTTAATTCTTTCTTATACAGTAGGAAGGGGGAAGAACACTATATCGTGGGTGTTCATATGACTTGTATTCAGCTTACAGCTTCGAAATTCCACTTGTTTCGTTTAACAATGGCAAAGCCTTTTAAATATAATCAAAACATTCCTGTATTTCTGCAATCTATGCGCAAAATAATAACGAGTTGAGTTACACAGAGCGCAGTCAGTACACCCCGTATATTTTGATAATGCTATATATAAACCATGCTGCATTCATTCAGAAGGAAAGACCTATTATTCCAAATGCTATTTATATGGTTTTGACCATAATTACACTACTGTTGCTATTTTACAATTAACTATAATGAATTACGGGGGTCATACAGAACACGTCAGTCAAACTAATGAACAAAAGCTTATTTCCGCGTTGAAACTAATGCATGAAACTGATGAGAGCATATGCCGTCCGTCTACAGTATCCATATTCTACCGCCGGGCGCCAGGTACGCATGCCCTGAGCTGAGCGTAAATATACGCACAAAGTCAAGCACACGTTCAAATAGATAAGTCACACACTTTGCTTAGAAATGATCGTACGCACGGGTTACACACATATCTGTGCGTACGCAACGTTGATAAATGAGGGCCTGGTGTTTTCAAGTTGAATCCTCCTGGATGCCACCTTGCACCACTCAGCCTTGGTAGCCCCCCGTACAGATGCTTGTCGGTTACGTGCTCGTTCTGGACGATGGTTCAGTACCACGTGCAGCATGCTGGTGGAGCATCCGTCCAGAGACTTCTGCAGGGTGGGCTTCAGGGCCATGATTCACAGCCATAGAGGAGTACAGACTCCACGGTTGCTTGGAATAAGCTTTTTTTTATGTGTCGGGGGAGACTGGATTACCACACGCTATTCATGCCATTCTGGGCCCTCCATGCCAGTGCCTTCCTCACCTTAAAGGAACACGCCAACTTTTTGGGGAATTAGCTTATTTGCCATCTACCCTGAAGTTAGACAAGCAGATACATACCCTTTTCTTCTCTGTGCATGCATTAGGCTTAGGGAACAGCCGCACCGTTAGCCTAGCTTAAAGTCATTCACTGGAAGTAGGTGTGCCAGTGTAGCCTAGTTCCCAACAGTCACAAAATACACTCCAAATACAACTCCCAAAACCTTTCCTGTAAACATGTTGTGACCTGTGTATTTACCACGTGGAGAAATAAAAAATGAATTGGCGTGTTCCTTTAAGGTTCTGTTGAGTTGACCCAGGAACTGTGGCCCTCATGTCTGAGACTGTTTGACAAACAATGTTACCGTTACCCTTAGCTGCTAGAGTCGTACCCTTCCTGCTGTTGTACAGCTTCACCTCGGAGGAGGTAAACGTGAGTGAATGTGAACTTCACTACAAATCAAATCCCATTTGTTTTCTGTTCGCTGTGTCAGGGGCGGTGCTCGATGTTTGTTTTTCTGAGAAAAGCAACCGTTTTTGTGATTGGAGGATCAAGACAAGAGAGCAGAGTTTGAGATTGAATTGGCTGTAAAGGTTATGAAGGCGAGACATTTGTGTAGGAAATAGAACAAAGTCTCCATCTACATGAGCTCAACTTCTCTTATTTTTTGGAGCGCAGGCCCACTGATCTTTACAAAAATACCAAGGTACAAGATTAGGGTACGATTACATGTGTGACTGTGCCCAGCAATTTGTGGCCCATGTCTCCTTTAATCTTTTAGATTTTTACCGATTATTAAAGTACAGGATGTAAGCTTTCCAAATGATGTGTCATACATATTTTGAAGAAGATTTGCTTATTTTAATCGGGTTTAAACCTGTAGTCTCAGAGCAGAGAAAAACGGAGATAAGACATTTATAATCTAGAATTGGCTGCATTTTTAACACCTTGGCAGTCACTAGGTGTGAACAATAGCTCTTATTTCCAATTAGACGTTAAACATGTAGCCTATTATTATTGTTGACAGAATCCGGCTATAGGGCGACAATAATGTGGTCAAGAGGCATGGTTTCTATCTTGAGCCTTAACTGGCGTGGTTTATTTATTCACATGGCAGAGCAGCAGTTCTACAGTTCTCCTCTCACTGAGAGGTTGGGGGAAAGAGAAAGAATGGGAGGAGACATCTCTATTTATACTCGCCACCTGGTGGTGTTCCTGAGTGGCTCCGCCTAGAGCGCCCTCTAGTGGAAACAGTTATATATACAGTTAGACAGTTACTAGTGGAAACAGTTATATATGCAGTTAGACAGTTACTAACAATCCTACACAGAACCTCTGACTTCAACACTCCCACTTAGGGTTTGTATTAGCATACTGGATAACTTCTTTGAAAAACATTTTACAAAGGAAATAATATAATCCAAAACATCAACAGGGTATGACAGTCAATATTTTCACATTAAACATGACCCTTGCAAATCCCTTCAATTTTAATTTGGAACAGGTTTCCTCATAGTGTCTGCTACCCTGTCGTCCGTTGGACAGTAAACCAGTGTCATTCTTTCTTCTCTGATGACAGATCTGATGAGACGATATTTTCTATATTGACATGTTTACATCTATGTTGACACACTGGGTTCCTAGCAATCACAATGGTTTCCTGGTTGCCCTCATAAACAACAGCCTTCATATATACACAGTGTCCATCATTTTTAAATGATGTTGACAAAATGCCCCTCATCTTCAAAAACCACCTTATCTGGTATAGAGGATACATTCCAATTACCTATTACATATTAAACAATATACTCATAATCTTATCTCCATCACTTCTAGCAGTTGTTCTGGATAAATACACTCATGTATGGTCATAGCTAGAGCCGTATATTCGGCTTCACTAGTTGATAGTACCACTGTGGGCTGCTTCTTTGTTTTCCCACGAAACCAGTGAGCTGTCTGTATTCAAACTCACACAATATCCTGTACCTTTAAGATAACAAAAAAAAACATGTTTGGCTGTAATCCAAATGCTCCTCTGTGGGGTCAGCAAAATGCTGTGACAATCTACCAGTGTTGGGAAAGTTCACTTTCTACATGAACTAGTTCAGTTCACAGTTCAAATTTTTTTAAATGAACTAGTTCAGTTCATAGTTCATAATTCAAAATGTTGAACTAAAGTTCATGGTTTCAAAAATGAACTAATTTAGTTCTTTTTAGTTCTTTTTTGAATATTTTTTTTTATTATAGATGTTTCACGTACAGTTACTTACATTACAAAAACACACATTGGGACAAGGGGGGGGGGGTCCTCCAGTTCATCTATATGCCATCATCCACACCATAAGCAAGCAAAAACAAAAAAAGAAAAACAAGCAAAAAGGAAAGCAGACCAAGACAGGCACTGTACATTATTGCACTTGCCTCGAGCCCATTCACATGTAAACATACATATATTTATTTTTTCTATCCTAGGTCTGTCCATACAATGGGGCATTGGGCCTTTAGAAGGATCCGATACATTTCAGCAGGAAAATAGTCTAATAGTGGGGCCCACACACCTCCTGAAAGGAAGCGTTGTTGCCTCTATGCACAGTGTCTTTCATGGGGTAGCAGCATACCGAAGATCTCTCTATACCACATTTGTAAAAATTGAGGCTTATCCTTAATCCAGTTTATCAGAATGCATTTCCGGGCTGAAAGTAGAAGTTTATCAAATAGTTTGAATTGTAAACTCTTTTAAATGCATACGACGACGTCTAGAGTCTGACTCTGACTGAGCGAGTGCTGCTGCAGCGCCTCTCGGCTTCTGCGCGCAGATTCTGCTGTAAGCACTGTTCCACTGCTTGTTGTGAGGAGGAGTCTGATCACGTAGCCAATAGCAGGGGGTGACAGGCACGTTGCCAGATCGGGTGGTTTTTACGCATCATTTTTGTCCAGTTTACAGTGTGTTTTAACTGAGTTTTCGGCTGAAATGCATATGAAATATGGCACATCTTTGAACGCCGTTATAATAACAGAGTGCCGAGAATGAACGCACTTTTGAACTCCGTTACACAGGGCTGAGAATGAACTCGTTCTCAATTACGTTCATTTAGCGGATATACAGTACGTTCAGTTCAAATTCGCCCAAAATACGAACGCGTTCATGAACGATCGTTCATTGAACGCGTTCAGGTACATCACTGCAATCTACTCTCTACAAACCATTGGTCAGGGCGGGTACACATTGTTAAATAAATGAGGCTACCCACAGCTTCTCTGTACATCTTTTACATTTGTCAGTTTCTGAGCATCCTCCTGATAGTCTTCGATCACATGGTGTTTCCCTTGATCTACATTCTTACATGTCTAAACGTTTCAGGGTCTTTCCCACATAGTTACATCATTGAGAACATGGTAAGTCATCCACCTTTGTATTTAAACATGGGATCCATTTTTGTATTTAAACATGGTAAATCATCCATCTCTGTACTTAAACATGGAATTAAACATAGGATCCATTTCAGTATTTAGACATGGACTCTAATCAGGTATTTAAACCTGGATTCTACTCCTCCTGTATTTAAACCTAGAGTATCCTCCTCCTGCCTTTAAGCAGTGTAGCCACCCTCCTTCAGTATTTAAACATGGAGTACCCTCCTTCAGCATTTAAGCAATTTGCTACGAACCATACTTTGTATTTGTCGTGGCCTTCAATACCCTCCTGGATTGAATAGACCCATTTTCCTCCCACTGTCTGTCTGCCCTCTGGTAACTTGGTTGAATACACCCATTTCCCTCCCACTGTCTGTCTGCCCTCTTCGGGAGACAATGTGACCTCTTTAAAGGTCGGGGTTACCCCACTGACTACCCTGTAGTAGTAATCAACAGGGGTAGGTGTACTGTCCTCCTCGTCACTCCCTTTCCGGGCATAGTCTGTCAGATACTTTGGGGGTTTGTGTTCCCTTGAGGGATACCTCCCACTGCTTGGGGCACTTGACGTCACCCTCGGGTGCTCCTCGTCATCGCCCTCTGGGGTTTGCTGACTGTCTGCCTGCACAACCGTACTAAGTACACTGGGCTGATGTGTCTCTGTTTCTACACACCTTACTCTGGAGTCCAGCTCTGGCTCCTCTGCCTGTGTCTCGCTCTCACATGTTGCCTTTGTGACAAACTTGACTAGCATGTGTATCTGCACTCTCCCATTACCGGGATGATAAACTAGGAAAGCGGGGCTTCCCTTGTCGTGTCCTACGAAAAATCCTTTTACACCTCTGGACTCAAGGTTTCCCCTGTCCTGCAGGTACGCATAACACACTGATCCAAATCGGTGCATTCTGGCTAGATTACACTTCTTTCCTGTCAGTGCTGTATACGGGGTGGTGCCCGAGTGCTTATTAAAGCACCTGTTTCTGGTGTAAGCGGCTTCTTGCACCGCATAATGCCATAGGCTCTTAGGTAAGTTACTATCTGCTAGCTTACACCTAGCCATTTCGAAAAGGGTGTGCCATTCCCTCTCTGCCACACCATTCTGGTGTGGGGGATATGGATGTGACGTCTTGTGTCTTATTTTATACCTTCTCAACAGTGATTGGAACTCTCTGTTTGTGAACTCGGTTTCGTTGTCGGACCTCAAGCATCCTACGTTACCATAAGGGGCTACATCTGACAGGAATTTCTCCGTGGCCTGGAGTGTGTCACTCTTTGTTTTGAGAAAGTAAACAAACACTGCCCCTGTGCACACCTGTAAAAGACTGTACATATCTAAAGCCTCCTATGGACTCGTTGCTTACTGGGCCGGCTAGGTGGTACCCTTACTATTTCTGTGGGATTTCTGTATCTCGGTTGAGTAAACTTCCCCGTTTTGCACACTGCACAATTTTTGTCAGGTCTACGCTTTTCTCCTTCAATGTGCATGCCTTCTGTCACTACTTGCAGTTTCAGTAAATCCTCGTAATTACAATGACCCATAATCTCGTGCCATGTCTGAATATCGTGACTGGCCGCCACGCTACACATATCATTATTATCATTACACTTGTCGTTATCATTACACTTGTCATTGTCATTACACTCCGTTTGCAGATAATATATTCTCTGGTACATCTTTATGTCAAACTGTGTACCGTCAGGTTCTACAAGACAATGTTTACCTTTATCGAAGAATACCTTGGCACCGCTTGCAGTAGCAGCTATTACAGAGAATAGTCCTTGTGGGAACGATGGTACGTAGAGAGCGTTCTTTAACGTCACCGTACGCCGGCGCCCCTTACTGTCCGTGAGGCATACCTGTGCGTCTCCTCTTTCTTGCGCCAATCCATAGGTGCGTCTCCCGTCTGCCTGCTCCATGCTGTGCCTCTCCAGGTGGAAAGTGTCGTCAAAGTTCTAGAACCGACTCCTGTCGTTGATGACATGGGACGACGCACCTGTGTCCATGATCAGTCCCCTTTTCTGGGCTCGCTGCAGCTGGGCTGGTCCGGCGATGCACGCCGTCCGCGCCCTGAAAGCGCAGTCTTCTTGTCCCGTTATTCTCCGGGCGTCGTCTCGATCCGTCTCACGTCGACCGTCGCCGCCATCGTGTCCACTGCCGTCATCCTGTCCACAGCCGTCTTCTTGTCCGTAGCCGCCATCTTGTCCGTAGCCGCCATTTTGTCCGTAGCCGCCATTTTGTCCGTGGCCTCCGTCTCGTCCATGGCCGCCGTCTCGTCCATGGCCGGCATCTTGCCCATGCGCGTATCACGCGCTCTGGTCGTGTTTCTTCATGCACGCTCTGTCTGTGTGCCCCGTGGATTTGCAGAAGCTACACCAGACAGTCTTTGTGCAGTCGCTTCTCCGATGGCCTTTCTCTCTGTATCGCCAACACGCCAGTTCCGCCGTGGTCCTGGTCCTTTCCCTTGGCGTCGCTCGGGCCTTTAGCACCCTCTCTCCCGTCTCCGCGGCAGCTGGGTGTGTATCTTCTGAGGCCTCGAAGTTTCTTAACATAGCCTTGAACTGTCCCAGCGTCATGTCCGTTGAACCGTGTGTTACCAGGAGTGTGAATGGTTTGTACAGCTCCCGTAGTCCTCTCATCATCGCCATCATTAGCCCATCGCTTGGTGCTTCTCCGGCACTCCTCAATGGCGTCGTGATTTGCTCCACTCTGTTGACGTATTCGGTCACAGTCTCTGTGTGCCCCTTCCTCAGGGCCGTTAGTGCTATGTAGAGGACCATGACTCGGGGTCTTCCTCGCCCGATGTAATGCTCTCTTAACACCTCCAGGCTTTCTCTGCCTTTGTCTTTAGTGTCGCGGAATATCAGCCCCAAGCTGGTGTCGTCGAGCAGCGGCGCTAACTCACAGTACGCGTCTGCGTTATGCTGGTCGTCCAGGGCTTGCTCTTCCGCCGTCAGTTCTCCCGTGAGGGCTGCCAGGATCGTCTCCTTCAGTCCCGCACCGTGCATGCAGCATAGCATGCGCTCTTCCCAGAGCTCGTAGTCCTCTGCTTTTCCATTGAATGAGGGAATTTGCCCCTTCCCTTGTTTTCCATCCTCTTCGTTGGTGGTAGGCGTAGCTTTAGCTCTTGTTGGCCTAGAGTCTAGCCACGCGGTGCTCCCGGCGCTAACCTGGCCTATACTTTAGCTAAGCTTGCTACCCTTATTATTTCGCCCCGGCGTTATCTGGGCCCATAACCTGTTGACAGAATCCGGCTATAGGGAGACAATAATGTGGTCAAGAGGCATGGTTATATACTCGTACTGGCAATCACGTCTCGCTCTTCGCCATATAGAGATATACCTCATCTCCTGTACCTACTGTACTACATGAACGAAAACAAAGCACCCTTGCACTTGACCAGGCCCCGCCCCAGTGACCTCCTATAAGTCACCAGGCGTGGTCATACTCGCCCTTCCGCTTTTTTCGTTTTCCATCATGGACGTGCTTTGCACCCTGTGTAACTAGTGTTATGAAATGCAAAGAGAAATTGAACAATGTTGGGTTTTCGCCTGAGATTTGCCAGCCCCTGGAATCTTCTGGGCATGTTCCAACGGCACGTCGGGTCTGTCCTGGGGTTTCCTCGTCTTTTGACAGCAGATCGAGGGACGGCGTGCGATGTGTAGCTATCGGGCTACCTCGCACTCAGGTAGGCTCTGTGCCATCAGGCATTAACGCTGGTGTTAGTAATACTGCTTGTTGTCCTGTGAGACAACCGAGTTGTGTATTGGCGCAAGGGGCAGGATATCTGGGTAAACGTGACTTTGAGTTGGACATTTTCCAGGCTATCCTGGAGCGCGCTGCTAATACTAATGCTATAATGCTCGGTCACTGTTCTATTGTTCCCCGCTGTGGGATGTCACCGTTTTTCCCTCCTCTTAACCGGTTCATTGATGAAGGTCAGTCGGTAGGTAATGTGGGGGGTTTTACTGACACTTATTTACCCTTTTTACGGGTGAATGGGTTGACAATAGAGCGCAGGGCAGGTGTGCCTTGGCTGGAGAGCCAGGTATCATCGATCCTGTACCCCGGCGGGGTTGAACGGTGTCCCACCCGGAAGCCGACGCTTGAGAGCAAGTCGGCCCGGCAGGTCGCAGTATGGACTGATGATGTTTATACTGCCATAGGATGGAATTTAGCTGCGGCCAGTGTCGTGGCTCAGCTGATTGTTTTTCTATCCACATTAGCGTCGGGTAGTGGGGCTACAGGGCCAGCCGACGCTGAAAACATTGTGCATGTTTTTGGGGTTATAGAAATCTTGAATCAGTCGCAATCTATAACCGCAGGGAGGATCAGGATGCTATCAACACTTGTTAATAGGCATCTCTGGTTGGAGCAGTCTTCCCTTGGGGAGGAGGAAAGGTTTATTCTCCTTAAGGCTCCTCTTTCCGCGGAAAGACTTTTTTGTCATCCTGCGGAAACGCGGGCGGTATTTGGCCTGGGCCCCACATCGCCTCACGCTATGCAGCCAGAGGTGAGAGCACGGCCTCGTCAGCGACTATGGCGAGGCCCTTGACCGGCGGCCATGTTTCCCCCGCCAGAGGTACCCTGGGCGTTACATCAACAGGTGTCCACAAGGCCGACAGCCTTGGCGGCCGAGGGATCGGCTACATTGGATGAGCACGGCCTAAGAAACCGTTGCCGTCCTGCTGTGTGCAGCCCGCTCTCCGATCACTCCCTCCCCCAACACCAGAGGAAAAGGGGCTCTGATTTGTTTCCTTTGGCTGCGGGCCGTGGGCCTTCAATGAAGCGCTAGCGGCCCCACGTTTCGCTTCTCATGGGGACAGAGGCTGACACCCAGTTGATGGCTGAGCCTGGTTCTGTCCGTGAGAATGTTGTGCTGTCACGTGGCTCCCTCGCCACACGTTATGCGTCCGCGATTGGTGAGCCTGGTGTTACGTCTGTCACCTTCAAAGGTTGTCAGCAGCGGGACTCGAGGCCTCTTCGAAAAAATGCTCAGCGCGGGTTTCCCCGACCTCGCCTTCGCCAGGCCGGATATCACGTTGGTGCCTCCCACTCCCGCAAGATCGGCAGTGGTCTGGCAGGCGCGCGTGATTTGGGTTGTAGTAATATCACTGCAGGGCTACGGTGTGTAGGAACCCATGGGGGCCTCACACCTTGCATGTCCAGCTGCAGAACAACTCCTCAGCATGTTCTGGAGGGGTGTTCAGTGGGGGAGCTTTTGTCACCTGGTATGATGTCAGCTTCTCCCGTATCAAACCGGCCCTTTCTGTCGGGGTCCCCCCTTGGGTGCAATTGCCTCGTGGGTTGTATCAGGGACCGTTGTCCCGACTCCACGAAACGCCCTGCCCGCACGGTTGGCGGGTTCAGAGTTGGCTACGCACAGCGGGAGGGACCGGGCCGCCTATCTACAGTTCCTTGCGGACCAGCGCCAAATGGCGGCGGGTGCGGCGGGAGTATCATCACATATGGCTTCAGCAGTGCCATATGTTGAAGTGGATGGAGAGAACGTTGAGGCGGGGGCTTGTCTTGCAGTTCGCACACAACCCCACCCTCCATTTTCAGGTTTGGTGCAGACCCTGTTGTCGGGGTCAGCAGCAGTGACAGCTCTGGCCGACGAGATCCAATCTCTGTTGGCGAAGCAAGCCGTAGTCGTGGTCCCACGGGAGGACGCAATGTCAGGCGTCTACTCCCGTTATTTTCTGGTGCCCAAAAAAACGGGAGGTGTCAGACCTATACTGGATCTGTCCGCGTTCAATCGTCTGATTGTGGCGAGATGGTTCAGAATGTTGACCGTCAAACACCTGTTAAACGCTGTCAGGGTGGGGGACTGGTTCACCTCCATAGACTTGAAGGATGCGTATTTTCACATCCCGATTTTCCCTCCTCACAGGAAGTTCCTACGGTTCCTGTTTCAGGGCGTGGCGTACGAATACCAGAGGTTGCCGTTCGGCTACTGTCTGGCCCCCCGCACATTCACCAACTGCGTAGAGACCGCGCTGGAGCCTCTACGTCGTCAGGGGATACGAATTATTTTCTATCTCGACGACATTCTGCTCCTCAGCCGGTTGGAGGAGGTCGCCATGTCTCATACCAGGCTGGTGGTGGAATTCCTCACCAAGCTGGGTTTTGCCGTGAACTGGAAGAAGAGTACGCATCTTCCCAGTCAACAGGTGGAGTACTTGGGCTTGGTTCTAAGCTCAAGGCCCATGAGGGCAACCGACTCGGAGCAGCGGCGAGGGTCTACCCTTGACGCGCTCAGGGGTCTCCGTCCTGGCGGGACAGTTACGGCGCTGTATGTGATGCGCCTGCTCGGTATGATGGCATCTGCTCACTCTGTGGTCCCTCTTGGCCTCCTCTTCATGAGGAGGATACAGAGGTGGTTTTCCAGTATGAAAATAGACCCAGTGAGAGACAAGTGGAAACGCTTGAAGGTTCCCTTGTCAATAGGGGGGGATCTCGCCTACTGGAGGAGGCCTGGTACCCTCACCAGCGGGGTCCCCATGGGCGGCAGGCGGTCACGGTCTTCACCGACGCCTCCCTCACGGGATGGGGGGTTGACGTGTCGGACCAACGCAGTGGGGGGCAGCTGGACGGTCCATGCTGCCCGGTCTGCCATGCACATCAATGTGTTGGAATTGAAGGCGGTCCTCCTGGTCCTCAAGCGGCTCGGCCACTTGGTGGTGGGCACGTCTTGGTCAGGACGGACAGCATGACAGCAGCGGCGTATATCAACAGACAGGGTGGAGTACGCTCCATCCGTCTGCACCGGGCGGCGTTCGAGCTCTGGCTGTGGGCGTCTCGCAATCTGCGCACCCTGAGGGCGCTCCACATCCCTGGCAGGGAGAATGTGGGCACAGATGTGATGTCGCGGGGCGGTCCTCATCACGACAAGTGGGGACTACGTCCAGACATAGTCAGACAGGTCTGGGACCGCTTCGGGAAGCCTCGGTGGATCTGTTTGCGAGCAGACAGTCCCACCAGTGCCCCTTGTGGTTCTCGGTCAGTCGGGAGGACGATCCTCCCTTGGGGGTGGATGCCTTCTCGATGTATCCATGGCCGCCCGGGCTTCTGTACGCTTTTCCCCCCATACATCTGATAGGTCAGTTGTTGGAGCGGGTACGTTGGGAGCGCAGGACCTTGGTCCTGATTGCGCCGGACCGGGGCGCAGCTGTGTGGTTCCCGGTCCTGATCCAGCTCTTGGTAGCCCCGCCGTGGCCTGTTCCTTGGTCATCTCAAGCACACGGGTCTCTGTGGCAGTTCCCTGTTCTGGGCCAGCCACTGATGGTTTGGCTGGTGAGAGGGTGAGTCTGGATAGGATGGACCCTTCTGTGGTCGACACCATCTGGAACGCGCATGCTCCCTCCACTATCGCGGTTTACACGGGTAGGTGGCGTATTTTCCAAGAGTGGTGTAAGGTGGGGGGCTGGGACCCGGTGTCCTGCCCCCTGGACGCTGTCCTTACCTTCCTTCAGTCTATTTTTGATAAACTGTCGGCTTCGACGGTGAGGGTATATGCTGCGGCTATATCCTCTTGTCATGAGGGGTTTGAGGGCGTTACGTTGTTCAGCCACCCTCTTGTGAAACGTTTCCTGCTTGGCGCTCGGCGCCTTAAGCCAGTGAAACGTTCTCTGTCTCCGAGTTGGGACCTTCAACTGGTCCTTGGCCGGTTGTCCGAGGCCCCGTTTGAGCCTCTTGAGCGGGCGTCTTTGGAACAGCTGTCTTTCAAGACTGCTTTCCTGCTGGCCATCACCTCCGCTAAGCGCGTGGGTGAGCTCTGTGCTCTCTCGGTGCGGCCTGAGTGCTTGTCTATTCGTGTCAATAGCGGTGCGACTCTGAGGCCTAATCCAGTCTTCGTGCCAAAAAATATCCGGAGCTCTTTTCGCTCCAGGGATATTGTGGTTCAGGCATTTCATCCGCCTCCTCACGCTGATGAGTTAGAGGCGAGCCTTCACCTGTCGTGTCCAGTCCAGGCTTTGGGGGTTTACCTCAGCCGGACTCAGGAGCTCAGGGCTACCGAACAGCTCTTTGTTTGTTATGGTGGCTCTTGCGCTGGTAAGACACTGTCGAAACAGCGCCTGTCACATTGGTTGTGTGAGGGCATTGCCCTTTGCTACACGTTGGCTGGGCTGGCCCACCCTGGGGGGGTCAGTGGCGCACTCCACTCATGGGGTGGCGGCCTCTGCCGCCTTGTTAGGGGGGGCCTCAGTGGAGGACATCTGTGCTGCGGCCTCCTGGTCCTCTCCGGGTCCCTTCGTTAGGTTTTACCTCATGGACATGACTGGGGGTTCTGTCTCCCAGGCGATTCTGAGGTCTGGAACCTCCCCTGCGTCCCGCCTTTCGGTGGGTTAACAGGGATGTGTGGGTGTGTGCCACGAGGTGATGTGTCACACATGGTCCGCCTGTGCTGTGCGTTTTAGGGGTTCTAGTTCCCTCTTTTTCGCACTTGGGTGGAGTTGACTGCCGCCCCCTCTTCACTAGGAAGGGGGGTGTGGTACCCTTGACTGAGATTTCATAATCAAAATGTTAGATCAACCCTGAAAACTGAAAATATCTGTGGTAATAGTTAATTCATGCATTACATGGACTCTCAGAGTGAGAGAGCAAGAAAGATGCAGCGTCAGTATTGTGTAACATTCCTGAGGAGCCTTCAGGCAAAACCCCCTCTGTCCAACATGGGAAGCAAACAGCCCAAAAAGGAGGGGGCCACAACCCACGAGGAAGGACATGTTGGGACAGATAAGCCCCAGAAGGGAATGTTAAAAGGTCTGAAGTCATCAGACCACCTCGATGTTGAAACTGGAAGAAGACACCACCAAGGAAGTCAGGGGGGGCTGACCGGCCTCCCCCGGAGGGTCATCTGGGGAGGGGCGCCATGTGTGGAGGCAAGGAGACTATGGGGGGAGTTAGGGTATAAAATAGTGGGTTTTGGTGAGGAGAGGGAGGCCAGCTCATGACCCGCCACGACCGTTCCCCAGGGGGTCATCGTCCTGCGCCTCCATCACCCACCGACCATGGTTTCTACTTTGCCGCTATGTAAGTAAACTGTATAATAATCCCTGTTGGTGATAACTTAAGAGGAAGATGTCTATTTAGACCAGGTTTACCATATGGCGGCAAACAAAGTACTATTGGTCTATTTCATACAGAAACATGACTACTCTTTATGTGCAAAACTGTCTTGATGTGAAGAAGATTGTGATAAACCTCATCAACCCTTTTGTACAAATCATGTATTATGCTGAATACATTTCCTGTATGTAACCAATGCATTAAATCTTGGCCGCTCTGCAAATAAATGAGTTTGGACCATAGCTCATGTTGTCTGGCTATACACGGTTATTTCTCATCTGACTAAGTCAGATGAGGACCAGGGTTCTATGTCGCTCTCCTTTTCTTTCATCCAGTTAGCAACCTCATTGTGCTGCAATCAAACCGTAGATATTCATTAGGAATACACGACAGGGGGTGACGGGACTCCCCTCCCCCCTGGTGGTAGGGCTTGCGGGTCCTCAGGGGGTAAATTTTTCGGGCCTCGCGTCTGCTCTGCCCCATATCTCGATATGGCGAAGAGCGAGACGCGATTGCCAGTACGAGTATATAACCTAGTTATATGAGTACTGGCTGAGCGTCTCGCTCTTAGCGCGCCCTGAGGTCCCTTGAGGGGTTTTTTCCCTGATGGAAAACGTTTCCCGAGGAAGGGCGAGTATGACCACGCCTGGTGACTTATAGGAGGTCACTGGAGCGGGGCCTGGTCAAGTGCAAGGGTGCTTTGTTTTCGTTCATGTAGTACAGTAGGTACAGGAGATGAGGTATATCTCGATATGGCGAAGAGCGAGACGCTCAGCCAGTACTCATATAACTAGGTTATATACATAACCTATCGTTTCTATCTTGAGCCTTAACTGGCGTGGTTTATTTATTCACATGGCAGAGTAGCAGTTCTACAGTTCTCCTCTCACTGAGATGCTGGGGGAAAGAGAAAGAATGGGAGGAGACATCTCTATTTATACTCGCCACCTGGTGGTTTCCTGAGTGGCTCCGCCTAGAGCGCCCTCTAGTGGAAACAGTTATATATACAGTTAGAGTTAGCTCTCTGACTAGGTGGACCAGGCACAGGAACTCCTGTGCAGAGTGGAGACGGAGTGCGCCAAGGTTGGCCTTAGGCTAAATGCCAAGAAAACCGAGGTCATAATGTATAACGCTGCTGTCGGGACAAAACCTCATAACTCCATTTTTTGAATTTTTTTTTTATTATATAAATCAACTCCGTAGATCATCCTCCATATGTGTGTGTGGGTTTTACAAAGTTTAAACAATGGGAAAGCATTAAACCGATCATCTGTCTAAATCTCTTAACTCTATTCACCCTCAAATCTGTGTTAGTTTTTTTCATCTGCTGAAAAGTTGGGTTTTTGGAGTTATGAGGTTTTGTCCCGACAACATCCTCCCGGATCATCCACCTCTAAGGACAACAGGAGGCTCTGCTCTAAAGGAAGTCAGTGATTTCAAGTACCTGGGCTCGTGGGTCAACTCGTCCGAGCAAGACCTTAAAGTGAGGAAGGCACTTGCGTGGAGGGCTCTGAACGGCATGACCAGTGTGTGGAAATCCAACCTCCCCCGTCAAATCAAGCTCAACTTCTTTCATGCAACAGTTGAGTCTGTCCTTTTGTATGGCAGTGAATGCTGGACCTTGAAGCCCACCCTGCAGAAGTCCTTGGATGGGTGCTACACCAGAATGATGCGTGTGGTGCTCAACATCAACAGGGATGAGCATGTCACTAATGCAAACTTGTATGGGGGGGTGCTAAAGGTGAGCGATAAAGTGGCAGTCAGGAGAATGAGGCTGGCAGGTCACTGCCAGAGACACCATGAGATGCCAACCAGCAAACTTGTGCTGTGGGAACCAACACACGGGCATCGACCACGAGGACGTCCCACGTTAACCTACGTGGACGTACTCAGGAGAGATGCGGGAACAGAAAGCACCGGCGAGCTAGCCAGATGCATGGAGGATCGGGATGACTGGAAGCACCGATGGAGGGCCCGTCCGAGGACGGCCTAGATAGATAGACAGTTACTAGTGGAAACAGTTATATATGCAGTTAGACAGTTACTAACAATCCTACACAGAACCTCTGACTTCAACAATTATTATATCATGTGGTCAACCGTTGTTCTATTCATGCGACAAATGAGAGTTAGCGGGTTGGTAGTTTTAGCACCAACTGGTAGCACCCAACCTTGGGCTAAGCAGGCTCAATGGCTGCCATACACTGGCACCCGGCACACGTCACACTACACAATGGCTGAACGGCTCAGCAGACAGGGATTGATATCAGCCCATTAAGGGGGAGGGATGATTAGGTGGCCAGGCACAGACTTTAGGTCTTATTGAGCAATCCTCAAAAGAAATGTTTTACATGGCATGAAAGTACAGGTTCATACCTTCAAAATAAGCCATCACTTGTACAAATCGGGTGGATACTTTTCAATCTATTTCTTATGAACCATGATGATAACACAATACCTTTTTTTGAGCCACAGGCCTCAAAAGAGCTGGAGCCATTTCTGTTAACCACTTAAGGATCGGGCAAAAATGGGGCTAGTTTGATTCATACATGTGAAAAATAGCGGGACGCCGTCAAGCGAGGGCAAATGTACTGCGACGTGCAATGGAAAATTGCTATTGCTTCTCAATAGTCCAGTGCACTCTGCAGATCGGGCCGTGAGAGGGACAGGCGCTGGTTGCCCTGTAACAGAGAATAGAGAGAGGTGCTTGTCCCTGGTTTTAGAATAAAATGGCAAAAAGACAAAGGTATAATGTTCAACAAGCATTGGATGTTATTTTAAATTTTATTTATTTAAAATTTTAGACATAAAAATGTGTAGCCTATTATTATTATTATATCATGTGAATGGCTGCATTTATATAGGGCTTTTATCTAAAGTGCTTTACAATTTGTTCCTCACATTTGACCCATTCACTCACACATTCACACACCGATGGTGGAGGCGACCATGCAAGGTGCCAACCTGCTCATCGGGAGCGATTAGGGGTTAAGTGTCTGACCCTCACGTGCGCGGGTTGGTGGTGCGCCCTATCCCGCCATGGGATGTGTCCCTGACACACAGAAGCCGGGATATTATAACAGCCATATCTTCAACTGATAGTTGATTCCGTTGAATAGCCTGGTGCATAGTCGCAATTTTAACACAAAAGTCATGTGCTTTTTATGATGCGTGTCAACAGAAACTCAAGAACAATGGCCGGATGATGAGCCAATGAAACCACTTATGTGATTCTAATTCTAACACACGTTTTTTTTACTATTTAGAGATACTATAACTGTTTAGCTGTTACAGTGAATAATGTTCGGTAACCGTCTGTAGTGTGATAGTAAAGGGTTAACCTTCTGTAGTGTGGTAGTGAAAGGGTTTACCCTTTATCGCGTGGCAGTGAAAGGGTTAACCTTCTGTATTGTCACAGTAATTTTCTCCACATGCACACACCCATCCGCCTGACCACACCCACATCCGCTCCTCTACATAAGCGGGGTCGTGGCCACACCATCAGATCCTTCCCAAGTCTTTCACCACCGAAGGCGAAGACCACGGGGTCCTCAGTGAGTCAGAGCAGAGCACTCGCTATACTCATATAACTAGGGTTATAGAATAACCTTACGTTATATATTGTATAGCTTACGCTCTGCTCTATTGGAACACAGGAGCTGAGCAGAGCGGAAGTTCGACAAATGTACCCGCTGAGGCCCCCCACAACCATCAGAACCGGGGAGGACCCGAGCCCCCTGGACCCCCCTAGAGGAGGATGGGAGGGAATCGGATCCAACTGTGCGAAGAGGGTTTAGCACCTCAAACGCACAGGGTGAGCAGACCGTGGGACTTACCTTCACACAGAAAGACCCGCGACCACTCAGGCGCGCATCCCACATGCCACCAGGGAACGGACGGGAAGCAAAACACCCCATTACAGTCCCCAACATCACGGGGTCGAAGGTCAAGAACCCAACCCTGTGGCAAGGCCGTAGCAGCGGAGCGCGGAGGAGGACCCAGCCCTAGGAACAACCTGAGGGCCAGGACCCCCCGAAATAGGGGGCCCGGTGAGGTCAACGATGCCATAGCATCGGGACCCCACCAGACGGTCACTGGTGACACCACCCCCGACATCGCCAGCATATCGGACAGGGCCCAAATCAGGAGTAGGCCCTTCCCCCCTTTGGCACGCCGCTCTGAAGCACCCTAGCTTACTGCACCTGGTATTCCCAGGGGGTCTCCCATCCAAGAACTAACCAGGGCCGAACCTGCTTAGTTTCCGAGATCTGACGACATCGGGCGTGTCCAGGTCGGCATGGCCGTAAGCCCCAAGAGGCTACCCCCCCACAATACTGTGGGGCCAGATGGCGCACCGGGGAGACAACCCCCAAGGGGGTCGATCCCTCAATCCAGGCAACATGCCAGAACTCGACCTGTGCCTCGAGCACTGCGGACTAGACAGGCGCCTAAGGGGTCTACTGTGAGAACAGTACCCGACGGAAGGGGTGTTCGGTATGCTGTGCACCATGTCATGACCTCCACAAACCCGACCCCTCCAGCGGGGTCGAGGTTCAAAGGAGAGGCCGACACAATTGGCAGCCGTCATGACAGATGCGGGGGCATACTCTCGGGCAGACGAGGTCAAGCCCGGCCTCAACCCGAGAGTCGACTCTGCTACCAACACACCGGAGAACCAACCACCTCCCTATGTTTAGTTTAACAGGAGGCGGTCGTTCCCTTAACCCACCAAGAAAACTTTAGAAACATAACTGCGTGTATACACAGGCTATACAAGCAGTACAAGTGTTTCAGTTTTCAAAGGGTTAACCCAGTCCAACAGGTCGAAGAGAACGAGTCCGGACCTAAGCCTGGCGGACCGGGACCTACACAGGGATGCCTAGAGGGGTTGACAGCAACCACCCCGACAGCCCCCTCCCATCCCCTCCCAGCAGGGGGAGGGAGGGGTGAAACAAATGGAGAAGGACCAGGCCCCCTAACACAGCGCAAGGTACAACACAGTATGGACAAAGCACGCCACTGTTATGGGCAACTCGTAGTGGCATACATATGACACATACATCCACGACATAAGCCCGGACCGACCCGGCATTTTCCCCCCGGAAAAGCACAAAGTCCTTCGGGGTACCAGAACAGCAGATCTGCGCCCCGGCGGACAACGGGTTAACTGACATGGTCCGGCGCGACCAGAACCAGTCCCGCGTCCTAGTCACGCCGCCATCCCCAGTCCTAAGAGGGGGGTAGGTACGCGTGTCGATCTAAAACATCACACAGGGCGCCACCAAGATGGACAGAACGTGAATGTGCTGCTCCTGGCTTCCCACCTCATGGGCGTGAGACCCCTCCGCCAATGTAATGATCTACTTCGTCATCTCCCCCCGGAGATGCACGTGAGTCATCGATTCTAACCTAGTGCACTGGCGCTCGGTAGAGATAAAAAATCTCCTTCCTAGTCGCCCGCATAAAAAAACACAGTTTCTATGAATTGGGCAACCAAGGCGCGCCGGCCCATAACGTGGTTCGACATTGGAAGCACCCAGGGCCAGCGCTATATGCACATCAAGAACCCGAAACACATCAATGGTGAATTCTAATAAGAAACACCAGACAACGTTCCCTCCATGCTATCTGGGACGAGCAGCAGAAAGCCGGTCAATAAGACACAGACACTGGCCTTATATGACGCGTCTGAGGGCAACCCCGTCAATTCTGCTCCTTACATAAGAGGAGAAGACAGAAGTTCCCCCAGAGAGACCTCTACGTGAGTAACAATTGAAAAAGATACATGTAATAATAATTGGGCCAAGTGACCAACGGCCCAATACACACTGTAATAGAGAGCAGAGCAGAAACAAACAGTTTTCGAATGCATCGCATCATCCAACTTTGACAAAGACAGCGGTCTGCAGCACAGAGCCTGTAACCTCACGGATGTTTCCTGGCCAATAGGAAAACGTGCCCAGAACGGTGTTAACCAGACACAGCGGTATCGGCAGAAAGCCCCTCGTTGTACGTGGGCTGCAGCCGACCTGAGCCGGAGATATTCTCATAACGAAACACCAAGTTCACCCCCCTCGCGCCGGGTGTTTTTCATCTTGAAAAGCGGGGCCAGCACGGCGGCAGAGGGTATCCATTTGTCCAGAGACCTGGGGAATTGAACCGCAGATTCGGAATCACGGTCCCAGGAAAACAAAGCTACGACTTCACTGAGGAGGAGCTTATGTTATCGTGGGGCATCAGACTAGAACCCCCTCCACGCCGCTAAGGGGCAGCGAAAAGGATTCTAGCCTGGAGCCGACCTTTGTAAGCTGTGCAGTTGACCCCCCACAACTGACACACATTGCGCCGGCGTCGCAAAAAACATCACCCGCCCAGAGAGGCCGTCAGCCCCCACACAGCCGACCGCCTCCCAAGCATTGTGTCCAGCAGCAGAGCCAGAGACAATGTCGGCGGGGATTGCTCAGCGATGTGCGCCCCTAATGCGAAGCGCCGGTGGAGGTCAGAATGATCATCATCTTCTAGACACTCCGGTGGCGAAGACATTATCGCTGTATTTCCTCGAAAAATAGTGAGAGAGAAAACAAAGATATAATGTCAACGCAGCTCCTCTTCTCCAATAACTATTTCGGCACTAAACTTTAAAGTGGTGTATACAGGCACTTTTTCGGTGGTGAAAATAGGGAAGGAGCTGATGGTGTGGCCACGACCCCGCTTATGTAGAGGAGCGGATGTGGGTGTGGCCAGACGGATGGGTGTGTGTATGTGGAGAAAATTATTCAATATTAGACTGGATAAAGGGATAGTTCCAATAGAGCAGAGCGTAAGCTATACGATATATAACCAGTGTTGGAAAGTAACTAAGTATTTTTTACTTAAGTACATTTTCGAGCTACTTGTACTTTACGAGTCTTTTCATACTTTATACTTTTACTCCACTACATTTCAAAGGAAATATTGTACTTTTTACTCCACTACATTTATCTGAACCCATCAACCCAAGAAAAGGATTTTGCATAGAAAACATAATATATACAAAATAAAAGATTTATGAAGATTATATACTTTCACATTTGAAGGCTTTCAACTTCAAGAGGACGTAATCAGAGCAGCAGAACAGGACCACATACCACTTTAACACAACCTTTAATCAGAGCAGCATAACTGGACCACATACCACTTTAACACAACCTTTAATCAGAGCAGCATAACTGGAACACATACCATTTTAACACAACAGAGGTCAATGGATACACAAACGTTATGTAGAATGTGTACGTTTATTTTAGATAGTACATTCAATACCAAATACTTCTCTACTTTTACTTAAAGGAAAACTCCAACATTTTGGGAAATTAGCTTATTTAACATCTTCCCTGGAGTTAGACAAGAAGATACTAGGGCTGTCCCCGACTAAGGATTTGGATGGTCGACTAGGATTGGCCAAAATTTGCCGTTAGTCGACTATTGGTCGACTTAAAAAAATAAAAATACAAAAAATATAATATTTTTAAACTTAATTTTTTTTTATTATTATTTATTTGTTATCATTCCATTTGGGCTGTGGGGGGTGCTTAATGTCTGAGAGAGTCGACTGAAGGCTTCTTGTCCTCTGCAAAAGCATGCAATTGGTCCACTGATGGATACATCTTGATATTTGTCTAGTCTAGTGTGTTCATTAGATGGGTGAAATCCTCTTTCAGTGCCTCTGTGCCTGTTTTCATAGGCAGTTAGCCTCTGGTATGCGTGCCATTAGCGTTAGCCACGCGTCTAGGCCTCTTTTCTTTTGGAAAGAATGATAAAAAAATATATATATATATATTAGAGCTGGGCCGTTAACGGCGTTAACGTGCTGCGTTAACGCGAGACTAGTATCGCGCGATAATATAATTGACGCCGTTAATCTTTTTCTCAACGTTGGGTCTGTATTGTCCTTAAATACTTGCCATAGTTCCCAGTTGTGGTACCAGGAAGTGATTGCACTACCGGAGCTGTAGTCAGAATAATGTGTTAAACTAAAGTAGTGGTCCGGTAATCATTGTTATACAGGTGAGGTTAAGAAGTCCTCAGGATATAACACAATTCGGCGATGAGGATGTCTGAATCTGCGCAATGCAAGAAAGAAGAAGTCTGTTGCGAGCTTTGTTTACATTATTAACGTTAGCGAGTTAGCATGTTAGCTCACGTTGGTCGGGCGGCACTTGTAAACATCTACAAGAGGAGGAAATCCACTTTACACACTAAAGGAAGGATCGACTGGACTAGTCGTGAGTTTACAACAGAAATGGCTTGGGTTATTGGAAATATTGGACTGTTTGATGACAATATGTAGCCCCTTTCGTGACTGATGCACCGAGTGAATCCACAGTCACTTGCTCCTCAATAGGAAACCAACCTAGATTTACCATGAAGGACTGGTTCTTCGAGCCGTTTGTTATACAAGAATCACAGAGACGTTTCAAAGGTGCTCACAGTTGCACGAGGGTTTCGGACAGAGATACGGGATGGTTTGAAAGCTCTGCATTGCTAATAAACATTTTAAATATTTTTTATAAACTGCTCAAAACGGCATTATTTCCGCCGTTGGGTGATCACAGCGTATGCGCACCATCCCGTATCTCAAAACCCTCGTGCAACTGTGAGTACCTTTGTAATTTCTCTGTGATACTTGTATAACGAACGGATCGGCCAGAACCAGTCCTTCAGGGTAAATCTAGGTTGGTTTCCTATTGAGGAGCAAGTGATTGTGGATTCACTCGGTGCATCACAGTCACGAAAGGGGCTAATGACAATGTGGAGCAATATGAAATGAAAATGGGGGACCCTGATGTAAACAAGACAAACGTCTTTCTCTGGTCTGCATCCCCTTAACAATTGTGTGTATTGAGCCGTACTGTACCCATTCTGCAATCTGTTAAATAACGTTTTCATTCATTCATTCATTCATTCATTCATTCATTCATTCATTCATTCATTCATTCATTCATTCATTCATTCATTCATTCATTCATGGAACTGTTACACTGAGCTTGCACTGAATTTGTTGAGAAACCTGCTTCTGCAGCAGTCTGTGTGTGTGAGCAACCAGTCAGCATTGTGAATTTAGAGATTCACTAAAAGACACATTGAGAGACAGGTTTGTGTGTGGATTAAGAAATGAAGGTGCACAGAAGAAACTACTGACAGAGAGTGATTTGACACTGGAGAGAGTTGTCAATATCAGTGTAACAATGTTAATGGCATCAAAGGAAGGGCACAGAAAATTACGATAAATCTGGTTTTAAAAGAAACACTGGAAATTACAAAAAGAAGAGACATGTTCATGCTGTTGAACAAGGAGATAGAACAGCTAGTGACTCCTCAGATGAAGAGGAGAGGATAAATCTCCTCCTCTGGTAATTATTTGGGTAGAACACACCTATTTTGAATGCCTTCGGCAGCCATTTTAGCCATTTTAATCTAGATTAATCTAGATTAATTCCAGGATTTCAGGTAGATTAATCTAGATAAAAAAATTGTATCTATGCCCAGCTCTAATACGTATATATATATATATATATATATATTAATACGTTTTTTTTTTTTTTTTTTTTATTATATTCGACTAAGAGGTTGGCCAGTCGACTACGGCTCCTTTCGACCAATTAGTCGACTAATCGATTAATAGGGATCAGCCCTAGAAGATACACCTTTTTTGTCTCTGTGCATGCATTAGGCTTAGGGAACGCCCGCACCGTTAGCATAGCTTAGCTTCATCACTGGAAGTGGGTCAGACTTTTACCCTGAAGTTCCCTACAGTCGCCTACAGTCACGAAATACACTCCAAATACAACTCCAAAACGTTCCTGTAAACATGTTGTGACCTGTGTATTTACCACGTGGAGAAATAAAAAATAATTGAATTCGACATTTACGTTTTCTAAGCAAATATACTCTGAACTATTTTTTGCTTAACCACTCCTCTCTGGGCGCAGTGATTTCACGCAACGCAGTGCTACTTTCTAACGTGACGCCAGTGTTTGTTTACATTTTCATTTCATTCAAAGGATCCGAACCGATTGAAGTTTATGGATACCATGACTGTGGTAAGTTTTAAGAGGCTAGCGTTAGACAATAAATGAGTTATAATAATACCACAAGTGTGGATTCACTCGCCCAAACCCTGTATCCGTGCATCGTAGTCATGAAAGGGGCTAACTAGGTCGATAGTCCAGCAACGTTATGTCCTATTCATCAATCTCACAATATTCGCTAACATTAGACAGATGGAATACAGCCTTCCATCTAAAAACATAAATTAAAACTTACCACAGTCATGGTATCCATAAACTTCAATCGGTTCGGATCCTTTGAATGAAATGAAAATGTAAACAAACACTGGCGTCACGTTAGAAAGTAGCACTGCGTTGCGTGACATCACTGCGCCCAGAGAGGAGTGGTTAGGCAAAAAATTGTTCCGAGTATATTTGCTTAGAAAACGTAAATGTTGAATTCAATTATTTTTTATTTCTCCACATGGTAAATACACAGGTCACAACATGTTTACAGGAACGTTTTGGAGTTGTATTTGGAGTGTATTTCGGGACTGTAGGGAACTTCAGGGTAAAAGTCTGACCCACTTCCAGTGATGAAGCTAAGCTACGCTAACGGTGCGGGCGTTCCCTAAGCCTAATGCATGCACAGAGACAAAAAAGGTATGTATCTTCTTGTCTAACTCCAGGGAAGATGTTAAATAAGCTAATTTCCCAAAATGTTGGAGTTTTCCTTTAAGTTGAATTTGAATGGAGGACTTTTACCTTTACCAGAGTACTAATGTATCTGAGTATTTCTACTTTTACTTAAGTAAAGGAACTGTGTACTTCTTCCACCACCGGGTATAACTCCACCATCCCATAACGTTTTTTTTAATTGTCGCGCTGTATAAAATCTCTCTGACATTATCATCCTTTAACGGCGAGGGAAGATTTCCAACCTGTTCTGTTTGAAGTGGTTTGATGTATAAAATCTCACAGACGTGATCAGACATGGGGGAGAGAGAGAAGTACACCTCAAGCTGGCTTATCAAATTGCCCGACACATGTTTTCTTTTTATTGAATTGCCTAAGTTAATTATTTCTAACATTATTATTTCCAACAAATTGCACTCTGGGGGCATATTAAGATTCATGTGAATTACAAATGTGAACAGCCAGCACGGGTGTTTCAACAAGCGAAGCAACTGACCAAAAATAACAAAATAACCGCCCTGACGAGAATGATCTCAAGCAGAAATGATTAATTATGTGATCTGCTCCTTTTTAATTGATGTAAATTGGATGCAAATGAGATATGTGTGGAAGTTTGGCTTGCTCTGCTCAGCTCTACTTCCCTCCGCCTCTTACTCTCGTTATATCACAGCTCAATGAAATGATAAGACAAAGTATTGCTATTATTTCAGCAACATAATTTCATGGAGCTGTAATTAACACAACACAAGAATTCATTGTAACCGATGACATCGTTGGTGGCCATATTCAAACTAATTTACTACTCTCAATAACTGTTCAACTAAATGAATGTGTGCAGAGCTGTGTTGGATGTGTGTGTGAGATTATGTGCAAAATTAGTCTGCATTGTTTTTTCGTTCAACAACCAGAACCTGCAAATTCTGAGCAACGTGAGAGGGATCTGCTCCTTCCTGACAACAGAAGACACCCAACTCCTCCTGCGATCAACAGTTATGAAGCCAGGAAGAGTGCAGAGTTCCTTTCTGTCTGTATTAGACTATGGCGATGTGATCTATATGCATGCTCCTTCCTCCCTGCTTAAAAAGCTGGATTCTGCGTACCATACTGCCATACGTTTTGTAACAAATTCAGGATAACAGAACATGAGGTGAGGAGGAAAGTGAATATCATGAAGGCAGCAGGACCGGACGGCATCCCCGGCCGCATCCTAAAAGTCTGTGCCGACCAACTGGCCCCGGTATTCACTGACATATTTAACCTGTCCTTAGAACAGGCTGTCATCCCCATCTGTCTGAAGAAGTCCACCATTATCCCTGTACCCAAAAAATCTACGCCCGCTTGCCTCAACGACTACCGCCATGTAGCTTCTCAAGTGCTTTGAGAAGCTAGTGAAGGGCTACATCTGTTCCTCCCTCCCCATCAACCTGGACCCCCTGCAATTTGCATATCGCCCCAACAGGTCCACGGAGGACGCCATAGCCCATGTGCTGCACACAGCAGCATCACACCTGGACAAGAGGCAGGGGAACTATGTGAGAATGCTGTTCATCGACTACAGCTCAGAATTCAATACCATAGTCCCCTCCAAACTCATAGCCAAGCTCAGGGACCTGGGCTTGAACTATGACCTCTGCCAGTGGGTCTTGGACTTCCTGACGGGTAGACCCCAGGTGGTAAGAGCAGGCAACTGCACCTCCTCATCCATCACGCTCAACATAGGGGCCCCCCAGGGCTGTGTTCTGAGTCCCCTCCTCTACTCCCTGTACACACATGACTGTGTGGCACAGCGGAAAAACAACTCAATCATCACATTTGCTGATGACACAGTAGTGGTGGGCCTGATCTCTGCCAACGACGAGAAGGCCTACCTGGAAGAGGTAGAGAATCTGTCGCAGTGGTGTCAGGAGAACAGCCTCTCCCTGAACGTCAGCTAAACAAAAGAGATGATTGTGGACTTCAGTAGGTCGGGGGTCAGGGACTACAGCCCCCTCAGCATCGACGGGGCACCGGTTGAGAGAATGAACAGTTTCAAGTACCTTGGAGTCCACATATCCGAGGACTTGACATGGACCACACACATTGACAGTGTTGTGAAGAAGGCACGGCAACGCCTCTACTTCCTCAGGCGCCTAAGGAAGTTCCAAGTCAGTCAGAAGATCCTTAAGAACTTCTACTCATGCACAATAGAGAGCATCCTGACTGGCAATATCACCTCCTGGTTTGGGAATAGCACCGCACAAGACCGTAGCAGACTACAGAGAGTGGCCCGTTCAGCCGAACGCACAATTGGAGGGGGGCTTCCCACTCTCCAGAACATTTACAACAAGCGGTGCATGGGTAAGGCTAAGATAATTATCAACGACTCCAGCCACCCAAACAACTGCCTCTTTGAACTGCTGCGGTCAGGCAAGCGATACCAGAGTATCATGGCAAGCACAGAAAGACTCAGAAGAAGCTTCTATCCCAAGGCCATCAGGATGATCAACGAACAATAACACTATGTAACAACCATCAAATGCACTCACAGCACACACATCCACACGCACACACTCACTTTAAACAAACAACTCACTGCAGCACCCACTTTACACACTTTAGAACACCTAAACACACTTTATATTTATTGGTAAAGGATTTGCACTACAACCCATACCTCATTACACCTTACTGTAAATTTTACCTAAATTGTACCTCATCCCATTTCTGCTTTGCACTATATAGTATATTGTATATTAGTATATTATTGTATGGTAACTCAGTTACTTCTACCCTGCATTGAACATTGTACATATGTACATACTGAACACTTGTGTCTATGTACGTGACTTATATTTTTTACTTGCTATACTTATTTTATTTTATACTTATCTATTTTTGTCTAGCACAGTCTCTGGAGCGTAACAGAAAGAAGCATTTTGTATAAAAGTATTCTGTACTTCTGTATGACAACTAATAAAGAAACTTGAAACTAACGGGTGCAGGCTCTCACACCCACCACTGCACTTCTCTGATTGGATTTCAAGGCTGTCAATCATTCAATCCCCGTTCGTGAATGGCAAGAGCAATATTGCACGGACCGGGCTTAGATGACGTTAATAGCCTATTTTGATTGGCTATTATATTCATAAGGTCAGCCCGTGCAGGGAAAGTTGCACCTGAGTGATTGACAGCTAGCCATTACTGACTGCAGGCCTGATCAGAGAGCTCAGAGCTGTCACTTGGCCATTTTTGAAGAAAAAATAATAATTCACTGGCATTTTTTTTACAGAGGAAAACATTTATAATAAAAAATAATAATAATAATAAAAAAAAATATATATATATATATATATATGTAAATTAATAATAATTATGAATTATGAGTGAATTTGTGCTTCACGTGGAATAACCTCCACTGCTGTAAACCAAAGAAAACACTGCATCTTCTGGCCGCCTGAGAACCCACTCCTGAGAAATTACTCCTGGGGGGCCATCAAAGCAAAGCAGGTGATTCTCTGTCCTGGCTCCACAATGGTGGAACAAAACTTCCCACCACAATCAGGACAGCAGAAACCTGCCTAATTTTCCACCGTTGACTAAAAACACACCTTTTCAATAAAAAATATTTAAATAACCGTATTACTGTCTTTTACTATTATGTACTATGCTACTATGTCTATACTACTATGTACTATACTACTATACCTATACTACTATGTATATACTACCATCTACTATGCTACGATAGGTATACCTATACCTATCTACTATACCATACTACTATCTACTATGTGTGTACACACTTTTTTTCAATCAAAATATTTAAATAACCTTATTTTACTATTATGTACTATGCTACTATACTTATTATACTATACCTATACTACTATGTACTATGCTACTATACCTATACTACTATGTACTATACCTATACTACTATGTACTATGCTACTATGTCTATATACTACTATCTACTATGTACTATGTCTATATACTACTATCTACTATGTCTATATACTACTATGTCTATATACTACTATCTACTATGTCTATATACTACTATGTCTATATACTACTATGTCCATATACTACTATGTACAATGCTACTATGGCTATACTACTATCTACTGTGTACTATGTCTATATACTACTATATACTATCTACTGTGTACTATGTCTATATACTACTATCTACTATCTACTGTGTACTATGTCTATATACTACTATCTACTATCTACTATGTCTATACTTGTCATGCACATCCAAGCCACCAGGCTTCCCTGCCCCTGTCTCCCTTGTTTTCCCTCATCTCTCTCTGTCTCTGTCTCTCTCTCTCTCTTCTCTCTCTCTCTCTCTCTCTCTCTCTCTCTCTCTCTCTCTCTCTCTCTCTCTCTCTCTCTCTTCTCTCTCTCTCTCTCTCTCTCTCTCTCTCTCTCTCTCTCTCTCTCTCTCTCTCTCTCTCTCTCTCTCTCTCTCTCTCTCTCTCTCTCTCTCTCTCTCTCTCTCTCTCTCTCTCTGCTAGAGGTTAAAAACAAAGCAAAGTAAACAAAATTATAATAATAAAAAAATAAAAATAGAATACAAATGAAAAGCAACAGATACAATAGGCATGGCTAGGGCAATTCCCAATACACAGAAACAAAGACGAAGTGGAGTTACAAGATACAAGATACCACGGTTGTTGGTGGTAATTGTTTGCGGTACAGATTGTTAAGCACTGGTTACATCAACATGAAACATCGGACATCAAACGCCCCCCTCCCACCTCCCAATCCCCACAATAAATACATATATACATAAATACATACAGGACAGTCACGTGCAGGCCCGGACTGGCCATCGGGAGCACCGGGAGTTTTCCCGTGGCCTGGCCTGCACAGATAAAATAATAAAAAAAAAAAAAAAAAAAAAATATATATATTTTTTTTTTTTTTTTTTGCCAGGCCATTGTTTCTAGTTGTGGCGGCGGCGCGGCGCGATAGTTAGATAACCTAGGTGGGTGGGGAACAACCAGGATTTCACTGTCTGCGACAGAGTTGGAGAACTATCTGACTCTCTCCCTCGGATCACACACACACAATGGAGCCGTCTGCCGCTTGTGATTGGTGGAGGCGGGACCAGGTGATACAACTGATTGACAGTGGAGGCGGCGAATGGAATGGCAGATGGCACTCTGCAGAATACTGTAACAGCCAGGCAGTGAGCCAGGTAGTTTTGTAATAATGAAAGGTCTGTTATTTAATGTTTGTGTAAGGGCTATTTTAACTGTTGATGGGTAGTGCATCAGTAAAGTGAATATGGTATTGTGCTCTTGCTCTGTTTGAATAGGTGGAGAGAGTGATTAACTGTATTGTAATAGTAAATAGACAAATATGTTGTGTTCTTGCTTTTTTCTTTTTGAAGATGGAGAGAGTAGCATTGCTAGTGCCACAACAGTTTTATTTGAGGTTCATAACAGTACATTGTACTAAGCAATTGTTGGCTCATTAGTTTGTGATTCACATGCACTAAAATTCACCAGAATGCAGGAAATTAAGTCTTTGTAACAAAAAAAATCCTGGTGGGGGACCCCCAGACCCCTCGCTTAAAAAGTGGCCTGACTGGGGCTATATTTCGCGCTATATCTCCCGGTATGAATTATTTCCCCAGTCCGGCCCTGGTCACGTGTGTGAGGGTTCGCCTGTCCCTGGACCTTTTTTCCCTGTCTCCTCTCCTCAACAGCCCCCACCCTTGCGAGGACTTTTCTCCTCTACTCTTCACCAGCCCCCACCTTTGGACATTCTTGTACTCGAGGACTGACCCCCTCCTATCGCTCAGCACTGGGCGGAAAGGGCTCGTCTCAATTATATATGATAAAATATTTTGGATGAACCCAACTTGCTTAGACTCCCTAAAAGCCAAATGGGACGAAGATCTGGGAATTACCATTACAGATGAACAATGGGATCATATATTAGGCTCTGAGCTTTTTTGTGTTTCATCCTTGGCAGTATATCCTGACTGTGCTTTTCTGTCACATGTTTATTTTTTATATTGTCAAATAAAGTCATTCATTCATTCATTCATTCAGACCTTGTACACACCTCCTCTATATGTGCAAGACACAGTTTGCTGCAGTGTAGGATCCGGCATAGGGTTCATTACACCAATGCGAGGTTAGCAAAGATATACCCGGATAGGACGGATGCGTGTAATAGATGTAAACAATCTCCAGCCGATTATATGCACATGTTTTGGACGTGCCCCAAACTCACAGAGTTTTGGACTGCAATATTTGATACACTGAGTAGGGTCCTGGGTGTGACGTTAGACCCAGATCCACTCACTGCCTTTTTCGGAATCCCGAATACCCCTACAATCACATCTAGGGCTGTAAAACGAGTTGTGGCGTTCACTACCCTCCTCGCTAGGAGACTTATTCTCTTTAAGTGGATACACCCTTCCCCACCCACTCACAACAGATGGATACATGAGATACTACATTGCATTAGGCTTGAATGAATCAGATTCTCCCTAAAGGGCTCCCTTGAAACATTCCATGTGACCTGTCAACCATTTCTGCAGCACATCGATACCCTGACTATCAATGAAGAGACTTAGAAAGGATAGAGCTTTACACCTCTAACTGCACTTTCATATCTTTTATTATTATTTTATTCCTATTGTTTACTCCCCCCCCCCCTTTCCCTGTCCTGGTATGTATGGGTGTGAATGAGATCCCGGAGGGGTGGGTGGGTAATTGGGGGAGGGAGAGAGGAACGAGGGACACAACTGCAGAAGATCGAACTATTCAAGAATTATCACAACACTATAATTAGGGGTGGGGAAAAAAGTGTGAAATAATATCATTGTTGACTTTCTTCCACAGCCACATCCGTGTTAGAGTTTTTTTTATTTTTTTTTGTTTTTCTTTATCTCTTTTTATCTAATTATTTGTGCATACTGCAGATGGGTTTGATTGATATTATTATTGTTTTTCTTTCCCAGCAACATCTATGCTAAAAATCTATATGTTTATATGTTTTGCAGATGTGTTTGTCATCAACCTCGGTGTGGGGGGGATGGGGTGGGAATGAGGGAGGGGAAGGGGAAATGAAAGGGAAAAAAAGAAAAAAATATGGAAAATGTACAATATTTACAACTGAAATGTTCAAAAAAAAATCCGGTAATAAAGAAATAAAAAAAAAATAATAATTAGGGTTGGGCACCGAAAACCGGTTCTAATAGGAACCGGTTCCTAACTTCCGGTTCTTAATCAATTCTTAATTTCGATTAAAAAATTAAATAAAATAACATTTACCTTGCTAATTAATACCCTAGTTACAGTACAGCAACCAAATTAAACTGTATCAAGTCAACTGAAAATGTGAATAGTATGAAAAAAATTTAAATAAAAAAAAAAAATTTAAATTCTCCTGCGAAATAAGCTGTGACCTGTTTTGACCTGCACCTCAAAGAATCGGAACCGGAACCGTTCAAATCCAAACGATGTCCAACCCTAATTAAAATGGAGGGTTTTTAGGCCTTGTTTAAAAATGTCCACATCCTGGAGCTCTCAGGTGGTCAGGGAGACAATTCCACAGCCTGGGAGCAGCCGAGCAGAAGGCCCGGTCTCCCATGGGGTATGTCTATACAACTATCCGCTCAGAATGTAGCACTCAATTTCGACACTGCTTGACGAAGAATACCACTTACCCTAAGCTGCCAGAGGTGTACCCCGCCTGCTGACTTGTAATTTGTAAGTTGTTTTGGATAAAAGCATCAGCTAAATGACTAAATGGGTAGCTCATGTTTTACAGTGTAATTACCCAGAACTTACGGTTTAATTAACCACACCATGACTTCCCCCACACTCCAGGGATTTATTAAGCATATGTCTTCTACTTCATTGTATGATTTTGAATTAGTCAATAAATTGGTCTATCTTTTTAAAAGTTAGCAGACATTTCATCCAGCACTGCAGCAGCTCATACCACCAGGCAGGCTGGAGTAGAAAACAAATGTACTTCTCTCAAGTACACAGCTGTGGAAGGCTTGTATATCTTGTATTATATTTAATCAGTAATTTACAGAGTAAAAACAGGGCATGATGGATTATGAAGCTTTAGTCTTCTCCCATTCTTACTCTAAGTACAAAAAACCAACACGATATGTGCTGTTCTCCCATTCTTACTGTATAATTACCCAGTAAAAACAAAAAACATCACAATAAACAATGAACCAAGCAGCTAGTCTTAGGTCCCTTATTGTAACATCAGATGGGCATAGATCCTGTACTGTTTGACAGTGTTTATTGTGATGTTTTTTTAGTTTTTACTGGGTAACTATACAGTAAGAATGGGAGAACCGCACATAACTTATTGGTTCTTTACTTACAGAGTAAGAATGAGAGAAGACCGTAAACTTCATAATCCAGCCCGCCCCTGTTGTGTACTCTGTACTTACAGAGTACGGGAGAACAGCACATACAGTACCTTGTTGGTTTGATTGATTGATTGAAATTTTTTTACAGATTGCAGAATGGGTACAATAAAGTACAGCTCAATACAACAACTGCTAAAAGGATGAAGACCAGAAAAATACTTGCATCTTGTTTACATAGGGGTCCTCCATTTTCAATTAATCAAAACATTTAGAGACATACAAATATACAGTACTATGTAAGAAAGAGAGAACATCATAAAATGTAAAACAAAAGGAGAAAAAAATTACATTAGAGGGGGCTGGGGTTGGGTGGGGGGTATTTTGACATTTACCGGGGCCAGTTTCGAATTGCAGCCACCTGTAGGTGCTCTTTGAGAGCGGTTTTGAAGGAGGGTAGGGATTCACATTCCTTTATGGCTGTTGGTAGGGCGTTTCACATTATTGTGGCATAGTTGCGAAATTAGTTGAATCCCTTGTTTGAACCAAATCTGGGTTGAACGTGATTAGTGGAACTCCCTTTGGTGTTGTGGTTGTGGACTTCACTGACTTTTAGGAAGTATTTAGACAGGGCGGCCGGGTAGCGGCGTCTGTCTACCACCGCAGAGACACTGGTATCGAATCAAGCTGTCAGCGGTGCCTCCGGATTGGCTGGTCATCATACTGGCACAATTGGCAGTGTCAGCGGGAGGGAAGCCGGTGGGTGGTAATCTGGTCGTTGTAAACAGCAACTCCTACAGGTCGGTCAGGGCGCCTGCACAGCAAGGAAGGGATCTGGGTGAGGTAGTGTGCCCTCCCACGCGTTACACTCACCCAATGAGAGTCCTCGTTGCCAGGTGAAAAGAGGCTGCTGGCTGTCTCCTATGTATCGGAGGAAGCATGTGATAGACTTCAGGGCTCCCTAGACTGGCAAGTAGGGGGCAAATGTGCGCAATGACCAGGAAGGGGAGGGGGGAATTGGCATAACGACTAAATTGGGATGGGAGGAAAATACAAGAAAAATAGGAGAAAAAGTGGATCAAAACAAAAAAGGAAGTATTTAGACAGGTACATGGGTATGAAAAAATCGATGCCATCCTTCTTTCAGCACATCGCCTGCTCCACCAGAGGAGGGAATACGCTCGACTAGGCGAGTCAATATATGGTTTAACCCCAAAAAAATTTATACAAAAGGTTTTTCAATGGATTCTGGTAGTATTGGGCGTGCTAAATAACATACATAAAAAATAACATACTAAAAGTCGACCAAAATCGAAAGCCGTCATTTCCAAGATGGCGTCCCAGATGGCGCCGGGGCGATTCAAATGGCTATATCTCAAATTAAGAAAATGGTGCAAAGGATTTCTCAACTGATCCTGGTACCTCTGGGCATGCTCACTAACATACTAAAAATCTAGGAAAATACACCTTCCAGAAAGGCTTCATTTTCAAGATGGCGTCCAAAATTGCGGCTGGCCAAGCTTAAAATGGCTATATATATGTCAATATAAAAATTATATAAATGATTTTGTCATTTGATTCTGGTACCCCAAGTACCCCTAGACATACTTAGGAACATACTAAAGTTTTAGGGAAATACACCTTCCGAAGAGGCTTAATTTTCAAAATGGTGTCCAAAATGACGACTGGGAGCTTAGAATGCCTGTATCTCAAATGGGAAAACATTTCTAAAGGATTTATAAACTGATTCTGGCACCTCTATACATTAATAACGAGCAAAATATCTAGCTAAATATATCTGCTAGGAATGCATCATTTGCATCATCAAAATGGCTGCCTGTAGCTTATTTTGGCTAAAATAAAAATTGGTTATTATATTCAACCTATAGAAAGCTGGCTTTGGTGTTGAACACAAAATAAATGACCCACTTGTTGTGGTCTTTAGGCCTACTCATCATCATCTTCAGGATCCTCTGGGAGAAACTTGTTATGTGGATTGTCACATTCATGAAGTTGACATGGTCCACAGACAGTAGTACAAGGTAGTCCATATTTTCTGCATGAGCAGCGAAGTGTCTTGCAGGCAGTGGTACAGTTACAATGAATGACCTTCAAGAGACTGTCTGGAGCAGCATTCATTGTTGACATGAGTGGGACAAATCTATTGTCCTGCAGGTTCCAGTCCCAGTCTAGAGCATCTATACCATCATCTGTTCCCATCCAGACCATGACCTGGTAGTATGCTCTACGACAGTGGCATTTGGTTGCAGATTCAGTTGGTGGTAGATGTTCAGGCGTTACCGTTGATGAAGCTGAGACAACCTTCTTGCTGAAAATGTTATATCTCATTTTTGCAAGCGAATCTGTGCACTTTCCACCAAAAAAGACAGCCATTGCTTGGCACCCAAGGTCATCGATCACATCTGTTGTCTGGTTTGGTACAGTGAATGCATTGGCACAAGCCTGAAGGACAGGATCCCTGTTACAAAGGGTCAGATTAAACCGAATATATATATTTATTGCCTGAGATCCCATGTATAATATTTGTATATCGTTTGATATCCCTTGTATATTCTTTGTACATATACACGGAATATCCCTTTACCTGGTACAGGACAGACCATAATATTCGTTCTCCTATTGGAAGCGATCCCCTAGGCGCCAGTGACTTACCCCCTGGAGCTGACTTGAAAGCTACCGACATGACTTGTCTTAACATGCCCGCTTCTGCCCATGAATACGGCTACCGAAAGCAGAGCGGCACTATTTGTCCACCGTACGTATAAATATGACCAGCGAATACAGAACTTCCTTTTCAGTTCGCCTTCAGTTCAGTCTGGTTCAGCTACCAAGTAAAGCCTCACCCACTACGCAACGTGTGGTGCAGAGTAGGGCTCGTATTGCCTCAAATAGAGTCGTGTTATCCTAGTACGTTTGTTTAACGTATCGTTCGCTCCTTACTAGTAAAAGCCTTCATTACGAGTCAAAGACCACGTGAAGTGGGTAATTGTGTGTCTACATAAGAGCACTTATTGCCGCGTGCTAATAAGGATAGTAACGTCAAGTTCAACCGTGGACCACCGCGCACCACGGAGGATATCTACACCGGACCAGCAGAGCCACTTTCCGGCAAGGATTATTATTCTTCATTCTTCACCAAGCTGCTGGAGCAGAGAACCGCCTACCCCGCTGCTACTGTGGGATCTACGCCTAACCGTGGGGACATCACTCGAGCCCGTCTCTGTCGTACCAGAGGCTCCACGGCTTTCACCTGCGCGGCGCGCACATTGAGAGTACAGAGGCTGCCTTTCCCCGCTGCTCCAGGGAGTAAGATCGCCTCCGTGGACCCATTGACTTTCATAGAGCATTGCCTCCCCCTGCTGGCTTACAACCGGTAGTACCCCCCTTCCCAGAATATCCCTAGATCTAATTCCTAAACATTCATTATTGATTTGCCTGCACATTCTTTGCCTTATAAGCACATCCAAAGTGACCAAAGTAATGTAATATCATATTCTTAATGTAATAAATATTCTAAACGAGTATTTGTCTGGAAACCGTTTCATTGTGGAAGTGTTGTCATCTAATATACCTATGTACGGTATTGGCCAGTAATGTACAAGACGGTAGTAGTTTAATGATACTAATACTTGATTAATACAGTCAGGGAATTGTACCCCTCAGTTACAATCCCCTTTTACAAGTTTTTGGAATACTGTCTTTTTGCCAACTCCGAAGATCCGGGAAGTTGTGTCACAGCCAGTCACAGCATGGATGAACAGCAACTGAGAACACACATCCTGTCCGAGTACTTCTTTCAAATGGTTTATGGCGTACACTTTAAAACTGCCATCAGCTTTCGACTTGTCTGATCTGAAATAAAGGCCCTTGCTATCTCTCTGTGCATAGTAAAGAAGTAAGACGAGGAGATCAGTATCTTCTCCAATCAGCGTCGTGGTGTGAAGAAGAGATGATCCCACTGCGTCCCTTACTATGTCTACATCAGCATCTCCAAGTGAATTGACCACAGTGCAATCCCGTTCTTTCAGTTCATCACTTATCATGTGGATCAGTTTCTGTTTATTCAGATCTCTTGACAGGAACTCCTCCTTCTTACCTGAGAACTCTGTCTCAGCAGTGAAGTTGACAATGGGATGAATATTGTTTCCTCTTCTTTGATGTGTGTTGTCTTTAATGGATGGCCCATCCTCATAGCCATCAAACACAATGGTTGTAGCTGAGCCATAATGTTGGATGGTGAAGTCTGCATATGACATAATGCTCCGTTTCTGGTACAGAATCTAGGATTGCATCACTTGCATGATCACAGATCGCGTGCGCTAGTTGTGGTTTATCAGCTTTGCGGAAGACGTTTCCGGCTTCAAAGAGGGCAGGAGGGAAAGGACTGAGTTCGTAACGCATAACCTCCTCCAATGACAGCTCTCCAGTTTGGGAGACAATAAGGAAACGTTGAAAAAGAAGTGCAGAATCAATGATTCGATCAGGAGGAACCTTGATAGACGATTTTTGTCCAAGGGTTATGGCTTTATCCTTTCTACTAAATGAAAATGTGAATGCCGGCTGTCCGATCATTTTGTGCATGATGTTGCGTCCAACAGAGTCATAATCATGCACGTTCACTCCATCCTCAGCGACAACACCTGTAACAACATTCCTTAAAGAAGAGTCTGGAGAGAAAGGTCAACATATAGCAAGTTTTGAAGTGATCTTCTCCAGGTCAGCAGCATCCCTTTTCATCCTTGCCTCTGTTGAATCCTTGTGCTGTTCTGATGTTGTGTATGTCTGGTTTGAGAACTCCTGCATTGCGGTGTTATACTCTGATGTTATGCCCTTTGACATTGTCCAAAGGGATCTCTGATTGTCGGTCATTCCACTTCCATGTGTCATCCCTCCTGTAGTCTTCAATGACCTCATCAATGTTGTTTCGATTACAAGATCTGAGCTGAGGCCTGCCCATGATTGGCTGCTGCGACGGATAACATGAAAACCCTTTTCAAATTGTCTGAAGACATCTGGGTGGTTGATGTGAAGCTGACTCATCTCTTGGACATAAAAGTGTGCCGATTTCAAGTAATTGTAATGCCCAGCCGCAGCGAATATCGGCATGCATTCAGAAACAGCGCGTAGGTGCAAAAGCCAGGAACCTGTGCGATCTGCTGTTATCAGTGACCTAGCAACTTCTAACATGTGTTGGTAATTTAGCCACAACTGACTAGTTTTGGATCGAGCACACAGTTCCATCTTCCTTTTTCCCAGCTCTTCATTTATTGTAATGAGGGTCTCTGATGTGAACACTGTTTCCAATGGCATTTCACCCTTAACTATTGAGGTATACATTGCTTCAGACTGTTCAACCATTGCTGCAAATTCATGACTATCATCTACCATTTCTGATATTATCATGCGGTTAAGACATTTGTCAACCAGAAGATGGCCACGGAATGCTCTCTGAACTGATTTGCCTGTCATCATATGGGCTACTGAGTTCTCCCCATAGACTACCCCTAGAATGTCCTTAAGTCCTGTACCGTCCATCAGTGTACCAATTGCTCCTAGCAAATTCATAAATGTGTGAAATCCTCCTAGGAGCAGGACAAAGGACTTGAGGTGACTGCACTGTGGTGAATCTAGGATTATCTCTGCTGCTTTCCAATATAGGGGTTGGTCAAATGTAACTACTGGGGCAAGGTGGTGTTTGGATGCCAGACCACAAATGAACTCCAGTGTTGACAGAATGCATGTTTTGTCTCCGGAGTACATGTCTATCATTGGTAAGTATCTCACTGAAGACTGCCCTGGATGTTCATCTCCCTTATGAATAATGTGCATCATCCCCTGCCAACCAGGTGCAGGCTGTTTGAAATTGAACGATAACTCCCAAAGCAGATCAACCATCTTGTTACATTCTGCGAGTCGTGGAAGTTCTTTAAATGTGGTGTCTCTGCAAAAGTGTTTGGCAAAGTGATAATCTATTATCACAACTTTTGACCTCTGCACAAGATTCAGTTCATTAATTCTGAACCTCGGAATCCTTTGGTCTGTCTTCTGTCCTGGTGTCAAGGCAGCTATCATGCCCATCCCATGAAATGTCCCTTTCCCATCAATTGTTAGAATATTATGATCTACATTGTCTGCAGCAAATAAGACGGTCGTGTTCAACACATCAATATCCTTACCAAGCATGTTTGGTGCAGTACAATTTGCAGCATTCATTTCAAACCTCTGCAGTTCAGAATAGGAAGAGCAGAATCCCATCTTATTCAGCATATCTACAATGAACCGAGACCGGTTTAAGTGGTGCATTTGCACTGCTAGGCCAATTTGCAAAGGGGCAAGGACAGCTCGTGGTCGGACTGCCTGTATGATTGCGTGGCCAATACTAGCAATTTTCTGCTCTGTCTCTTTACCGACAAACAAAGCTTTTAACACAATGTGGAGTGATTGTGGAATATAATCAAGGGCATTCTGTAGTTTTAGTGTCTCTGTAGTCGGGTACTCATTAACAGGTGGAACATTAGTCATTATGTCACTTTTTATGAGTTTTGCAGCTGTTTCAAGTAAGTGTCTCTTCTCAGACTCTTCATCACTGTTTTGTTTTGTGTTGTTATAGTAGGATCTGAGTATGTCTGATGTTTTCTCTCTTATTGTAACAATACAATCCAAGCCATCTCCTTCTGCAATAATTATGCTATTTGCATATCGTTGCATCAGCAATGTTTTTAGGTATTGATTACTATATGGGATGGAATCGGCCTTAGACAAATACTCTTGCATTTTACACCTAAGTGCAGAAACGGTCAGCTGTCCATCATCATTCGTTTCAAAGTAAGCACACATTTTTGAGAAGGCTTGTTCTTTGTCCTCATTCTTTGGCCTTCCAGACTTTCTCCGCTTTGGATTACAATCAGGCTGAAATTCCATGGGAACATCACGGTCACACCGGAAATGTGTGCTACAAGCATTATGATACACACAGTCTGCAGCATGTAGATCACTATTATAGTATTCAATTCTACCTTTGACTTTGAATGACCACTCATCATTTCGTTTATCACAGCTTTGCAATATAGACTTTGCAAAGTTGTCTGTTTTCACGTAACTGTAGTCGGCACGTCCTTCATGAACATTTGTGCCGCAGAAAAGGCCATCAGTTTGGCTATTGAATAGAGCTTCAGACTGCCTAGTACTTTTATTAGTGGTACTTGATTCACCGCTCTGTTTCCTCTGTAAATGTAAATCAATATCTCGGCTATGTATGTACATTTTGCGGCATTCTGAATGTACTTTCATGCCAGCAGTCACATGAACAGTGTCACCTCTTTTAACACTAGCTTTATTGATCCCATCAGCACCTTTCTGACGAATCTCAACAAAATCACTTCCATCTTCCAATTTACAAATGGGACAGATCTGGGCACTGAATTCACTCATCACTTTAGAAATCAGATAATGGTCAAAAAGAAGGATTCAACTATGCTAGCTTGAGAGCTGGAGAGTGCAAACACCTCTGGCAAAGACTAGGATGAAACTGGGGCTTAAATAACACTGCCAGGCCAGACACGCCCAGGCATGCCCAAACACAGGACTAGGTCAGAAAAGAAAGAAAGAAACTGATTCAGAAAAAGAAGGCTTCAACTATGGTAGTTTGGGAGCTGGAGAGTGCAAACACCTCTAACTATAACAACTATAATGGTCAAAAAGAAGGCTTCAACTATGCTAGCTTGAGAGCTGAGAGTGCAAACACCTCTGTCAAAGACTAGAATGAAACGGGGCTTAAATAACACTGCCAGGTCAGACACGCCCAGGCATGCCCAAACACAGGACTAGGTCAGAAAAGAAAGAAAGAAACTGATTCAGAAAAAGAAGGCTTCAACTATGGTAGTTTGGGAGCTGGAGAGTGCAAACACCTCTAACTATAACAACTATAATGGTCAAAAAGAAGGCTTCAACTATGCTAGCTTGAGAGCTGAGAGTGCAAACACCTCTGTCAAAGAGACTAGAATGAAACTGGGGCTTAAATAACACTGCCAGGTCAGACACGCCCAGGCATGCCCAAACACAGGACTAGGTCAGAAAAGAAAGAAAGAAACTGATTCAGAAAAAGAAGGCTTCAACGATGGTAGTTTGGGAGCTGGAGAGTGCAAACACCTCTAACTATAACAACTATAATGGTCAAAAAGAAGGCTTCAACTATGCTAGCTTGAGAGCTGGAGAGTGCAAACACCTTTTTTAGTAAGCTATTTGTATTTGTATAGTCATTTTAAGCTCCTGGGAGCCAGTTTGGACGCCATCTTGAAAATGATGCCTTTCCGGAAGGTGTATTTTCCTAGATGTTCACAAGCATGTCTAGAGGTACCAGAATCAAGTGAAAAATCATAGTTATATATTTTTTTCTATTGAGATATATAGCCATTTTAAGCTTGGTCTGCCGCCATTTTGGACGCCATCTTGAAAATTAAGCCTTTCTGGAAGGTGTATTTTCCTAGACTTTTAGTATGTTAGTGAACATGCCCAGAGGTACCAGAATCAGTTGAGAAATCCTTTGCACCATATTCTCAATTTGAGATATAGCCATTTTAATATCTCCACCGCCATCTGGGACGCCATCTTGGAAATGGCGGCTTTCGGGGGGTCGATTTTGGTCGACTTTTAGTATGTTATTTAGCACGCCCAATACTATCGGAATCCATCGAAAAACCTTTTGTATAAATTTTTTTTGGGTTAAGTGCTTTTTTTTCATAGATTGACTCGCCTATACACCCCGTTCAGAGCCGGCTACAAGGCTGTACCGGCTCCGGCGTTGGCGGGGGATACCAGCACGTCCGATCATGACGCCATCTTCCTCTATCCCGCTTACAAACAAAAATCACGTGACGCCGTCACGTGAGACAAAAAAATGGACCGACCAATCAGAGGCCACGCTTCAGGACGCTCTCGAGGACGTCGACTGGGATATGTTTCAAGGAAGCGCCAGTGACATCAGCAAGTTCGCTGATACCGCGGTGAGCTTCATTACAACACTGGCTGATAGTATTGTCCCTACTAAAAATGTGAAGGTCTTCCCTAACCAGAAACCGTGGGTGGATAGTACTATCAGAGCAGCTCTGAAATCCCGCACCACTGCCTATAACCTGGGCAGAGAGTCAGGAAACATGGAGGAGTACAAGGCTACAGTCTATACTCTGCGCAAGGCTGTAAAACTTGCAAAACGGACATATGCTGATAAATTGGAGACACAAATGGCACAAAACGACACAAGAGGCTTATGGCGGGGACTGAGGACGATAACTGACTACAAAGTCAGCGCCCCCTCAATGGGGAGCGACGACGCCTCTCTCGCGGACAAACTCAACCCTTTCTACGCTCGGTTTGGTGTAGACAGTGGCGCCGCTAGCTCAACGGCTAGTGACGTCACTGGCGCGCCGGCTGTTGTGGAGGAGGGGGGGCAACCGCGGGGGGGCGGGGACGCTCTCTCGTTGTCGGTACACAGTGTGAGAAGAGCATTTATGCAGGTGAACACCAGAAAAGCTGCTGGCCCAGATGGAATAACAGGACGCATACTTAAGTCCTGTGTTAACCAGCTAGCCCCTGTGTTCACCGCCATATTTAATCGATCCCTGGCGGAGTCAGTGGTCCCTGCCTGCTTCAAGATGTCTACCATCATCCCTGTACCAAAGAAACCCTCCCCAACAGGTCTCAATGACTACAGACCGGTGGCACTCACCTCTGTGGCCATGAAATGTTTCGAGAGGCTGGTCAAGGATCACATTTGTCATCCGTAGCTAACAGTGTACTGCACTGAGTCTACTGCACTGCCACAGGACCTAGCATGTCCTACCATGCTCTGTAAATAGCTCATGTACAGATACAGATATGCCTACTTTGTTTACTTGTTTATTGCACTATGTCGCTCTATTGGTTGGACTCGTATTATTATTACTATGCACATCGTTGCGGGCGAGACCCCCCGCATTTCACTGTATACCTGTATGCCGTGACAAATAAAACTCTTGTATCTTGTATCTTGTATCTTGTATCTTTGAGGTGTAGTGTATCTTGTAGACCAGGCCCATTGCAAGTTGCTGTATTCTGTCGTCTACCCTAAACCATCCTAGATTATCAAAATGGGCAGGGGTGAGGTGGGTTCTAGGAGTAAGGCCAAGCAGTAGCCTGACCAGTTTGTTTTGGGATGTTTGGAGCCTTGTTGTTAGGGCCTTTGAGGTGCTTTGGTACCATGAGGTGCATGCATAATCGTAGAAACCTTGAATGAGTGCTCCTGTTAGAGTCTTCAAAGTATTGTTATTTACCAGAGAGGAGATCCTGTACAAAAATCTTGTTCGTTGGTTGACTTTTTTTAATACATTGTGTTACAAAGGATCAGATTAAACCGAATATATATATTTATTGATTGATATATATTGCATAGTATTTGTATATCGTTTGATATCCCTTGTATATTCCTTGTACATATACATGGAATATCCCTTTAGCCTACTACAGACCATAATATTTCATTCTCCTATTGGACAGCGGTCCACAGGCGCCAGAGCCGCGCCTCCGGAGTCAGGTTCAAAGTCACCGTCAAGACATGTCTGTGCATGCCCGGCCTTGCCCAGGGATACGAGACAGAACTGTCGTTGGCACTAGTTTGTTCACCGTGCGTATAAATACGGCGCAGGTGAATACAGAAGCACTTAGTCTTACTTAGTCTAAGAGTTACCCAATA
Organism: Notolepis coatsorum; assembly: GCF_963971535.1. Lineage (NCBI taxonomy): Eukaryota > Metazoa > Chordata > Actinopteri > Aulopiformes > Paralepididae > Notolepis > Notolepis coatsorum. The sequence continues at coordinate 58,416,726 of NC_140179.1, read as the reverse complement.
AGTTGAAGCCTCACCCACGATACTCCGTGCGGTGAAGTATGGCCTGTTTGGCCCCAGAATAGAGCATTGAGACCGCGTGCGAATTAATAACTGAATTGTCAGAGTTTGGCGCTATACCGTCGAGTGCGACATATTTCTATTAAGTCAGTAATAGTCTATTTGTGTATAGTGTATCGTGCGGCTAAAGTTCTACAGTGACCAGCATCCCCAACGCTTCCTCGTATTAGCTAGAGTTCTTATCCAGGCTGGGCTGCTTTCATGGCGCTTTCACCCGAGGAGACCTAGACGAGAACCGTGTGGACATGTACACTGGATTAATCTACCCGACGACTACATAGCCCTTTGCGGCTGGAATATATTTGCTTTGGTCCTGTGATTTATGGAGCGGAGAATCGCCGACGCCTGCACGTGTTGGATTTACCCCGCGAGGAGCCAAGTCGAGTCGGCGCCTCAGAGAGCCTGAGGCCGGCTAGCTTTCTTCACTGTGGAGCTACAGTCTACGGAGAACAGCTGTATTCGTCTGTGGATCAAGAGGCTATTGCACCGTCTCCTGTACCTGGAGTCTCCTTAGTCATCGTTGACCAGACTCTCTACTACCGACAGATCTTCTACCCCTGCTGGCTTACAACCAGGGGGACCCTTCCAGCATCTCCCGCTATATATTACCAGTGTACCATAGATATAATTCCCTAAGATTCAGGTTGTATAATTACCTCCTGCGTAACCAGAGAATGGACATTCATTGTTGATTTGCCTACGCACATTCCTTTGCCTTACAAGTGCATTCAAAGTATAATAGAGAAGTATTATGTACCTTTTGCTGCAATAAATACTTAAAGACAACTTTGTGTAGAACCGGTTCATTGTGGGAAGTGTTCATTATATTTAGATATCATGTACTGTATGGCCCGTAATTAAAGTACATAAAGCGGTAGTGGTTTAATGATACCATACTTATCAATACAGTCAGGGAATTGTACCCCTCAGTTACAATTGGTCCTTCGAGCCGGAGGGTAACTAGTGTAATATTAATATAGTGGTATTAATATCGACATGGCCTATGATGAACACTCCACAAAACGGTTCTCCTAAAGTAGATCGCCCGCAGCGTAGACGGCAGACACCTCAGTACTTAGAGGATTACGTTGCCAATATACTACCTAGCCTTCTACAGACGGTAAACGCGGAAAAAGTAGATAGTAAAATTATGTCCCACCCTATCGCCCAGGCTACCCCGCCAATAGAGGCCCTAGTGGGTTCTAACGTAACTGACCAAGCTCACGGTAGGGACCAGGAGGGACCTGACACGACTTTACCCCCCGCCAAGACCGAAGAAGTAGTCCCCGGAGAGCTCCAGGATAAAGACAGCTCTCCAGGGATGGAACTCTACCCGCTACAAGAAGAGGAGAGCACCCCGGAGATGGATCTCCAGGACTCGCCACAGGAGAACAGATCTCCAACGAGTACTGCCGGGAGCCGATCGCCTCGACCGGCGTCTTCCCCCAGCGAAGCGGACAAGATGCTGGCACAGGCACTCATCGCCACCCTGGCAGCCTCCACCGAACGCGATCGACTTCAAGCGCAACAGACGCGCGAGCGCGAACATTCTGCAGCCGAGCGAGAGCGCTTCCAGGCGCAACAAAGGAGTGAAGACGACCGCATAAGACTGGAGACCAGACGCCTTCAGACGGAAGAGAACATTGAAAGAAGCCGCGCCGATGCACAGCACGCCGCCGCCAATGCACAGCGCGACGTCGCAAATGCACAGCTCCACGCCGCCCATGCCAGCGCCAATGCCCAGCGCGACGCCGCCAACGCACAGCGCGACGCCGCCCAGGCCAGCGCCAATGCGCAGCGCGACGCCGCCAATGCCCAGCGCGAAGCAGCGCGCGACGCAGCCCATGCCCAGCGCGAGGCAGAGCGCGACCGGCTGCAGGCGCAGCTGATGGACAAATTGGTTGCCATGGCGACACCCCCTCTCTCCGCACGGAGCTCCCGGAGATCGTCACGACAAGGGTCAAGGACGCATTCCCCTACCCGACCAAGCGACCCGGGACCCCGCCAACAGGAGGCTCCTGTCCACGTCTCCGAACCCCCTCCCTGGCCGGTCCATACGAGACCCAGCAACCGGGAAGAACCGGACCACGCCGAGAGACTGAACAGAAGACTCCAGGTCCTAGCAGAGGAAGAGGAGGAGGAAGAGGAGGAATGTCAAGCCGACCAGCAGCAACATACTCTGGACCAGGAGGCCCAGTACAGCCCCGACCAGCAGCAACGTACTCTGGACCAGGAGGCCCAGTACAGCCCAGAAGTCAGCCCCGAGGCACTGCGCTACAAACCCCCGACTCAACTCACGGGTGAGTTTGACGCACCGCCAGCCCAGAGGAACAGCACCTGGGTACCCGGCCCTTGGTACCCACCAAGTACCAGCCCAAGACGACACGCAAGAGGAGACTCGCCTAGGAGGCCTCTCCCCCAACGCTCACCGATGTGCCAGTCATCCATGGCATCGTACCTTGGCACACCGACGTTCCCGGACTTCACACACGAGAACAGAGCACAGTACACAGAGCTACGAATGTGCTTAGAGACAATGATGTCCGATGTAGTTGATGAACCGTACAAATATGCTATCCTACTGAAGCACCTCAAGGTGCCCCGAGCGCACAATATAACGCTGGCCTATGCCACCTCTACTACCCCATACACCGCGGCTCTAGCAGCACTCGACCAAAGATATGGACGCATATGGGACTACGTAATACAAGAGATAAGGCATATTGACCGCCTACCCCCAGCCACAGACAATCGCTCACTAGATGACCTGTCTATCAAGGTACAATCCCTGGTAGGGATGCTGGGGGCGCAAAGAGAAAAGGGTATGCACGAACTGTACGCGAACTCTAATGTCGAGAGGATTTTAGAGAAGCTTCCGCCCGCCCGACAAGAGCGCTTCAGGCGGCAAAGAGACCACCGTGATCCTAACGGTCCCGAGCCATCCCTCCTAGACCTAGCCGACTTCCTGGCGAGAGAAGTCAACAGCCTACGGTTGGATACGTTCATGCGGAGCACACCAAGCTCCAGAGAGGGACCTAGGAGAGCAAACGATGGCCGCAGATTGGTGACCGTCATGCACCAATCAGAATCAGTACCGAGCAGCAAGAACCACAACACCCCCTCGACGAAAGAGGACCAGTGGAAGATTGAGTGCCAGTACTGTGAGGGAGAACATCGGCTGTACCAATGCGACACTTTCGGGAAGCTGACCACGGACGAGGTGAGTCAGTGGATCAAGGACCACCGCCGCTGCTTCCGCTGCGCGCGCAGCCACCTAGCAGCTGAGTGCCGCTTGAAGAAGAAGTGCAGCAGGTGCGGTGGCACCCACTTGGAGGTCCTGCATGACATCAACAGGCGTCAGCCAGGACAACAGAGTGGGCCCGTCGCGGTAATGTACCATGCCGAGGCGGTGGCACCAGTACCGAAGAGCCACCAGACCGCTCCCTACTGTACCTACTGCGACGGCGGACACTGGCTGGCACAGTGCGCCGAATATAAGACACTGAACCCCGTCCAAGTTGACCAGTGGCGTGAGGCGGCCCAGGCCGGCGCCGCTTACCGCGCAGGGGCGGCCCAGGCCGGCGCCGCTTACCGCGCAGCACGGTGCGGAGCCCACCAGAAGGTCCAAGGCAACCGACCAACAGGAGTGCTCCACATTGACCAGCATAGCGGGACCCCCCGAGTGCTCCTCAAAGTGGTCAGAGTGCTCCTGAGCTACGAGGACAAGGTCCTGGACACTTACGCCGTCCTGGACGATGGGTCTGAAAAGACTCTCCTCCTCGCTTCCGCAGCAGCCCAGTTGGGCCTGCGGGGTGTCAAAGATACCATGACCATACGCACCATCAGAAGGGACCAGAAGATCATAAAAGGTGAAAAGGTCTCCTTCAAGATAGCAGCGGTGGACCAGCCCGAGAAGCAGTATAGTATAACCAACGTCTTCACCAGCCACGACATAGGCTTGACTCAGTACACCTACCCCATCCCACAGCTGATGGCTAAGTATGTGCACCTACGTCAACTACCTATACCGCTTATCGACGGCGCCACACCGACCCTGCTCATCGGCTCCGACCACGCGGACCTCATTCTCCCAATTGAGGCGGCCCACATCGGACCCAAAGGATGCCCAGTCGCGGTTCAGACCCGACTGGGATGGACGCTCCAGGGCCCCCTCTACGGACTTGACAGTCAACCCACGTCTACACGCTGCCTACACACAAAGGCGAGCGACACCGGCCACTCCCTCGTACAGCAGAGGCTATTGACATTAAGCGAGAGGCCCGTGAGAGAACCGTGGGCACCAGAGGGAGTTCGGAACTCCACCCCCCTCAGCTGCGCTTCAGACGTAGCTGACCTCGAACCCAGCACCCCAAGCGACTCCTTGACGGGGCGGCCGGGACCGGCCCCTCCTCAGACGGGGTACAGAGCAAACAAGAGAAACAGACGGAGGAGGAGGAGGCACAGCCAAGCACAAATCAAAGCAGTCTCAGGCCCGCTTCCTCCTAAGCCCCCCTTCATCCCGTCCAGTCGTCATGACCATAGACCAGTCACTACCCCCGAGCTGCGTGGCCGGCCGGCCGCGTAAGCAAAGTGACCACTGGTGCCGACGGAAAGGTCAGAGTGGCAGAAGTGCTCGGCCAAGGGCGGACATACAACCGACCCGTGGCGAGGCTGATAGAGTCGCCAAGGCTCCCCGACTCGCTTAATGACGACCATGACCCCTGACTTTGTGAACTGCCTACCCTCACAACAGACATTGAGTAGTGGACAGTGCGGTTAATCTGTCTCTGCTTAGCTAATTAGGTGGGACTAATTAGGGGGCGGCTGTTACAAAGGATCAGATTAAACCGAATATATATATTTACTGATTGATATATATTGCATAGTATTTGTATATCGTTTGATATCCCTTGTATATTCCTTGTACATATACACGGAATATCCCTTTAGCCTACTACAGACCATAATATTTCATTCTCCTATTGGACAGCGGTCCACAGGCGCCAGAGCCGCGCGTTGGGAGTCAGGTTCAAAGTCACCGTCAAGACATGTCTGTGCATGCCCGGCCTTGCCCAGGGATACGAGACAGAACTGTCGTTGGCACTAGTTTGTTCACCGTGCGTATAAATACGGCGCAGGTGAATACAGAAGCACTTAGTCTTACTTAGTCTAAGAGTTACCCAATAAGTTGAAGCCTCACCCACGATACTCCGTGCGGTGAAGTATGGCCTGTTTGGCCCCAGAATAGAGCATTGAGACCACGTGCGAATTAATAACTGAATTGTCAGAGTTTGGCGCTATACCGTCGAGTGCGACATATTTCTATTAAGTCAGTAATAGTCTATTTGTGTATAGTGTATCGTGCGGCTAAAGTTCTACAGTGACCAGCATCCCCAACGCTTCCTCGTATTAGCTAGAGTTCTTATCCAGGCTGGGCTGCTTTCATGGCGCTTTCACCCGAGGAGACCTAGACGAGAACCGTGTGGACATGTACACTGGATTAATCTACCCGACGACTACATAGCCCTTTGCGGCTGGAATATATTTGCTTTGGTCCTGTGATTTATGGAGCGGAGAATCGCCGACGCCTGCACGTGTTGGATTTACCCCGTGAGGAGCCAAGTCGAGTCGGCGCCTCAGAGAGCCTGAGGCCGGCTAGCTTTCTTCACTGTGGAGCTACAGTCTACGGAGAACAGCTGTATTCGTCTGTGGATCAAGAGGCTATTGCACCGTCTCCTGTACCTGGAGTCTCCTTAGTCATCGTTGACCAGACTCTCTACTACCGACAGATCTTCTACCCCTGCTGGCTTACAACCAGGGGGACCCTTCCAGTATCTCCCGCTATATATTACCAGTGTACCATAGATATAATTCCCTAAGATTCAGGTTGTATAATTACCTCCTGCGTAACCAGAGAATGGACATTCATTGTTGATTTGCCTACGCACATTCCTTTGCCTTACAAGTGCATTCAAAGTATAATAGAGAAGTATTATGTACCTTTTGCTGCAATAAATACTTAAAGACAACTTTGTGTAGAACCGGTTCATTGTGGGAAGTGTTCATTATATTTAGATATCATGTACTGTATGGCCAGTAATTAAAGTACATAAAGCGGTAGTGGTTTAATGATACCATACTTATCAATACAGTCAGGGAATTGTACCCCTCAGTTACACATTGGTTGCCATTTTGTCACAGGAAATATTTGCCTCTAGGATGGAACCCATGTAGGTAATTTCATCATTTTCATCAATTTCATCATTGCGCCGAAAACGATCCCAGACGAGTGCTGATTGCAACGACAAGGGGGCAGAAGAAGACCAACAAGTTCTTTGTTTTGACTCGTGCGTCTGAATGAATGGAAGTGGACGGCCATTTTGGATAATCACGCTGAATTATTGCGGTACACACATTACAAAAACCTTTGTAAAACAGGTCAGGGCATGTGGCTTTATTTGGGTAAACATGTATAAGTTCAAGTCAATGTCTGTCTCTCTTACTCTTTATTTCCCTGTTTCTTACTCCCTCTCTCTATTTCCCTCTGTCTCTCTCTGTCTCTCTCTGTCTCTCTCTCTCTCTCTCTCTCTCTCTCTCTCTCTCTCTCTCTCTCTCTCTGTTGTCCTGTAGATGTGGTTACAATGCCCCCCCCCCCCTGGGGTACAGATGAAAGCTATAAATCCTCATTCACATAAAAACCTGGACCCCAATTCAATTCGCCGGGTTTCAACTTTACTGACTTCCGACACCAGTAGAAAAAGTGCAGCAAACACAGTTGGAAATTGCCAACAGTTTCCCCATTAAACCAGGTCCCGATTTGGTCTCGGAGCAGCCGATGAATTATGGCCCGTTCATCTGCCTTAAGGACTGTGACAGGAATGTGTGTGTGTGTGTGTGTGTGTGTGTGTGTGTGTGTGTGTGTGTGTGTGTGTGTGTGTGTGTGTGTGTGTGTGTGTGTGTGTGTGTGTGCATGTGCACATGCGTGTATGTGTGTATGTGGTGTGAATCGCCTCCACACTATATTGCCCCCAGGCCCAACAGAGTTCTCCTGTGATGGGGGGGGGGGGCTTGGAGGAGAGGGTAGATTAATCCTACTGGTTGTGGACAGTGCTTGATGACCCTGAGGCTTCCCTGAGTCCTCCGCCCCGGAGAGGAAGAGGCCGGCAGCCAATAGGAACCCGGGGCGCGAAACAGGGAAAGAGCTGAACAAGCAGCACAGACTCTCCTCCAAGAGTCCAATCTCACCACACAATCATTCACTTAGAGAGAACAACAGAACGCTTCTAATAGAACACAAGCCTTTTGCTGTTCCACTCTGTCCCGCCCACAATCTATGAGGTCATAGCGCCAGTGGTGGAAAGTAACTAAGTATTTTTACTCAAGTACATATATCCCTTTTTCAGAATGAAGCTCATTGGTTGTTTCGTCTTATTCCCGGAGATTGCAAGCACCTAACAAGTTGAGTAGGGTGTCAATCGAAAAGCTTTCAAGCAATGTATTGGTTCATTGGCATAAAAGCATTGGATCCCCTAAAAAACGAGTGCAAAACGGGTCGTATAAGACCCAATGCTGTGTTAAGAGCTTAAGTAAATTTTTGAGCTACTTGTACTATATGTGAGTATTTTCATTTTAGGAAACTTTATACTTTTACTCCACTACATTTCAAAGGAAATAATGTACTTTTTACTCCACTACATTTATCTAGAATTCACTTTAAGGTTCTGGTCATCACCCACAGAGCACTCCATGGTCAGGCACCTGCCTACATCAGGGACCTACTGCGTCCTTACTCCACGAGTAGATCGTTCAGGTCGTCTGACCAGGGCTTGCTGGCTGTCCCCCGGTCTAGATTAAAGCCTTCGAAACCGTGGCCCCCAGGCCAGGGGTGTTTTTAGGGTTAGAAAACATTGGGGGCTTCAGCCCCCCCCCCCTTTTTTTTTACACACAGAAATATGCAATTTTTTAGTAATTAGAGATGAATACTGAAGAACTAGATTAGAGTTTTTTAAAGTGAGGTCCAGGTCCATGAGAGGGATCTGGGCAGTCCCATAGAAAATTCAAAGTTAACAGGACCAAATCATCAGTTTCTTATTTATTTATTTATTTAACCTTTATTTAGCCAAATAAAACATTGATCTGGTCCAAGAGGCCCCAACGAGAGTACAAATATACATATATACACATATACATACATACATATATACATATACATACATACACACATATACACCAATAACAAAATAAAAACACAGTTAACACTTTGATCGCCGGGGTTAAATTCATAATTTACCATCCCTCGCCAGCCCTATTTAACATGGAGAAGTTCCCCTTCTTTGCAGGGCTATAACTTTTTAAATTGTATTGCTAAATTGACATTACCATGGCCCATTCAAAGTCCTATATCTATTGTTCAGGGTCTAGCAACGTTATACTTTTTCATTCACATATTCATACTAAAATACGGTCTAAAGTATGTTTTTATCGTTTTCTGCAGCTTTCTCCAGAACGTGATTTATAGCCCTAAATGCATTATATTGATGATTGTATACAGTTTGATAGCAATTGGCGCGAGGTAAAAAAAATTCAACTGCACGTACTTCTAGAAGTTACTACGTATGATCTGATGTTGACCGGATGGGCGGGGGGTCGTTTATAATTCCGTGGGCAACGTTATATCATTCATCTAGTGTGGGTGATATGATCATTAGAGCAGTTAGTATAGAAGACATTAAAAAATAACCCTGAAACTCACCGTAGCTTCCTCTCGCCGTTGGGAGATGAGCGTGGAACAGAATTTTTTCTATTATGGGATGTAGAAATACCCAATCCATTTCCAGGTTGTATAATAGTATATACGTCCAAATCATGTTGTTTATCGAGTTATTGGCAACGGATCGCTATCCATTGTGTCGAGATCGAGTCCCGGGACCTATAGCGAGTGATCGGACCAAATTGAAATGAGCACCAGCTTCCACTTCCTGTTTCTTCCCTGGGCGATCAGGCCGATCGGCCACCAGATGGCGCTCTTGAACCGTTCATCCGGCTCACCAGTACATCTCATGTCTCCGGGGGAGAAATATGATTTCGATCACAGATTTTTGAAATATTGATATCAAAGACGCTGTCCAGCGTCAACGGCAGAATGAGCATGGCGGGGAATGACGTGTTCCAGCGTCAACGGCGATTAAAGGGTTAAGAATCATACACATAAGCAAATAAACAAACAAACATATGCACAGCCTATGTACAAAAGAAATAAACAGTTAATCTCTAGTCTTTACAGTTTTCTTCGATTGCATAAACACTCAAATCAAAAGTATTACACAATTATCAAAACCTTACACTCAAGGAGCAAAACATAGGCCCAGATTTGCACCCCTATAAGCACAAAGTCAGCCTCACACTTTTTGCAAAACAATACACACAGTGATTTGCAAAACACTAAACACACTTGCATTACATTACACATAGAATGTCAAATTACCACACATATGAGCCAATTGGTTAAACATAGCCATCAGATGCACAAACACACCATTGCTTAATTGTAGATACACCAATCAGGTTTAAGCACTATAAAAATGCAGCAGGTGAGTTCACCTGTCTTCAACCAAAATGGAAGGAGAGTGAAGTACTGTACACAGAGAACGTGAAAATATACAATACATTCACCAAACACTACACAAGACAACCAATGATGCAGACTGATGAAAATATTAATTTTCTCTCCATATACCCAAATCAGTCAACATGTCAACCAGGGGCGTTTTTAGGGTTAGAAAACATTGGGGGCTTCAGCCCGGGGGGCTGAAATACGCAATTTTTGAGTAATTAGAGATGAATACTGAATAACTAGAATCATTAGAGGTTCTCAAAGTGAGGTCCAGGTCCACGAGAGGGATCTGGGCAGTCCCCATAGAAAATTCAAAGTTAACAGGATCAAATCATCAGTTTCTTATTTATTTATTTATTTAGCCAGATAAAACATTGATCTGGTCCAAGAAGCCCCAACAGGAGTACAAATATACATATATACACACATACATATACTGTACATACATACACATATACACCAATAACTAAATAAAAACACAGTTAAGAATCATACACCTAAGCAAATAAACAAACAAACATATGCACAGCCTATGTACAAAATAAATAAACAGTTCATCTCTAGTCTTTACAGTTTTCTTCAATTGCATAAACACTCAAATCAAAAGTATTACACAATTATCAAAACCTTACACTCAAGGAGCAAAATATAGGCCCAGATTTGCACCCCTGGTTGTCAGCCTCACTTTTTGAAAAAAACAATACACACAGTGATTTGCAAAACACTAAACACACTTCCATTACATTAGACACAGAATGTCAAATTATATATACATTTTCTCCCGTTTTCCCAAATCAGTCAACATGTCAACATGGAGAATCACAACAAAAAATTATCTTGCCAGATCCAGCTAGGCAAAGAGATAATGTCTAGTATTTTCTGTTTAAATTTTTTCAAAAATAAATTGTTTTACTGTAATTTTAACCTGTACTGGATACAGTATTTTATGTTTGTCTGATATTTGCTGAGCTTACAGTGTTATGCACATAGTAGCATGAAAACTGGGACATGTATTGTTGTGATTCTCCATGTTGAAATGTTGACTGATTTGGTTATATGGAGAGAACATTTATATTTTCATCAGTCTGCATCATTGATTTGGGTATATGGAGATAAATAAATTATATTTTCATCAGTCTACAGCTTTGGTCTTGTGTAGTGTTTGGTGAATTTATTGTATATTTGCACATTCTCTGCATACTTCACTTACAGTACTCTAATCACTGAGAAGTAGAATTGCTAAATGTGTTTTAGGTTAAGCACAGCAGTGTGTGTAACTGGTTCAAACAGAATTAAGTCATATGAAACGTGTCATATGGTAACAAAATGTAGTTTTTATAAATTAGTGTATGGTTTTGACAAGTGTTTAATTTAGCAAAGGATCTGAGGTGTTCTGATAATTGTGTGTGTGGTTGTGCTAATTGTGTGTTTTGAAACACCGGGCCCCGTTTTCAAAATCATGCTTAGGCAATCGAAAAAAAACTGTATTGTGTGTTTCATTATATACATATGTTTCAGTCTTCTCATAAAAAGAATATTAGATTTTTGGGTCTTTTCCTGCCTTTGGTCCGCTTTGCATTCACATCTCAAATGAACCGCAGCAGGGTTCACTTGCAAGAGTGAATGAGCTTTCACACCACCCCAAACCAACCGGACTATCTGAGGTTCGATTAAAGCTTATTATAGGACACTGGACACGGGTATGGATGGCTCCAGGTGCTGCTGCGTTAAAGTGCACATCTTCAATATCTGTACTATTTAAAAGCACAGTGCAGGACACACTCAAAGGTTATCGCACCTCAGAGATGGCAGTGGACATGTATGACAGGACAAAGGCCATATGTAATGGCCTTTGGATTGAGGAACATACTACCAGCCAAAGGAGGAAGCAGAAAAGGATGGACGAGTATGTAGTTGAGTCATCTTGTGGCACAAGCTCAGACCTCAGCTCAGGAGATCAGCTGAGACAGAGACTGTTCTATCCAGTCCTCGACAGAATGCTGCAAGAGCATTCTCATGAGTTGGATAACAACTTATGAGAGGCATACAGGCATGTTATCCAGCCTCAGACCAGTTTCTCTCAGTGGAATTGCTGCAACCCCTCGCCACACATTACAATATCCAACTATTGCCAGAGGAGATCACAGTTGCAAAGTGTTTCCTGGTCAGGACAGGCAGAGATGCAGTCCCTACTATCCAAAGTGTCTTTTCCCTCCTGGATGATAATAATAATAATAATAATAATAATAATAATAATAATAATAATAATAATAATAATAATAATAATAATAATAATAATAATAATAATAATAATAATAATAATAATAATAATAATAATAATAATAATAATGCATTTGATTTATAAGGCGCCTTTCAGGACACTAAAAAAAAAGTCCACAAATCGGTGAATGAAAAAAGTATAGGATCAAATGAAAACTACTTAAATTTTTTTTTTAAAGTACTAAAAACCAACAAAAAATACCAAACACCAAAACACATTCAGCACAGACAATGGGGATGCTGACATAAAAATATTTTTTTTTTTTTTTTTTTTTTTTAGATCCGGGGCTAGGAGAAAAACATCCGGGGCTAAAGCCCCGGAAGCCCAGGGCTAACGACGCCACTGATGTCAACATGGAGAATCACAACAAAAAAATCTCTTCCAGATCCAGCTAGGCAAAGAGATAATGTCTAGTATTTTCTGTACTCTATTTAAACTAGTGTTGAATGTTTGTTAGTGTTTGATATTTTCTGTTGGTTTTTAGTACTTTTAAACATCCATTTTTAGTAAGTAGTAGTTTTCATTTGATCCTATACTTTTTTCATTCACAGATTTGTGGACTTTTTCTTTAGTGTCCTGAAAGGCGCCTTATAAATAAAATGCATTATTATTATTATTATTATTATTATTATTATTATTATTATTATTATTATTATTATTATTATTATTATTATTATTATTATTATTATTATCATCCAGGAGGGAAAAGACACTTTGGATAGTAGGGACTGCATCTCTGCCTGTCCTGGCCAGGAAATACTTTGCAACTGTCAATCAAATTCTGAATAAAATGTATCCACATGTACACACCCATCCGCCTGGCCACACCCACATCCGCTCCTCTACATAAGTGGGGACGTGGCCATACTAACAGCTCCTTCCCAAGTGTTTCACCACCGAAGGCGAAGACCACGGGGTCCTCAGTGAGTCCGAGCAGAGCGCTCGCTATACTCATATAACTATGGTTATAGGATAACCGTATGTTATATTATCGTATATCTTACGCTCTGCTCGTAGTGGAACACAGGAGCTGAGCAGAGCGGAAGCTCGACAAATGTACCCGCTGAGGCCCCCCACAACCATCAGAAACGGGGAGGACCCGAGCCCCCGGACCCCCCTAGAGGAGGACGGGAGAGAATCGGATCCGACTGTGCGAAGAGGGCTTAGCAACTCAAATGCACAGGGTGAGCAGATCGCGGGACTTACCTTCACACAGAAGAACCCGCGACTACATAGGCGCACATCCCACATGCCACCAGGGAACGAACAGGAAGGGGGAAAAAAACATTACAATCCCTAACAACACAGGGTCAAGGTCAAGAACCCAACCCCGTGGCAAGGCCGTAGCAGCGGAGCGCGAAGGAGGACCCAGCCCTAGGAACAGCCTGAGGGTCAGGACCCCCCAGAAAGGGGGCCTGGTGAGGCCAACGATGCCACCAGACGGTCACTAGTGACACCACCCTGCACATCGCCAGCGTATCGGACAGGGCCCATCCAAGAGCAGGCCCTTCCCCCCTACAGCACGCCGCCCTGAAGCACTCCAAAGAGGCTACACCCCAACAACACAGTGGGACCAGGCAGCGCACCGGGGAGACAACCCCCAAAGAGGTTGATCCCTCAATCCAGGCAACAGGTCAAAAGCATAACTCAACCTGTGCACGGAGCACTGCGGACTAGACAGGCGCCTAAGGGGTCTGCTGAGAACAGCACCTCGGCGGAAGGGGCATTCGGTATGCTGTGCACCATGTCGCAGCCTCCACAAAAAAACCCGACCCCCTAGAGAGGCCGAGGCAGAGAAGGCTGACATGATTGGCAGACGTCATGAAAGGTGCGGGGGCACACTCGCAGGCAGAGGGGGTCAAGCCCGGCCTAACCCGAGAGTCGACTCTGCTACCAACACACCAGGGAACCAACCACCTCCCTATGTTTAGTTTAACAGGAGGTGGCTGTTCCTATAACCCCCCCAAGAAAAAACTCCGAAAAACAACTGCGGGTATACACCGGCTATACAGCAGTAAAAGTGTTTCAGTTCTCAAGAAGGGGTTAACACAGGCCAACAGGTCGACGAGAACGAGTCCGGACCTGGGCCCGGCGGACCGGGACATACACAGGGATGCCAGAGGGGTACAAAAGAACCACCTCGACAGCCCCCTCCCAGCCCCGCCAAGCAGGGGAAGAGAGGGGCAAAAAAGAATGGAGAAGGACCAGGCTCCTTAGCACAGCGCAAGGTACAACACAATATGGACCAAGCAACAGTGAAGGATAACACGCAGTGCCATAACCACGAACACCTCCATAACATCAAACCCTGCAACGCCCGGGCCAACCCGGCATTTTCCCCCCGAAAAAGCACAAGTCCTTCAGGGTACCAGAACAGCAGATATGCGCCCCGGCGGACAACGGGTTAACTAACCTGGTCCGGCGCGACCAGAACCAGTCCTGTGTCCTAATCACGCCACCATCCCCAGTCCTAAGAGGGGGGTAGGTACGCGTGTGGTTCTAAAACATCACAGAGGGCGCCACCAAGACAGTCAGAACATGAATGCACCACGCCCGGTGGCCCACCCCAAGGGCGTGAGACCCCTCCGCCAATGCTTTGATCTATTCCGTCATCTCCCCCCAGAGATGAACGAGAATTCGTCGAGATTAACCTAGTACACTGGCGCTGGGAAGAGATAAACTCCATCCTAGTTGCTCCATAAAAAACGCTGTTTCCATGATGAGCAACCAAGGCGCGCCAGCCCATGCGTGGTTCCACACAGAAGCACCCAGGGCCAGCACTATGTACACGTCAAGACCCAAAACACATCAATGGTAATTCTAACAAGAACCCAGATAACGTTCCCTCCAAGCCGCCTGGGCGGCAGGAAGCTGGCCAAGAGACACAGATATGGGTCCCATATGACGCGTCCGAGGGAAAACACCCCTGTTAAAAACCCTACTCTGTATAAAAGAGAGGAGACAGGGAACCCCCAAAGAGACCTCCCATGTGAGTAATAATTGAAAAGATATATGTAACATTGAGCTACGTGACCAAAAGCTCAATACATATGCAACAGAGCGCAGAGCAGGAAACAAAGTTCTCACGCACCGCATAACCCAATCTTGACAATAACAGTGGTCCACAACATGGAGCCTGAAAAGAACTCACAGAAGTCTCACAACCAATAGAAACGCGTCCAGTGACGTACTCTATGGCGGGGGGAATTCCGTGACCCACCTGCCCAAATATGGCGTGGGACCAGGGAACCCCCCCCCCCCCCTCTCCCTACCCTGTGACAAGCTGACCCAACAGTGTGACAGGAAGCCCGAAAAACAGGAGGTCCAACCCCCTGACCAATCAGAAAAAAGGGGAGGAGGGGTTTATCAGTTCACCCCCTCATGACCCCACACCCCGGATACGATGAAAACAAACAAGCAGCAATGATACCAGTTTACCTAGCATGCTAAATGAAAAAGCGTATATCCACTAGGATAAGCTAAAACAACTGCACGCCAGCCACAGACGATAAACTCGTTTGCGAACATACAGTACAAGGCTTTAGGCTCATGTGCGAACACGTCACCGGTGTTTATGTCTAAAGAAAAACACAGACGTTTTAAGAGAGGGTCAAAGACCTCAGTACAAGCTACATATACAGTATGAATACTTCTGTAGGCAAACACTCTAACCAGGTTGTGGACTCAATGCCATGTTTCCCAAACGTAACAGAATACACACAACCCCCTCAGATAAAAAAGGTAAAGTTCACTCTTACTATTGCAAGAAGAACACAGTCTTCTTCATGATGAGGGAAGACAAGTCTTTCGACCGAGTGCTAGCCACAGGCCTTGCTAAGCACACATATATATAGCGACCAGAACAAAGAGCAAAAACACAACCCCACAAGTAGGTGAGGGTTTACACATCATATCCCCAATATATAATAGTGAATAAACACACAGTTTGTAACAAAAAACAGTCCCCCACCAGGAGGGACCTTTTATTTAGTAACAAAAAAGTATATGTTGGGGAGGGGAAGGGGACAGGGGTAAACAGGGGAGTCACTAGCGGCGCCTGCCGCATGCAGCGCGGTGCTTGCCCCCACGGGGAGCCGGCCCGGAGGGATGGTTCTGGGGAGCCTGGTCACGTCGATCCCTACCGTCACCTCCGGGCGTCGTGCGGCGGACGAGGCACTCCCTCCACTCCTGGCCTTCTTCGATGAAGGCCCAGCAGCGGCGGCGGTGGTGGCGGAGGCAACGTCGCGGTCCTCTGCCGGCGTTGCTTTTTCCGGCCGTCACTTGCGTCCCTCACGTACGGGAGGCTGCCATGTCGGGCGCCACCATCCGATGCGGCAGATAGCTGGGCATCTTTTCTCAGGGTCGGAGGTTCTAACCCAACACAGGAGAACAAGGGACCCCAAGATGACGCAACACTCCCTGCCACACCCCGAGGGGGAGAATGATACGTCTCCACTGGGGTATCGAACAAGAGAGCTCTCGCCCACTCCATGTGATCCTCAGTCTCCATCGGAAATGGAGACAAGGCAAGAGCACTCTCATCCGGCTCCAGCACAACCTCAAAGCCAGGCCGTTCGCCCCTGCAGCTCGCCGCCCTACGACGGGAGCGAGCAGAGGCGAAGAGTCTGCGTCGCAAATCCCCAGCCACCAGAGGAGCTGTCGGCCTGTCGGCCGACTGTCCACTGGTGGGGGAACCAGGGCCAGAAACCAGGCCATCTCACGGGAGACAGCGGCTCAACGGCCCCTTGGAGAGGCAGACTCACCACCGGGCGGCGCCCGGGCGTATCTGACTGCCACGACCGTGGAGTCAGAGCCGCCCCACGACGCACGCCGGACGCGGCAATGGAGAAGCACTGGTGAAGGGTGACGTTGTGAGCGCTCGAACCCTCCGAAGGTGCAGACATTATGTCTTAGCTTTTCTCGTAAATTGTCGAGAGAGAGAAAAATAAGATACAATGTCCACGTAGCTCCTTTCCAACAACTATTTCGGCACTAAACTCAAGTGGTGTATACAGAAAATAGGGAAGGAGCTGTTAATATGGCCACGTCCCCACTTATGTAGAGGAGCGGATGTGGGTGTGGCCAGGCGGATGGGTGTGTACTTGTGGAGACATTTTATTCAGAATTAGATTGAAAGGGATAAGTTCCACTACAAGCAGAGCGTAAGCTATAGGATAATATAACATGCCTGTATGCCTCTCATAAGTTGTTCTCCAACTCATGAGAACCTGCTCTCAAGCTCTTGCAGCATTCTGTCGAGGACTGGATAGAACAGTCTGTCTCAGCTGATCTCCTGAGCTGAGGTCTGAGCTTGTGCCACAAGATGACTCAACTACATACTCGTCCATCCTTTTCTGCTTCCTCCTTTGGCTGGTACTGTAGTATGTTCCTCAATCCCAAGGCCATTACATATGGCCTTTGTCCTGTCATACATGTCCACTGCCATCTCTGAGGTGCGATAACCTTTGAGTGTGTCCTGCACGCGTGAATACTTTACCCAAGGCAGTTGTCCTTCCGCGTTCGGTTTGCGCGCCCTGATTGGCCTCTCAACGCCCAATCGCGCTGCGCCTAGCTTTCAGTTCCACAACGCAAGTCCTCGCCCATTTCCTCGTATTGTTTTGATAACGTAGTGTTTTCATCTCTTCATATCAATCGGCATCACATCAATATAAATAATGTAGTGTTTTCATCTCTTCATATTAATCGGCATCACATCAATATAAATAACGTAGTGTTTTCATCTCTTCATATCAATCGGCATCACATCAATATAAATAACGTAGTGTTTTCATCTCTTCATATCAATCAGCATCACATCAATATAAATAACGTAGTGTTTTCATCTCTATATTAACACATTGACGACCACGGCTTGCAGTGTAATATATGGCTGGAGGACAACGCTTTGTCAACAAACCGATGTACTTTCTAACAGCTATATATATACTTTATCGTATTGCTATCTGTCCATTCTCATTGTCACTTGAGTGCATAAACCGTGCCTTCATAATGGCTTAAAGAAAATAAAAATCCATCGGTTGGTGGTCATTTTATAGCGCCGTGAATATAAGGTTTATCGCAGTTTTCGCCAAATTCTTTTTCTGGGGAGCTAGATAATAGGCTAAAGGCTAGTCACGTTATATCAAACGCCATTTCTGCTGTATATATACGAATGAAATAAAACAAACTGCGTAGCATCCGGACTATTACAGAGCATCTATGGATGAAATGGGGGCGGCGGGGGACGCCGATTACTATTATTGATTAGCAATACAGTGTGCGTTCAAGTAGCCATTTTCACTGATCGATCACGTTGCGGTTTAAAACAATCTCCAATCCAGCTGTAATTTGGGGGAATAGTATCCTACCGTCAGCCCATGTGATCGCCGGCAGCATTTCGTCATTAGTCATCGGAATCTGGTAGATCGATATGTCCATTGGCTGATCATAAATCCCATTATTCCAGGCTGAAATCTGCGTTCGGTAACGGGATCAAAGATGGAGTATGTTCGGCTGGGATCGAGGCTCATATGAAACGCCCACAGACAGTAAAAAAAATTTTTTTCAATCGCCCTCAATGATACTGCAGTGGAGCGATGGCGCCCCTAAGCGGATCTGACCGGTATTGCATGTTTCGAAAATCAAATATGCGGGTAGGTCCTGCAAGTCGATCGGGGACGTTAATAGCGTTATTAATATGGAATAAAACAATAACAACTCGCCACGAGTTAACTCGTGGCTCTGGTCCACAACGCATGGCACCGTAACACGTATAAACTCGTGGCTGGACCTTAAAGTGTTAACGTAACGCGCTATTCATATCAATCGGCATCACATCAATATAAATAACGTAGTGTTTTCATCTCTATATTAACGTAACGCGCTATTCATATCAATCGGCATCACATCAATATAAATAACGTACTGTTTTCATCTCTTCATATCAATCGGCATCACATCAATATAAATAACGTAGTGTTTTCATCTCAGATATTAACGTGGGGAACCTTTCCATGAGACTGCACTGCCTTCGGCTAGGGCGAGAGCGCTCAACACGACTTGGTAGTATAGGGAGCTTGGGGGAGGATTCGCGAAACATGTGTTTACCTGTGGCCAGGGAGAACCAGGAGTTGCATTGAAACCTACCAAGCAACCCAGGTAGACCCCCACGACCAAGGTTATCGGACTAAGACTTAGTCTCGCTGAATCCTCCCCAGCTCGATCCATCTGAGTGATAGTGTTATTGAGCGAGTAGTGCGGCGATAGTAGGGCTAATGCGATTGGGCGCTGAGAGGCCAATCAGGACGCGCAAACCGAACGCGGAAGGACAACTGCCTTGGGTAAAGTATTCACGCGTCCTGCACTGTGCTTTTAAATAGTACAGAGCTAGAGCTAGGTGGTCTGTAGGTACTGTATTTTTATTTCATAAATAGTGTTATTTATTTCATTAATAGTGTTATTATTTATTTCATTACTTTTTTTTCTGTGAAGATCCCGGAAAGGGTTATTAATATTTGGTTATGTGTGGCTTTCTGGAAAACAATAAATGTTTACGTTTAGGCACCCCTGCGATCGTCACACTTTTTCTGTTACAAACTGACCCTGGCCCCCACCAGAGAAGGGAAAAGTTGTGGCCCTCACAGGAAAAAGTTTGGGGACCCCTGCTGTACAGTTTCATCTACAATGTTATTAAGTCATGCTGTAGTTTTATCTACAATGTTATTCAATCATGCTGTACAGTTTCATCTACAATGTTATTACGCCATGCTGTAGTTTCATCTACAATGCTATTAAATCATGCTGTAGTTTCATCTACAATGTTATTAAATCATGCTGTACAGTTTCATCTACAATGTTATTAAATCATGATGTACAGTTTCATCTACAATGTTATTAAATCATGATGTACAGTTTCATCTACAATGTTATTACGCCATGCTGTAGTTTCATCTACAATGCTATTAAATCATGCTGTAGTTTCATCTACAATGTTATTAAATCATGCTGTACAGTTTCGTCTACAATGTTATTAAATCATGCTGTACAGTTTCATCTACAATGTTATTAAAGTATGATGTACAGTTTCATCTACAATGTTATTAAATCATGCTGTACAGTTTCATCTACAATGTTATTAAATCATGCTGTATGGTTTCATCTACAGTGTTATTACATCATGCTGTACGGTTTAATCTACAGTGTTATTACATCATGCTGTACGGTTTAATCTACAGTGTTATTACATCATGCTGTACGGTTTAATCTACAGTGTTATTACATCATGCTGTACAGTTTCATCTACAATGTTATTACATCATGCTGTACAGTTTAATCTACAATGTTATTACATCATGCTGTACAGTTTCATCTACAATGTTATTACATCATTGTTACATTTGAATCTGTACGACATTTGTACAATTGATGTTAATTACAGCACCATGAAATGATGTACTGTAGATGAAGAAATAGCAATACCATGTCTTATAGGGAACTGCTACCCTAGCATTTCACTGAGCTGTAATTAACACGACACAAGGATACAACGTCCCCGATGACATCACCGGTGGCATTATTCAAACTAATTTACTCATGCTATATAGCTCAATAATTGTAAAGTAAACACATTTGTAAAAAGTTAATTAATGTGTGCAAATCTGTTTAGAGTTGTTGGACATTTGGTTTTTGGACAGGTGAACTGCCCCTTTAACACCGAGCTGTGTATTTAAGTTTGACATTTTCAGGGCGTCTGATTGGCGCAGTGGGCAAGGCGCTTGCCTCTAACGCAGGAGACGCTGGGTTCGAGCACAGCTCTCGCGTTGCTACCGGCTGGCCGGTCGTTCATACACAGTAAATTCCGCTGAGTACATTTTACTCAAACTGAGTACATTTTACTCAAACTGGCTCAAATGGACTCAGTTTGAGTAAAATGTACTGTGTACTAACACAATTGGCAGTGTTAGAGGGTGGGAAAGCCGGTGGGTGGGGATCGGATGTTGTGGACAGCGACTCCTACAGGTCGGTTGGTGCGCCTGTACAGCAGAAACAGGAAGTAGCGGGGGCAGCGTGAGCCTCCCACGCGTTACTCCTCGCCACTGAGAGTTCGAGCTGCTGCGGTGAAAAGATGCGACAGGCTGCCTCCTCGTGTACCGGAGGGGACACGTGATGCAAGGCTTCTGTCCTCACTACAACCGACCTGTGGGATGCATAGTTTAGCAACGCTCAAGACAGGGGAGGGAAGAATTGGATACGTGAAATTTGGATGGGAGAAAAATAGAAAATGGGGAGAAAAAGTGGATAAAAAAACGTTTTCAAAATTCACTCTGAACTTTGTGTTAGAGGTGTGATTCCCGTGTCTGTGCCACACTTTACTCCCTGGAAACATTATATAACATGCCTTCACCACAAAACATTATATAACATGCCTTCACCACAAAACCCTGAATGGGAAAACACACGACCGAGGATCATGAAAAGGTCCAAACAGCCACGAGACCAAAGGCCATAAATCACACGGCTGCTAATTAACGATACGCCAAAGAGGCTTTCCCTGCGCTCAGCACAGAGACAATACTCAGGCCACGCTGATCCCCCCTCCGAGTCTGTTGCACAGGCGTCTCTCCCTCTCACAATGCCAGGCTGGATTATAAGCCTCAGCGCTCGGGGGAAAACAGGTAGTGTGTGGATACCTGGGGGCGAGGATGAATTAGTCCTATAAGGTGGAAGACCAAAGCCTCTTAGCGTGGGGCTAAAGCCTCACCGTTTCCATGGCATCTCCGTGCGCCCTGCCGGCACACAACCTCTGGCAGGAGTGAAAAGCAGAGCGGAGGCATCCAGGCACACGGGCACCAGGATTAGAGGCCCACGAGCGAGGTGTTCAAACACACAGAACAGAAGCTAATCCCTGTCTCCCTCTGAGAGACACTGGGCCAGAGAGAGAGAGGGGGGGGAGAAGGAGAGGAGGAGGAGAGGAGAGAGGGATGACGGTGAGTGGGGGTGGGGGAGAGAAGAGAGAGGGAGAAAAAGCTGAAAGAGGAGGGCGAGAGGGGTAAGAGAAAGGAAGATAGGTAAAGAGGGTGTGTAGAGAGACTTTGAGAGATAAGAGAGCTGAGAGCCGTGGGGGAAAAGCAGGGGAGAGAACTGAGAGCAATGTAGAGGAGTGAGAGAAAGACAAGAGAGAAACAGATTGAAAATGTATTGAAAACTTTATTAACAGATTGCAGAATGGCGCAATCTGCCATTAGTGGGCAAGGTGCTCGACACTAACGCAGGAGATGCTGGGTTCAAGCTCAGCTCTCGGTGTTGCTTCCGGCTTGGCTGGTCGTTCATACTAATAAAGACATGAGGTAGAAAAAGACATGAGGTAGAAAAAGACATGAGGTGGAAAAGACATGAGGTTGAAAAAGGCATGAGGTCGTAAAAGACATCTGAGTGATAGTGTTATTGAGCGAGTAGTGCGGCGATAGTAGGGCTAATGCGATTGGGCGCTGAGAGGCCAATCAGGATGCGCAAACCGAACGCGGAAGGACAACTGCCTTGGGTAAAGTATTCA
The DNA here is from genome assembly GCF_963971535.1 of Notolepis coatsorum. Taxonomy (NCBI): domain Eukaryota; kingdom Metazoa; phylum Chordata; class Actinopteri; order Aulopiformes; family Paralepididae; genus Notolepis; species Notolepis coatsorum. The sequence continues at coordinate 58,394,223 of NC_140179.1, read as the reverse complement.
CGCGTCCTGCACTGTGCTTTTAAATAGTACAGAGCTAGAGCTAGGTGGTCTGTAGGTACTGTATTTTTATTTCATAAATAGTGTTATTTATTTCATTAATAGTGTTATTATTTATTTCCTGACTTTTTTTTCTGTGAAGATCCCGGAAAGGGTTATTAATATTTGGTTATGTGTGGCTTTCTGGAAAACAATAAATGTTTACGTTTAGGCACCCCTGCGATCGTCACACTTTTTCTGTTACAAACTGACCCTGGCCCCCACCAGAGAAGGGAAAAGTTGTGGCCCTCACAGGAAAAAGTTTGGGGACCCCTGCTGTACAGTTTCATCTACAATGTTATTAAGTCATGCTGTACACAATGTTATTCAATCATGCTGTACAGTTTCATCTACAATGTTATTACGCCATGCTGTAGTTTCATCTACAATGCTATTAAATCATGCTGTAGTTTCATCTACAATGTTATTAAATCATGCTGTACAGTTTCATCTACAATGTTATTAAATCATGATGTACAGTTTCATCTACAATGTTATTACGCCATGCTGTAGTTTCATCTACAATGCTATTAAATCATGCTGTAGTTTCATCTACAATGTTATTAAATCATGCTGTAGTTTCATCTACAATGTTATTAAATCATGCTGTACAGTTTCATCTACAATGTTATTAAATCATGCTGTACAGTTTTATCTACAATGTTATTAAAGTATGATGTACAGTTTCATCTACAATGTTATTAAATCATGCTGTACAGTTTCATCTACAATGTTATTAAATCATGCTGTATGGTTTCATCTACAGTGTTATTACATCATGCTGTACGGTTTAATCTACAGTGTTATTACATCATGCTGTACAGTTTCATCTACAATGTTATTACATCATGCTGTACAGTTTAATCTACAATGTTATTACATCATGCTGTACAGTTTCATCTACAATGTTATTACATCATTGTTACATTTGAATCTGTACGACATTTGTACAATTGATGTTAATTACAGCACCATGAAATGATGTACTGTAGATGAAGAAATAGCAATACCATGTCTTATAGGGAACTGCTACCCTAGCATTTCACTGAGCTGTAATTAACACGACACAAGGATACAACGTCCCCGATGACATCACCGGTGGCATTATTCAAACTAATTTACTCATGCTATATAGCTCAATAATTGTAAAGTAAACACATTTGTAAAAAGTTAATTAATGTGTGCAAATCTGTTTAGAGTTGTTGGACATTTGGTTTTTGGACAGGTGAACTGCCCCTTTAACACCGAGCTGTGTATTTAAGTTTGACATTTTCAGGGCGTCTGATTGGCGCAGTGGGCAAGGCGCTTGCCTCTAACGCAGGAGACGCTGGGTTCGAGCACAGCTCTCGGCGTTGCTACCGGCTGGCTGGTCGTTCATACACAGTAAATTTCGCTGAGTAAATTTTACTCAAACTGAGTACATTTTACTCAAACTGGCTCAAATGGACTCAGTTTGAGTAAAATGTACTGTGTACTAACACAATTGGCAGTGTTAGAGGGTGGGAAAGCCGGTGGGTGGGGATCGGATGTTGTGGACAGCGACTCCTACAGGTCGGTTGGTGCGCCTGTACAGCAGAAACAGGAAGTAGCGGGGGCAGCGTGAGCCTCCCATGCGTTACTCCTCGCCACTGAGAGTTCGAGCTGCTGCGGTGAAAAGATGCGACAGGCTGCCTCCTCGTGTACCGGAGGGGACACGTGATGCAAGGCTTCTGTCCTCACTACAACCGACCTGTGGGAGGCATAGTTTAGCAACGCTCAAGACAGGGGAGGGAAGAATTGGATACGCGAAATTTGGATGGGAGAAAAATAGAAAATGGGGAGAAAAAGTGGATAAAAAAACGTTTTCAAAATTCACTCTGAACTTTGTGTTAGAGGTGTGATTCCCGTGTCTGTGCCACACTTTACTCCCTGGAAACATTATATAACATGCCTTCACCACAAAACATTATATAACATGCCTTCACCACAAAACATTATATAACATGCCTTCACCACAAAACATTATATAACATGCCTTCACCACAAAACATTATATAACATGCCTTCACCACAAAACCCTGAATGGGAAAACACACGACCGAGGATCATGAAAAGGTCCAAACAGCCACGAGACCAAAGGCCATAAATCACACGGCTGCTAATTAACGATACGCCAAAGAGGCTTTCCCTGCGCTCAGCACAGAGACAATACTCAGGCCACGCTGATCCCCCCTCCGAGTCTGTTGCACAGGCGTCTCTCCCTCTCACAATGCCAGGCTGGATTATAAGCCTCAGCGCTCGGGGGAAAACAGGTAGTGTGTGGATACCTGGGGGCGAGGATGAATTAGTCCTATAAGGTGGAAGACCAAAGCCTCTTAGCGTGGGGCTAAAGCCTCACCGTTTCCATGGCATCTCCGTGCGCCCTGCCGGCACACAACCTCTGGCAGGAGTGAAAAGCAGAGCGGAGGCATCCAGGCACACGGGCACCAGGATTAGAGGCCCACGAGCGAGGTGTTCAAACACACAGAACAGAAGCTAATCCCTGTCTCCCTCTGAGAGACACTGGGCCAGAGAGAGAGAGGGGGGGGAGAAGGAGAGGAGGAGGAGAGGAGAGAGGGATGACGGTGAGTGGGGGTGGGGGAGAGAAGAGAGAGGGAGAAAAAGCTGAAAGAGGAGGGCGAGAGGGGTAAGAGAAAGGAAGATAGGTAAAGAGGGTGTGTAGAGAGACTTTGAGAGATAAGAGAGCTGAGAGCCGTGGGGGAAAAGCAGGGGAGAGAACTGAGAGCAATGTAGAGGAGTGAGAGAAAGACAAGAGAGAAACAGATTGAAAATGTATTGAAAACTTTATTAACAGATTGCAGAATGGCGCAATCTGCCATTAGTGGGCAAGGTGCTCGACACTAACGCAGGAGATGCTGGGTTCAAGCTCAGCTCTCGGTGTTGCTTCCGGCTTGGCTGGTCGTTCATACTAATAAAGACATGAGGTAGAAAAAGACATGAGGTAGAAAAAGACATGAGGTGGAAAAGACATGAGGTTGAAAAAGGCATGAGGTCGTAAAAGACATGAGGTCGAAAAAGGCATGAGGTAGAAAAAAAGTCATGAGGTCGAAAAAGGCATGAGGTATAGGCTGTGCAGCTTGAAACTGATTTGCAGGGAGGCACTGTTTACTAATCTATCGTCACAGGTCCACTAACTGACTCTCTTAGGCTTCTTGTACGATAATAAAACCTTGTCAGGAGAAAAAGGACCTGGAGGGACTGATTCATACGATAAAAAGAGATATCTCTACCTCCTTCCCTCTATCACATCCCATATCACACTCTCCCTCTATCTCCACACACTATCTATCTCCTCCCCATTCACTTGCATTCAATTTATTGTCCTGCTCTCTTTCTATCTCCCCCTTTCTCTCTCTCCCCCTTTCTCGCTCTTTCTCTTTATCTCCATCTCTTTCTCTCCCTCTTCCTCCCCCTTTCCCTCTCTCTCTCCCCATGTATCTTTCTCTCTCCCTTTCTCTCTATCTCCATCCCTTTTTCTTTCTCTCTCCCCCTTTCCCTCTCTCTTTCTCTCTCTTGCCATGTATCTTTCTCTATCTCCCTTTCTTTCCATCTCCCTCCCCCTTTCCCCCTCTCTTTCTCCCCCCCTTTCTCTCCCTCCCCCTTTCCCTCTCTCTTTCCTCATGCTCTTGCATACATTGAACCTTTTAGAATAGCCTCGTACATGTGGTCCTCTCTCTCTCTCTCTCTCTCTCTCTCTCTCCTAACTAAAATAACTAACATAGTTGTTTTGTGAGCACACACCCGTCCTCAGAGCCGTATCTGTTCTCCCTGCCCTCCGCTTCTCTCCTGCTGGGGCCAGCAGCATCATTTCACGATTGGAATGCGGGAGCCTTGGCCGTCACCGGGGGCGAGAACAAATAGTGCTGAAAGAGGAGGGAGAAGGAGAGGATAAGGGAGGGTGGTGGGAGGGGGGTTGATAGAGGGAGAGAGAGAGGAAGCAATGGAGAGGAGAGAGGGACAGAGAGGGAGAAACAGAGAGGAGAGAGCATGAGAGAGAAACAGAGAGGGAGAGAGAAACAGAGAGGGAGAGACAGGGAGGAGAGAGGGTGAGAGAGAAACAGAGAGGGAGAGACAGGGAGGAGAGAAGGTGAGAGAGAAACAGAGAGTGAGAGGCAGGGAGAAACAGAGAGAAGATGTGAGGATTGGCCCATTCCCGCCACACGCTTCAAGGTACTGTGAGGAGGATTGGCTCATTGCCGCCACACGCTTCTAGGTCAATTACCAATTGCCGTCACGCACCTGTTGTTTGTTTGTAATCAGCGCTCCAGAGCCCTTCATATACTCGGGTCTTTCTGTCAGTCGTTGTCGGGTCGTTTTGGATTACCACTGCTACTGCCTGTTCCCCCCGTTGTTGTGCCTCGTCCGTTTTTCTTCAGGACGTCTATGGAAGTCGCCGCTGTTGTGTTTCTCTATCATCCGTTGGAGCTGTGCCTCGTTGCCCGCTTTGCGCATTTGCGCTTTGGTGAGTTTTTGGAACGAACCTTTTGGATTCTCTGTTTTCTGTGTGTTTGGATAACACTGAAGATTTGCCGTTTTTGTTTTGTACTGGACTCAGCTAAACTTGTGTGTTGGTAACACTGAAGATTAAGTCACCTGTGATTGTACTGGGCTCAGCTAAACGTGTGTGTTGGTAACACTGAAGATCAAGTCACGTGTGATTATACTGGACTCAGCTAAGGAGGACTGGACTGCCTCTGTATTCCGTTGGCTTGTTTATTGACCACTCTCTCTCTCTCTCCGTTCCTTCCCGAGTTGGATCCTGGAGTAGCTGCAGAGCCGCAGAGGCAGTGGCGCTACGCCGCTTCACCATCTCAATACCGGGACGATCTGCAGAGCCGCAGACAACTCTGCCAGGAACATTCTCCCCTTTGTTTTTCTTATTGTTATTTCGCTCATTCCTGTTTCAGAAATAAATACGCCCTAGTCTTTGGCTAACTCTGAACTACCTGTCTGTGCCGTGCTGTTGGGGTCGGTTTCAAACCATAACAGAAGAGATGGTGAGAGAGAAACAGAGGGAGAGAGAAACAGAGAGGGAGAGACAGGGAGAAACAGAGAGGGAGAGACAGAGGGAGAAACAGAGAGGAGATATGGTGAGAGAGAAACAGAGAGGGAGAGACAGGGAGAAACAGAAAGGAGAGAGATAAAACAGAGAGGGAGAGACAGAGGGAGAAACAGAGAGGGAGAGACAGGGGGAGAAACAGAGAGGAGATATGGTGAGAGAGAAACAGACAGGGAGAAACAGAGAGGAGAGAGATTAAACAGAGAGGGAGAGACAGGGAGAAACAGAGAGGTAGAGACAGAGGGAGAAACAGAGAGGTGATATGGTGAGAGAGAAACAGAGAGGGAGAGACAGGGAGAAACAGAAAGGAGAGAGGAACAGAGAGGGAGAGACAGAGGGAGAAACAGAGAGGAGAGAGCGTGAGAGAGAAACAGAGAGGAGAGAGCGTGAGAGAGAAACAGAGATGGAGAGACAGGGAGAAACAGAGAGGAGAGAGATAGAAACAGAGAGGGAGAGAGAGAAACAGAGATGGAGAGAGAGAGAAACTGGGGTACATAAGAACATTTTTGAGAGATTGAAATAGAATAGAGCTAAGAACAACAACAACAAAAAGGCATAGGGAAACTAGCGCTGGTATGAAAATAAGATAACGGCTAAATGTCAAGGCTCGGAGTTCAAAATATCAGAGTCATATTCCGTTTGCACACGTGTATGTATTCCGCTCGGATCCATTTGAAGTATGGGGGCGACGTAGAGAAGATTGCATCATCTTGGCTATCACCACGAGACATCCACCACCTTGGCCATCACCACGAGACATCCACTCACAGAGTGACAGGGAGACAGGGAGACGGTGATAGGGGTTATACAGTTCGTGGTGGGCAGACATCGGAGCAATAGATACATGTAGTAAGCATGAGTAAACAGAGAGAGAGGGAGAGAGAAACAGAGGGAGAGAAACAGAGAGGAGAGAGTGAGAGACAAATAAACAGAGAGCAACACAGCTGGGCAGCCGTACTGTATACACTAACTACACGGTTGTGTACATGGCCCTGGTAATGACACAGAGGCCTCACCTCCTTGTGTCAAAGCAGCCTTTTAATGTTTACAATTTGGATGCGAGGGCAGTTTAACCATGTTCAATTTGAGGCTTTGGTCAATAAATAAACAGTAATGCTGGCAGCTGCTAGCTGGCAGTGCATTCTATAGCATTTGTATACAAAGCTCTTCGGGTAAGGGGAGTCCCCTGGCACTTTAGCTTTAGTGCCCTGGGGAGGACAGACCTGGCTCTGGAGAGGAGAGAGGGAGACAGAGAAACAGAGAGGAGAGAAGGAGAGACTGAGAGAGATGGAGGGGGGGAACAGAGAGAGCGGCATGAAGGAGTGACTGAGGGAGCAATAGAGAGGAGAGAAGGAGACTGAGAGAGATGAAGGGGGGGGGGCACAGAGAGGGAGCGATAGAGGAGAGATTGTGACAGAGAAACAGAAGAGATAAGGAGAGACAGAGGGAGAAACTAAAAGGAGAAATGGAGAGACTGAGAGTGGTGCAGAGGAGAGAAGGAGACAGAGAGAGAAACAGAGAGGAGAAAAGGTAAGAGATAAATGGAGAGGAGGGAAAGATGAGAGAAACCCTGAGTGAAGAGGGAACAGGGAATGACCACAACAATATGAGCTGACCGCTGTAACTTAGAGCGGCCCTGAGTCCATGAACTGAGGCCGGCCTTGTGAGAAATCTAGTACTCCTGTGGATTGTTTGTACACGCTGTAGAGATTCACCACAGAGATACTGTAGTGAATGCAAGAGGCTGCGGTCTCGACTCCCGGAGTCAGCATTGCCCTGCGGCTTGGGCCGGTCGTCATACTAACTCGTTTGGCTGAGTTAGGGGGAGTGAAGTCGTGGGTGGTAATCTGGCGTTGTGGACAGCTACGCCTACAGGTCAGGTCTGGGCGCCTGCTCAGCGAAAGGCAGGAAATGGTGAAGGCAGCGTGACCTCCCACGCGTTACGCTTCACCAATGAGAGTCCTCGCTTCCAGGTGAAAAAAGAGCCACTGGCTGTCTCCACATGTGTCGGAGGAAGCATGTGGTGGACTTCAGGGTTCCCTTGTACCGACCAGTAGGAGGAACATGCGCACAACAACCAGGTAGGGGAGGGGGGGAATTGGCATAACGACTAAATTGGGATGGAGAGAAAAAATTGAAAATCAGGCGGATTAAATTTGTTTTAATAATAATAAATAAAAATAAATACTGTAGTGATTGATGGAATTCATGTTTTCTTTATATAGCTATTTACTACAGACATTCAGTAGTAAATAGCAATTTGTTGTATTCTTGTGTTTTTTTTTATACATACTACAGATTTACCACAGAAATACTTTAGTGATTTATATGTTATGGTTTGTAACCGACCCCAATCGCACAACACAAGACAGGTATGAGAGTAAGCCAAGAACTGGGCATTTATTGTATACAACAGAAAATGGCACTGTCCCTTTAAGGGAGAACACAAATGCAGGAAAACATGAACTTGGGAAAATAGGCACAGTGCCTTTAAGAGGCGAGCTGGCTAAGGGGAAGGCTAAGGGAAGGCTAACGGACTGGGCCAGGGCAAGGGACAAGGCAGGAACAGGGAGGACTAGGAGGACTGGACAGGGAGGACTAGGAGGACTGGACAAGGAGGACTAGGAGGACTAGAAGGACTGGACAGGGAGGACTAGGAGGACTAGAGAGGGGAAACAGGGACAGAGGCCCGCGGAGGCGGGCTGGGGACAGGGAGGACAAGGAGGACTAGAAGGACAGGACAGGGATGACTAGGAGGACTAGAAGGACTGGACAGGGAGGACTAGGAGGACTAGAAGGACTGAACAGGGAGGACTAGGAGGACTAGAGTGGGGAAACAGGGACAGAGGCCCGCGGAGGCGGGCTGGGGACAGGGAGGACTAGGAGGACAGGACAGGGATGACTAGGAGGACTAGGAGGAACTGGACAGGGACAGAGAGAAACAGAGTCAAGGCCTTGGACAGGGCGAGGGCTGGAGCTGCTTACAGGGAGGAGTAGGAGGGCGCAGGCTCGGAGAGCGCATCTGGCGCGGAGGTCTGAGTGGTGCGCGTCTGCTTGGAGTACGCGCCGGTACGGAGGGCGCATCTGGCGCGGAGTCTGGATGCGCGTCTGGAGTGCGTCTGGATGCGCGTCTGGGGTGAAGAGCGCGTCTGGCTCGGAGGTCTGGATGCGCGTCTGGAGTGCGTCTGGATGCGCGTCTGGATGCGCGTCTGGAGTGAAGAGCGCGTCAGGCTCGGAGGTCTGGATGCGCGTCTGGAGTGCGTCTGGATGCGCGTCTGGGGTGAAGAGCGCGTCTGGCTCGGAGGTCTGGATGCGCGTCTGGAGTGCGTCTGGATGCGCGTCTGGATGCGTGTCTGGAGTGAAGAGCGCGTCTGGCTCGGAGGTCTGGATGCGCGTCTGGATGCGCGTCTGGATGCGCGTCTGGATGCGCGTCTGGAGTGAAGAGCGCGTCAGGCTCGGAGGTCTGGATGCGCGTCTGGAGTGCGTCTGCAGGCACGTGCACACATAGGGGTGAAGGGGTGCCCGGGCACCTGCCTTTTTCATTTTTCATTAGAAAGTGCCCTTTTTATGCCACCCTCTCTTTTTAAATTTTTTTTTTACTGTTGCACATATAGATATACTGCCCTGCCCTTCCAAATGAAAGATGTCACGATAGAATCTAAATATTAGATAAAGAAAGAGAGAGAAATGCCACCCCTCCTCCTGGAAGGACCTATTATTTACGCATAGCACGTGGGTGGGTGATGATGAGATGATGTAAACCGCGCGCCGGCCAGCAGTGCACTGAACACAAAATTGATATCCAGCTGTTGTTGAGCTCACACTCGAGTCGAGACCTCTTTTTTTACAGTTACTATTTCAACTAAAACAAAGCAAGAGTACACTTCATCAGGTAAGGTATTTGCCCAACAAAATAAAATGTCGGGTTTGCAGTGCACTGTATATTTCGGGCATGCATTGCCTTGTGAAGTTGTGATTGTCCATGCTTTTCTCTCATGCAATCAGGCGGCAGGCAGGCTAGAAGTGGCAACACTGCACACTTCCCCCATACTACATTTCTTATTATTCATACCGCGGTGGCATTGCATTTTATCTCTTTACTTTATGCTTTATCACATTCTCATCTCACCACCTCACTTGCAAGATGCGCGGCTCTCGTGAAACACGTCGCCGGATCACGTAGCATACTCTCTCTCTCTCTCTCTCTCTCTCTCTCTCTCTCTCTCTCTCTCTCTCTCTCTCTCTCTCTCTCTCTCTCTCTCTCTCTCTCTCTCTCTCTCTCTCTCTCGCAGGCAGGCAGGCAGGCTACATAGTGTTATTAAAGGGACATTATGTAGTTTTGGTGACATCTAGTGGTGAAACTGAATGTACCATAGACTCGTATTAACCCCAAAAATTACATTTCATACTTTTTGCCCTTTTCTCCTATTGGGCACCTGCCTTTCTAAAGTCCTGTGCACGTCCCTGTGCGTCTGGATGCGCGTCTGGGGTGAAGAGCGCGTCTGGCTCGGAGGTCTGGATGCGCGTCTGGATGCGCGTCTGGAGTGAAGAGCGCGTCTGGCTCGGAGGTCTGGATGCACGTCTGGATGCGCGTCTGGAGTGAAGAGCGCGTCTGCTGCGCGGAGGTCTGCTTGGTGCGCGTCTGCTGCGCGGAGGTCTGAAGTGGAACACTGGAATACCTCCCGTAGAGGATTAGAGAGCGCAGTACAATGTCTCCCTCCAGGCAAACGGCGACAGGTGGCCAAAGCTTGCACCTCGTCTCACGCCGGAGATAAAACAGCATACAGACAGAAACAGAAACTCCCGTAGGAGCCTACAGACAGAGAACCTCCCGAAGGAGCTTGGTGATAGAGATATGATACGGAACGACCCGACAAGGACAGAGGGGAAGAGCGAGGTACTTAAAGCCCACAGGGGCACTAATTAGAATACACATCAGGTGCGTGATGGTAATTGACACTCGAACTAGAAGTGTGTGTTCGGCACCAGACCAATCAAACACATAATGACAGGTAGTCCAAGGGTGTGGCTGCTGAAGAGCAAACGAGAGTAAATGAACGCGAGGGTGGGGGCTAGTGAGGTGAGGAGACAGGGAATTAAAGGTCAAGGGAAAAGGCGAACCTCACATTATAGTATTCTTATATATTTCTTAGAGATGTTATAGACATACTGTGGTGATTCACCATTGTATTTCTATAGTGAAATATTATATAACTTGAAGGTGAATTACTACAGTATTCATGTGGTTTTATCACCCTTCCTTTTGTACCATATACGTACATGCTATCTGTCTGTAGTCAAGTCAAGTCATCTTTATTTCTATAGCACATTTACAAATGAGTAAAGCCAAACCAAGTGCTTCACAGGTATATGATAAAAACACATACACTACAGTAATAAGTAAAAATACACCAGAATTACAGAAAAGGTACTGTACAATTAAGAAAAACAAGAACAAGGTGCAATATAAAAGAGACAAGAAATTTGATAAAAAGTCCAGACTAACAGCAAAATGTGGTGTATCTCCCGGGCCTTTCTGTGTGGAGTTTTCATGTTCTCCCCGTGCTCGCAAGGGTTTCCCCCCCGATAACATAAACCCAATGGAAAAACATGCACAACAGATCGCTAACGCTGTCGCGTCCCTGATAAAGACGGACAGGAGCACTTGGATTGGTCCCTGTGGGACGCGGCGCTCGCTGCAGCCCTCGTCTGCTCCCGGCTGCCCTTGGGGGGAAGGACGACGGGATGGGAAGTGCAGAGAACATTTCGTCAGCGACTAAGTGCAATAGTGCATGTATGTGTGTGTGTTCCTGTCTGTGTTAATCTGATGACAAATAAAGACTTATACTTATGTAAATACATTTGACCAGAGTAGCAAGAAGTGAAAAGCAAGACCAAATTCGGGGGGTGTTTTACATTAGGTCAAGATATGTTAGGCCGGGGATGATGTATGTTCTTAACAGGCACCCAAAAAAGTGGCCTTTTTTTTCTGCATACCTTTTTTTTGCAAAGCTTAGCTTTATACTTTATACTTATAGCATATGCATGAGCCTGGTCTCTTTTGAAAGATACAATTCTGAGGGGGCGGCTGGGTGGCGCAGCGGACTAAGTGCTCCTCACCAACGCGAGAGACACTGGTATCGAATCCGGCTGTCAGCGTTGCCTCCGGCTTGGCCGGCCGTCATACTGGCTCAATTGGCAGTCAGCGGGAGGGAAGCCGGTGGGGTGGTATTCTGGTTGTTGTAAACAGCGACTCCTACAGGTTGGTCAGGGCGCCTGCACAGCGAGGGAGGGAGATGGCGAGGGTAGTGTGATCTCCCACACGTTACACCTCGTCAATGAGAGTCCGCGCTGGCAGGTGAAAAGATGCTGCTGGCTGTCTCCTATGTCTCGGAGGAAGCATCTGATAGACTTCAGGGCTCCCTAGACCGACCAGTGGGGGGCACATGCGAGCAACGACCAGGAAGGGGGGCATTGACATAACGACTAAATTGGGATGGGAGAAAAACACAGAAAAACAGGAGGAGAAAAAGTGGATAAAAAAATATACAATTCTGAAGTTACTAATGCATAAAAAGGTAATCCCTTTTAGTGCTAATGAAATAGAGTAACAGAGGTCTGAACTTGAGTTGAACTTGAACTTGTGTACTGTTTTCTGTAGTGGTTGCAATATATAAAAAAATATATATTTAAAAAATTGGTTTAAGCTAGAATACAATGCGGATCCATAGCCTGAAGTCTTATGTAGTACAGGTCAAAATGTTATAAAAATCTGTTCAGAAATGGGTCTTTGAGAGAGATCATCATCATCATCAAACCTTTATTTGAATAGGCAGGTTAATTAAGAACAAGTTCTTATTTTCAATAACGGCCTATTTGGGGGTAAAAAGCCCCCTAGGGGAAAGGGGATGGGGGATCAAATCAAATAAATAAGAAATAAAACACAAAGGAACATTATTAAAAAGGCAGGACATACATACAGAGCAACAACTGAACTGAACAACAACTGGCGGACAACAGAACAATAGTGGCAGCATGGTGTTAGCACATGGAGAAACATCTACATGAGTGCTCTAGGGAGTTTGTTAAAGTTTCCTTAAACAATCGAATTGAAATAAACGTTTCCATATTTAAGGTTTTTTGTAGTGTGTTCCAGCTATCAGCTGCTGCATACTGAAAGGAGGAACGGCCTTGTGAGGAGTTGGCATGGGGGGCGTTTACCAGGATATGTGTGGCTGACCGGGTGTGGTAATTTGGGAGTGGACGAGGGTGGACTAGGCGAGTAAAGTAAGGGGGATTACGGCCTAGAAGTGTTTTATATACAAAGGCCAGCCAGTGGATGTTGCGTCTAATCTCCAGGGAGGGCCAGTTTACTAGGGAGTTTACAGTTTACTCGCAGTGGTGGGTCCTGTAGGGGGCATTGGTAGCGAAGCGAATGGCGGAGTGATATAGGATATCTAAGCGCTCTAGATCACCTTTACGGGCCAAGCGGTAGATTACATCACTAAAATCAAATAGCGGCAGGACAGTCATCTGGACCAGGGTGAGTTTAGCAGATCCGGGTAAACCGTGCAAAAAAAAAAAAGCTCTCCAAAATCCATTTCCTCATCCACGGCCGTTCATTCTGAAGTGTGATTCACTTCTGATTTTCGCTTGTCAACTTTCACCTACTGTAGATCCCTTATTCATCCTCACAACATGCGACAGTGGTTCAGGAGGTAGAGCGGTCGTCTGGTAATCGGAAGGTTCCCGGTTAGATTCCAGCTCCTCCCGGGCAGCATATCGATGTGTCCTTGAGCAGACACTTAACCCATAATTGCTCCCGATGAGCAGGTTGCCTCTGCTGTCAGTGAGTGAATGTGTGAGTGAATGGGTTAAAATGTGAGGAACAAATTGCAAAGCGCTTTGGATAAAAGCTGCTATATAAATGCACCATTTACATGCAACCCCCCCCCCCCCTCTATCTCTCCATCCCCCCCTCTCTCTCTCTTTCTCTCTCTCCCTCTCCCCCCTAAATCAAATAACTGGAATAGTTGTTTTGTGAGCACAGACCCGTTCTCAGAGTGTTATTGGTTATCCCCGCCTCCCGCTGGGACCGGCATCGGTTTAAACAATTGGAAAACAGGAGCCTCTGTCATCGGCGAGCAAGGACAAAAACGTCACAGAATAACAATAAGTGCAAGGTTGTGACAAACACTTTGGTCTGAGCGAACAGGGAGAAAGAGAGAGCATGTGGAGAGGCAGCGTGGTGAGCCCATCACAGCCCCCAGCCCTGGTGCAACCATGCTTTATCATTACACACAGGCTGTGAATTTAAAATCTGTCCACTACTCTCTCTCATTCCTCTCTCTCTCTCGCTCTCTCTCTCTCTCTCTCTCTCTCTCTCTCTCTCTCTCTCTCTCTCTCTCTCTCTCTCATTCCCCTCTCTCTCTCATCCCCCCTCTCTCTCTCATTCCTCTCTCTCTCTCTTTCTCTCTCCCCGCCCCTCATATGAATGCATCTCTGTGCATTTTTTATTCATAACTCAAGCCATTTTATTACTCGGGCGCGTAGCTCTCAAATTTAATGTGGATCCTGCGAGTGTTATTTATTGAGGAGGTGAAGGCTATGCGGACGCGGGGTATAAAACGACTTCATGATGGCCCCCCCCCGGCTGACAGAGCCGTTGGCATTTGTTTGATGTTATTTGTTTTTTAAGTGACTGATTTACCGATGCCTGGCCTCACCGGAGACGCCCCCCATCTCTGCCTCTCGCGACGTCGACCCGTCTGCATTGTCTGCTCATCCGTCTCAAAAAGACAGACCCGGGGTCGAAAAAAACCTACTCCCTCGCCTCGACCCACTCAGGACTTTTAAAAGGGAACACCAAATGAATTAAGAATTAACCACTTAAGTTAAGTATTGTGTGATTTTGTGTGAAAGGCAGACTAGCAAAGTAAAATGTTCATTGTATGGCAAACTGTCTGTTTAACTGTGCACATGACAATAAACAATCTTGAATCTTGAATCTTGAATCTTAAGCATCAGGCAAAATGGGGCAAAAACGTGATTTGTGATGTATTATACTTTATACTTATAGCACATGCATGAGTCTGGTCTCTTTTGAAAGGTAACATTCTGAAAGAATAATCATTAATTTGCATTTATTTCCATCGATATTTGCTTGTTTATGAATGCATTTCCTAAACTGATATTTCACTTATAACACTTTAACCTATTGGTAAACAAGCGTATTGTTGAAAATATACACTATGACTGCTGTTTTGACAGGATTAGGGTCTTTACTCTTGGCTACATTTGAAAAGAAAACGCAACATTATGTCATACCGTCTGGAGAGATAGATTTATGGCTTGGGTTCGGTACCGGACCCGTCGGGCTTAAGAGTTTAATCATCTTTCCTTTATTAATTTGCTTAGATTTTTTGTACACGTGATCTCAAGAAGGTGCTGAATGAGCAAAATCTTTCATGTCTGGTCATTTTTTGCATGCTGTTATTCACCATCAAAAAATGTATATATAAATTTATATTCTCCTTTGGTTCATCACAATTTACTCAAGCCTCAAGTAACAGACACAACACTTCTGACTTCACTGTGAATACATTCCCTGAGATCCATAGATGTCCCTAGATACCAAGAACATGCAAATGGACCTTGTAGAAGTGGAGCAATCTTCCATTTACTTAGGTATGTATTTTTAGGCGGATTTTCAGAAAATAGGGCTTAAGAGGTTAAGACCTTGCAAGGGACCTTAAAACGACTGTATGATCCTAGCTCTTGACTGAATTGCTGCAGTGTTTGGAGGTGAGTGTTCTGCGTCTGGCCCAGCCACCGACCTTTCAACAGGCCAACTGTGTGCTCTACAATGGCTCTTGTGCACACGTGCACCCGGTTATAATTGTTGGCCATGGCTTCAGTGGATAACCCTGATATATTTAAATTAAAATATACCCCAGTAATAACATTACAATTTAATTAAATAAGATGAGGCCGAATGGGTAACACTCACCAATAAGCCATCCATCTTCAACAGCCCCTCCCTGGAGACGAATGCCCACAGAACTGTTCTGCACAATGAACGAGTTGTGCATTCCTCCTGGCAACCGGCAACATTTATCAGCCAAATGCGCATAACAGATTATCTGTACATTGACGAGTGGAATCCCTTTCTATTCACGTAACTGAATTGGTTGATTAATGGTGTTTTGACAGCTACATGGGTACAGTCTATTACTCAGATGATGTTGGGAAATCCGGCGATGGCGTCCTCTCTTGACCTTGGCCTGCTGTTAATTTAGATTGTATGGGAATTGTATGTAGTTGGGGGTTAGGGAAAGTATGGCATCCAAGACTGCAGGCATAATCCTGCTCATGGAGGGTAGAGAAATGCCCGATTGATCTCCAATTTCACGGTGGAACGTGCCGGTGGCCAAAAATCCCAGGGTAGAGAGGACTTGAATGTGCACAGGGATTGATTGATTGATTGATTGATTGATTGATTGATTGAAAACTTTATTAACAGATTGCAGAATGGGTACAGTACAGTACAGCTCAATACATACAATTGTTAAGAGGATGCAGACCAGAGAAAGACTTTCGTCTTGTTTACATCAGGGTCCCCCATCAGGATAGCATTTGTGCACTTTGTTTCATGCTCCAATTTGGGTCCCAAATTGCGGCACAAATCAAAGAGAATGTGTCTCGGGAAGTGGAATCTACTTATGTGCTCTCGGCAAATAGATCTGCCCTGTCTCTGAAAACACGCTCCCCACGGAGCAATGCTGCATTCATTCGGAAAGACCTATTCCAAATGCTATTTATAGGGTTTGACAATAATTACACTCATGTCTCTATTTCAGAGGTTCTCAAACTATGGGTCGCGACCCAAAGGCAACAAAAAACAAACAAAAATAAATCGAGAGAAAAACCGACGAGCCCAACTCAGATTGAGTTTTCCAGTTTTTTGAGTTTGTATTTGCCATGCGTCGCCCCTTCATCAACGGAGGCTGACACAGTATTCCAATACACATCTCACTACATCCTGCGCATATATAATCGCGGAGAACCAAGTCTCGTCTTTTGTGTGTAACCTTGACACTCGCAATGGATAGCTTTGTTGTCAGAAGCGCGGAGAGAGAGAAGAAGCGCAGATTTTCCTTGCAGACAAAAACAACCCATTGGCAGAGAAATGTGCTGATAATGAATGGCTGGCAAAGCTGACATATCTAGTGTTGTGAAGGGCCAGATTAAACCGAATATATATATTTATTTATATATATATATTTAATTGTATTTGTATATTCTCTAATATTCCCTGATATCCCTTGTATATTCCTTGTACAATATGCATTGAATATCCATTCTAGCCTACTGAACATCCCATAATAGTCTCCATTCTACTATTGGTCGAGACCTTGGTGCCAGGCTGCCATACCCCTCAGACCCAGTTCAAACGTACCGCTCCACATGTACGAACAAGTCCTAGTTCCGCGTAGGAATCTGACTACCGCACCACTAATGGGACTATTTGTTCATAGTGCGTATATATACTGCGCTACTAAAGTAGGACTTCCTTTTCAGTCCAGTTTCTTACCCTCCAATAGAGTCACAGACGTAAAGCCTCCCCGCGACGCCACGTGTGGGAGTAAGGCCAAGTTCGCCTACCATCGGTATTGAGACATCGTGTATATTAATATTTGAATAGTCATATTTGGCACTATATCGTCGAGTTGGACGTAGTCTATTAAACTAATAATAGTCTGTTAATATATAGTGCTTCGTACGGTGAGAATACTACCGTAGTCAGTACCCCATCGTTTCGGGCAGAGAACTGGCTGCTTATCCAGGGTGGTTGACCCCACGTGAAGCTGCACCCGAGGAGCCCCAGAGCCGACGAGCGAGTGGACCTGTATACCGGATTATTCTACCGACGACAGCCCGCCTTCCCAGGCACGGATTATGCTTTGTGTACGTTGATTATTCCATGGATAAAGACCCCCGACACTGCCGTGTGTTGGAACCCCCCCCCCTGGAGAGGACGCAAGGTGAGGAGACGCTCTGCAAGACGAGGTCGCTTCACGTCTCTCCTCCGTGGACCGGAGAGAGCCGGCCCACAAAGAGTCCACCTGCTTTCATCTGTGGTCCAAGGATCGCCGGCGCATTGAACGGCACTACAGTGGGTTCACCTGGGATACCCTTGGCCGGATGAGGCAGCCGGATTCTACCCCCCCCCCCCCTTCCTACTCCTGTCGGCTTACAAGCGACCGGATTAACCCCCCCTAGTGTGTCCAGTATATAATCATTAAAGTATCATTGCTGTTATTCCTTAAACTATTCCAGGTCGTATATGTACCACCTGCGCCTTCAGAGATTGGACATTCTCTATTGATATACCGACGAATACTCTTGCCATAAAAGTGCATACTAATTTCCATTCATAAATGTGATTGATTTGATTAAGTGCTTGCTCTACACACCATCGCTGTGTAGAAATAAAGACCTATTTCTAATTCGTACATTTGTGTTGGATCCGTTTCATCTACGTGACAGTGTTCATCATAATATATTTATGCCGTGTACTGGGTGGCCGAATATTAAGTACAAAGGTAGTGGTAGTAAGTATCATATCTAGTAATACAGTCAGGGAATTGTACCCCTCAGTTACAATTGGTCCTTCGAGCCGGATGGTAATTAGTGTAATATTAATATAGTGTTATTAATATTGAAATGGCCTATGATGAACACTCCACGAAACGATCCTCCTAACCAACGCCCGCAGCGCGAACGACGGCTCCCTCAGTACTTAGAGGCTTACGCTGTCAGTCAACAACCTAGTCTTCTACTAACAGTAAACGCGGTAAAACTAGAAAGTAAAAGTATGTCTAACCCCAACGCCCAGACTACCCCGACCATAGAGGCCCCTACGGGCTCTAATGTAACTGACCAAGTTCACGGTGGGGACCAGTGGGAACCAGACATGACTTCACACCCCGCCAGTACTGAAGAAGTAGTCCCCGATGAGTCCCGGGAGGAATACAACGCTACCGAGAGAGAACTCGGCACGGAAGAAGACGGGGAGAGCACCGTGGAGATAGAGCTCCAAGGCTCCGCAAGGAGTACCCCGAGGGAAGGCTCCCCTATACAACCGCCTTCTCCCAGCGAGGCAGAGAGGACCCTACAGCAGGCCTTCCTCATCAGCCTGAACGCCGCTGCTGAACGCGACCGACTGCAGATCCAGCAGCGGAGCGAAGAAGAGCATATACGTCTAGAACTAAGACGCATTCAGAGAGAAGAGAATGTGGCCCGAGACCGAGCAGACAGCCAGCGAGCAGCTGCTGGTGCTCTACGGGACGCAGAGCGCGACAGACAGCAAGCGCAACTAATAGAACAGCTGATCAGACGGACAACACCCTCTCCCTCCGCCAGAGGCTCCAGGAACTCGTCTAGACACACCTCCAGGGCGGCATCCCCTAGCCGAGTAAACAACCCTGAACTTGACCAACAGACGAGGTCTATACCCCCCACAGACCACCTCCCCCCACCGGTCCAAGCGAGACCTAGCAACCGGGAAGGAGCAGCATATCCTGTGGAGAGGCTAAACCAGAGACTACAAGCACTGGATGACCTAACTGAAGACGAAGAGGAAGAGGAGGAGAACCACGCCCGACGACAGCACAGTACTCTACCGGACCAGGAGGTCCGGTACAGCCCAGGCTATACTCCCGCGGAGCTGCGCTACAGACCCCCGACTCTATACACGGGTGAGCACGACGCACAACCCGCACCGAGGAACAGCACCTGGACAAGCGGGCCATGGTACACTGCCGGTACCAGCCCATACCAAGGAGCGGGAGGAGACTCGCCTAGGAGGCCTCTCCCCCAACGCTCGCCGATGTATCCACAGTCAGCGTCATACATTGGCACGCCTATGGTACCCGACTTCACCCAAGAGAACCGGGCCCAGTATACGGAACTCCCTATGTGTCTGGAGACCATGTTGGTGGATGTATTGGATGAACGCCATAAATACGCCATCCTACTGAAGCACTTAAAGGTGCCCCGCGCACATAATATAGCGCTCGCCTACGCGACTTCCACCACCCCATACACAGCAGCGCTGGTAGCATTGGACCAGAGGTATGGGCGCATATGGGATTACGTGATCCAGGAGATCCGACACATCGACCGCTTACCCCCAGCAATAGACAATCGAGCACTGGACGACCTGTCCATCAGAGTGCAGTCCCTGGTAGGGATGTTGGGAGCGCAGAGAGAGAAGGGGAGGCATGAACTTTACGCCAACTCAAATGTGGAAAGGATCTTGGAGAAGCTGCCGCCCGCTCGACAGGAGCGTTTTAGGCGACAGAGGGACCACCGAGACCCGAATGGCCCCGAACCGAACCTCCTCGATCTAGCAGACTTCCTGGCGAGAGAAGTCAGCAGCCTACGGCTAGATACATTCGGACGGAGCACCCCTGGCTCCAGAGAAGGAACCAGACGACTAAATGATGGAAGAAGATCGGTGACTGTGATGCACCAATCGGAGTCAGTACCGAGCAGCAGGAGCCACAGTACCCCCTCCAGAACGGAGAAGTGGAAGATAGTGTGCCCCTACTGTGAGAAAGAACACTGGCTAGCGCAATGTGACTCCTTCCCCAAGCTGAACGCGGAGGAAGCAAGTCAATGGATAAAGTCCAACAAGCGCTGTTTTCGCTGTGCGCGCTCACACATGGCAGCCGAATGCCGCTTAAAGAAAAGGTGCACCAAGTGCGATGGAGCCCATCTGGACATACTTCACAACAGTAACAGACGGCGCCCTTCACCCGCACCATCCAGCAGCAAAGCGAGCGTCATGTACATCGATCCCGCCAGCAGCAGTGGAGCCCGAGTACTCCTAAAAGTAGTGCGTGTGACACTAAGCTACCAGAATAAAGTCCTGGACACTTACGCCGTCCTCGATGACGGGTCAGAGAAGACCCTGCTGCTCGCCTCCGCTGCGGCCCAGCTAGGGCTGCGGGGAAGCGAAACCCAAATGACAATTCGGACAATAAGACGAGATTTGAAGACGATAAAGGGCGAGAATGTCTCATTCTCTATCGCAGCAAGCGGCCAGCCTGAGCGACGGTACCAGATTACAGACGCTTTCACCAGCCAAGAAATAGGACTGTCGCGGTACACATACCCCGTCGCCAAGCTGATGGAGAAATATGCACATCTGCGCAAGTTACCGATCCCGCTCATAGACAATGCTATGCCGACCCTGTTGATAGGCTCCGACCATGCAGACCTCATTGTCCTGATAGACCGGGTTCATACCGGACCCCGAGGCTGTCCTGCAGCAGTCGAGACCCATTCGGGATGGACTCTCCAAGGCCCGCTCGCCAAATCTCTCAACCGAAGTACAGCCACTAGATGTCTCCACTCCCGAGTCACAGAGGGAGAAACCGCACTCCTGCAACACGTAGAGCGGCTATGGACCTTGGAACAAATGCCCTTTAAGAACGGAAAGAAAGACATTCGCTCTAAAGATGACATTTACGCCATTCACCTCCTCGAGACAGGGACCAAGAGAGTCCCGGTCAACGGCATGTTGAGATACGCCACGCCACTCCTGCGGCGAGAAGGAATGCCTACTTTCCACGCCAAGACAGACGCCACAGAACGGTACCTGCTGAACACGGAGCGGCGCTTAGCCAAGAACCCCGCCCAAGAGAGTGTATACCGCGCTGAGATTGAGAAGCTCATCACAGCGGGACACGTCACAAAGATGGACATTAAAGAGGCTGACCAGACCACTGAATCGTGGTACGTGCCTCACCACAAGGTCCATCACAACGGTAAAGACCGCATAGTATTTAACTGCAGCTACCAGATCGGATCCCAAAATCTGAATAAAGAGTTACTGCCCGGTCCCACACTCGGCCCCTCCCTACTCGGCGTTCTACTCCGCTTCCGCCAGGAAAAGGTGGCCATCAGCGGGGACATTAAAGGAATGTTCCTGCAGGTGAGATTAGTAGAGGCGGACAAGCCCCTGTTACGGTTCCTATGGAGAGAGAAGCCAGGAGATGAGCACCCAGCCATCTACCAATGGGAAGTCCTCCCCTTCGGAACGACGTGCAGCCCCTGCTGTGCTACATTTGCACTACAGAAACATGTAGCAGAGGACCCAGCAGCGGACGAAGAGGTCCGACACAGCGTAAAGAACAGCTTCTACGTAGACAACTGTCTACAAAGCCTTTCAACCCAGGAAGAAGCCGAGGCTCTCCTGATTAAACTCCGCGCCTCATTGATCAAAGGCGGCTTTGATCTCAGGCAGTGGGCCAGCAGCGATCCGCAAGTACTGCGCAGCCTCTCCTCCGAGGACAAGGCAGCCAGCAGCGAGACCTGGATGGCTACAATCCCGGGAGAAGCCCAGGAGATGACCCTGGGATTGGTGTGGCGATTCAAAACAGATTCGCTTCACTACAGACACAAGCCCCTGACTACGGAGCAGGGAAGGCCGGCGGCGGCGCCGACCACCAGACGGAGTGTGTACACAACACTCGCCCGACAATATGACCCGCTAGGATGTATTCTACCGTACACCACCAGGGCAAAAATGATTGTACGAGCATTGTGGGACAAGGACCAGGGCTGGGACGACCCCATTCCCGCACACCTTGCATCCACCTGGAGAGAGTGGGAGATGGAGCTCCACTCACTCCCAGGCGTTAATATGCGCCGAAGCTACTTCCCACCCACGGTGAGGCCAGAGACATGTAAAATGGACTTACACGTCTTCAGTGACGCCTCAGAGGTCGCATACGGATCAGTAGCCTACTTGCGGGCCCAAGAGAAGGGGGGAGAGATCTACACAGCATTTGTCCTCGCCCGCTCGAGAATAGCCCCACGCAAGCAACAATCTATCCCACGTCTAGAGCTCTGCGCAGCCCTAGCCGGAGCGCACCTAGCCACGCTCATCCAACGTGAGCTCACCATACCGGTGTCTAGAACAATCCTGTGGTCAGATTCCACGACGGTACTCGCCTGGATCAAATCGGACTCATGCAAGTACAAAGTCTTCGTGGGAGTCAGAGTCACCGAGATTCAAGACTTAACCGAAGAGTTAACCGGAGAAACAGAGTGGCGCTACGTTGATACAAAACAGAACCCAGCTGACGTCATCACCCGGGGGATGCCCCTGGATGACCTCACCCGTCGCAATGTCTACAGTGACGGCCCCGCATTCCTAAGACTCCCGGAAGGACAGTGGCCCATGCCCATCCCGAGGGAAGCAAGTCCAGAGGAGGTGGAAAATAAGAAGTCTGTGTTCTGTGGATTGAGCACTGTTATCTCCACCGACCCTAACATAGACGATTGCACGTCCATAGAGAGTGCACAACAAAGGACATTCCTACTGCACTACCTACCGTCTCTACAGACCCGCCAGAAGTGGGTAAAGGAGAGAGACAATTTGACAGAAGGAACAGTCGCCATGATTATTGATCAATCACTGCCCAGAGCTATGTGGCCGGCCGGCCGCGTAAGCAAAGTGATCACCGGTGCCGACGGCAAGGTCCGAGCAGCTGAAGTGCTCGTCCAGGGTCGCACTTACACCCGTCCCGTGGCGAGGCTCATAGAACTGCCCCGACTCCCAGACACAATCGATGATGACCATGACCCTATAACCCTATGACTTTGTGAAGTTGACTGACCCCTACAGCAAACCCTTATGTGTAAATAGACAACGCGATTAATCTGTCTCTGTTTAACTGATTAGGTCTGGGACCAATCAGGGGGTGGCTGTTGTGAAGGGCCAGATTAAACCGAATATATATATTTATTTATATATATATATTTAATTGTATTTGTATATTCTCTAATATTCCCTGATATCCCTTGTATATTCCTTGTACAATATGCATTGAATATCCATTCTAGCCTACTGAACATCCCATAATAGTCTCCATTCTACTATTGGTCGAGACCTTGGTGCCAGGCTGCCATACCCCTCAGACCCAGTTCAAACGTACCGCTCCACATGTACGAACAAGTCCTAGTTCCGCGTAGGAATCTGACTACCGCACCACTAATGGGACTATTTGTTCATAGTGCGTATATATACTGCGCTACTAAAGTAGGACTTCCTTTTCAGTCCAGTTTCTTACCCTCCAATAGAGTCACAGACGTAAAGCCTCCCCGCGACGCCACGTGTGGGAGTAAGGCCAAGTTCGCCTACCATCGGTATTGAGACATCGTGTATATTAATATTTGAATAGTCATATTTGGCACTATATCGTCGAGTTGGACGTAGTCTATTAAACTAATAATAGTCTGTTAATATATAGTGCTTCGTACGGTGAGAATACTACCGTAGTCAGTACCCCATCGTTTCGGGCAGAGAACTGGCTGCTTATCCAGGGTGGTTGACCCCACGTGAAGCTGCACCCGAGGAGCCCCAGAGCCGACGAGCGAGTGGACCTGTATACCGGATTATTCTACCGACGACAGCCCGCCTTCCCAGGCACGGATTATGCTTTGTGTACGTTGATTATTCCATGGATAAAGACCCCCGACACTGCCGTGTGTTGGAACCCCCCCCCCTGGAGAGGACGCAAGGTGAGGAGACGCTCTGCAAGACGAGGTCGCTTCACGTCTCTCCTCCGTGGACCGGAGAGAGCCGGCCCACAAAGAGTCCACCTGCTTTCATCTGTGGTCCAAGGATCGCCGGCGCATTGAACGGCACTACAGTGGGTTCACCTGGGATACCCTTGGCCGGATGAGGCAGCCGGATTCTACCCCCCCCCCCTTCCTACTCCTGTCGGCTTACAAGCGACCGGATTAGCCCCCCTAGTGTGTCCAGTATATAATCATTAAAGTATCATTGCTGTTATTCCTTAAACTATTCCAGGTCGTATATGTACCACCTGCGCCTTCAGAGATTGGACATTCTCTATTGATATACCGACGAATACTCTTGCCATAAAAGTGCATACTAATTTCCATTCATAAATGTGATTGATTTGATTAAGTGCTTGCTCTACACACCATCGCTGTGTAGAAATAAAGACCTATTTCTAATTCGTACATTTGTGTTGGATCCGTTTCATCTACGTGACAGTGTTCATCATAATATATTTATGCCGTGTACTGGGTGGCCGAATATTAAGTACAAAGGTAGTGGTAGTAAGTATCATATCTAGTAATACAGTCAGGGAATTGTACCCCTCAGTTACATCTAGCCAATATCTTTGACCGCCTCAATGCTTTGAATCTGGGACTACAAGGTCCGGACACAGACCTGTTTGGACTTGCAGCTAAAACTCAGTTTGTGTCACTCCAGGATAATCAGCAGAGATTTTGAGGTATTTACTCAACTTGATGGCTTTTTGGAGGAACAGAATGTTGCAAAAAATATTTTGAAGCCCATCATATGTAGCCACATATAAGGGCTCATTGACCAATTTCGGAACTAGTACACGGAGAGCACGGACAATTTGGACAACTGGATCCTAGATATGTTCATTACGCATGACATAACAGGCCTCCCACTGTCTGAGCAGGAGGCGCAAATTGATCTTTTGTGTGACGAGAAAGTCAAGTTCACTGGACAGGCCCTCGCAAATCAGTCCGGAACGAGTACCCAGTGTTGTGTAATGCTGCGCAGAGAAAGCTTGTCCCCTTTGCATCAACATACATCTGTGTGGCCGGATTTTCGGCACATTGCCATTACAAAATAAATTCAGATCTCACCTAGAAGCGGATCTGCGCCTCTTTCTCAACACAACACAGCCACGTATCATGGAACTGTTCAAATGTACAAGCACACCCGTCTAGTTTTTTCTTTATTCTTGAAGTGCATGTGAACGCATTTTCGTCTTTTTTTATGTTCTGGCAACATATTTGGGATAAATATGCCTCCTTTTATAAATGTGTATACAGAAACAATTCCATTGCTTTTGTTGATAATATTCATTAATTGCATTGATAACATAGTGCTGTAATTACATTTTCTAATAAATATGCATGATCAAGTTCAATGCGTGCTTTTATTTTGATATTCCTTATTTCCAAATTGAAATTACGCATACATTAAGTGTGGGGTCGCCAAAAAAAATCCTAAATAAAATGGGGTCATACAGAACACATGGGTGTTGAAACTCTAATGCATGAAAGCTTATTCCGACTGTTGCAGGTTTCCCATTCTACCACTTGGTGACATGTACGCACGGTCAGAGCTGTGCGTAGATTAGCCCCTTTCGTGACTGCGATGTGAAAGCCAGGGGCTTTTGAATACGCAGTCACTTAGCTCCCTAGTAGCCAGGTTAATTTGGACCACCAAGCACTGCTTAAAAGCTCGGGTGGGTCCGAAATATATCAGATATAAATTTCAAAGGTACCGAGCGTTCAATTAGGGTTTCACACATACCCGCGGTGGGGTTTGAAAGCTCGGAGTTGCTAATAAACATTTGAACTCTTCTGCCCCCTTAGCGACTATTTTGTGTTTTTTGCCTATATTTTTTTGTGTTTCTGTGTACAACGATGGCTGTGTTGATTATTATGTCATGAAATTGTGTCCGTTTGCTTATTTTCCATATATTCACAGAATTTGAAAAGATTAGATTTTGAAACACTCTAACACAAAAGTTAACAATATTAGCTTTCAAACCGTCCATAGTGGTTTATTTCTTGCCATGGGGGTTAGGGTTAGGGTTACCCACACAGAAAGATTAGGAGAAGGTAAAATCTCATCCCTGTGCCCACCCCAACACTTGCTCAACAGTCCCCTAACCTAACCCTAACTCCAAGCCCAACCCTAACCCTAACCCCAACCCTAACCCTAACCCTAACCCCAACCCTAACCCTAACCCTAACCATAACCCTACAAACGGAAATATTTGGAATCTTTGATAGATATGTTGAGTTAGGTTCATAGTGGTATTCATAAAAAAAGAATTGGAACGGAATATTACAAATTAAGTTTTTTATGACCTTGAACGTGATGCAATCTTTTCATGCACTAAGGTGACAACTCTGTCAGTTACTTAACAAGGCACAAGGGTTAAATCATTTTTATAAAACGAGTGTACTTGTTACAGGTACCAGGATATGGCACCTGATAGCAGAGATATGTTCAACCTATGAAACAGGTTGTAGTTCTATTTCATTATGGCTTTCGCTCAGCATCAGTTGCATAATATCTCGCTTCAGTGGATATGCACTGAATAAATTTCAAAATGTACCTTTACATACCAACATCCGTCTGACCACACCCCCATCTGCTGCCTACATAAGCAGGGGTGGGGCCACACACTCATCTCCTTCTCAAATTTCATCCACAATATAGTGCCTGTATACCACCACTTGGCGAGGAAGAAAGTATTAGCTGGAGAAAGGAAAACAGAAAAACAAGGGGAGTGGGCATGTCGGTGTGGTTATGGCACGGGACTGGTTCTGGTCGCGCTGGTCCAGGTCAGTTAACCCGTTGTCCGCCAGGGACGCAGATCTGCTGTTCTGGTACCCTGAGGGACTTGTGCTTTTTTCGGGGGGAAAAATGGCGGGTCGGCCCGGGTGTCACAGGGTTAGGCGTTATGGAGACCCTTTGTTGGGTACATGTTGTACTCTGCACTATTGTAATGGCATACGGCCATACCAACCTGAACACGCCCGATCTCGTCCAATCTCGGAAGCTAAGCAGGTTCGGTCCTGGTTAGTACCTGGTTGGGAGACCGCCTGGGAATACCAAGTGCAGTAAGCTTAGGGCTGGTTCTCCATTCTTTTCGCTCCTCTCTCACGCATGGCGAAGAGGGGGCTGTTGGGGTGGTCTTTTGGACCTCCTCTGGTAATCCTGTGTGCTTCCAGAGCCGCCGGGCCCGGTCCGAAGTAATGTTTCGTCGACCCGTAGGCCTGGAATAACCCTTTTTTGAAAACTGAAACACTTGTACTGCGGTATAGCTAGTGTATACCCGCAGGTGTGTTTTGGAGTTTTTTCTTGAGGGGTTATAGGAACAACCACCGCATGTGGTACCAAGAGGGTGGTTGATTCCCTGGTGTGTTGGAGCAGAGTCAACTCTCGGGTTACCCGGTTGAGTGTGCCCCTGCACGTTCATGACGTCTGCCAATCATGTCAGCCTTCTCTGCCTCGACCCCTCTGGGTGGTTTTTTTTTAATGGAGGCTTTGTCATGGTGATCAACAACGCCAGCATACGCCCCTTCCGCCGGGGGGGCTGTTTTCAGCTGACTCCTTTGGCGCCTGTCTTGTCCGCAGTGCTCCAGGCTCAGGTTACAGTGACCCCTCTGCACAAAAAGGGCAGCAAATTAGACCCAGGCAACTACCGCCCTGTTTCTATTCTTACCTCCATCTCGAAAGTCATGGAGAAAATAGTACCTGGCGGAAAAAAATCTAATCTACGAATTCCAATCTGGCTTCAGAACGTCCCACTCCACTGACACATGCCTCCTCTATTTGAACGACCACATCAAACAAGAGGTGGACGCGGGCAAATACTGCGGCATGGTCATGCTGGACCTACAAAAGGCCTTCGACACTGTCAATCACTCCATTCTAATGGACAAGCTACAAGCAATTGGTTTTGATAGCTTATCAGTGAGCTGGATGCAATCCTACCTGGAGGGGAGAGAACAGATGGTAGAGGTAAACGGTACTCTATCCCCCCCCCCTCACAGTGAGCTGTGGTGTTCCACAAGGAAGCATACTAGGACCGCTACTCTTCCTAATTTATGCAAATGACATGTCGTCAGCCTGTGACTGCAACTTGTTCCTGTTTGCGGACGACTCAGCCCTGCTGGTCTCTGACAAGAACAAATTGCAGGTTGAAAAATCCCTCAGCACGGAACTAGGCAAAATCTGCATATGGCTCGCTGATAACAAACTATCATTACAAAACAGAGTCCATTCTCTTCGGTTCAAATAACAAACTCAGCAAGACCGACGGATTCTCAGTTGCAGTGGGTGACAATATTGTCACAAGGAAAGACGAAATTACCTACCTGGGTTCCATCCTAGAGGCAAATCTTTCCTGTGACAGAATGGCATCCAATGTAATAAAAAAAGTCAACCAACGAACTAGATTCTTGTACCGGATCTCCTCTCTGGTAAACAAGAATACCCTGAAGACTCTAGCAGGAGCACTCATTCAAGGGTACTATGACTATGCGTGCACCTCATGGTACCAAAGCACCTCAAAGGCGCTTAAAACAAAATTACAAACATCACAAAACAAACTGGTCAGACTACTACTTGACCTGAACCCCAGAACCCACCTCACCCCTGCCCACTTTGACAACCTAGGATGGCTTAGAGTAGACGACAGAGTACAGCAACTTGCAATGGGCCTGGTCTACAAGATACACTATACGACCGGGGTGCCCATGTACATGTCAAAATACTTCCCAAAGGTCAGTGAATACCACAACCACTACACCAGAGGAAGCTCAACAAATCATGTTAAACCCAGATTCGGCTCAAACAAGGGACTAAACACGGTTCGCAATTATGCCACAACAATGTGGAACGCCCTACCCAAAGCTGTAAAGGAATGTGAATCCCTGCCCACATTCAAAACCGCTCTTAAAGAGCACCTACGGGAGGCTGCAATTCGAAACTGGCCAACAGTAAATGCCCAAAACCCCCACCACCTCCTAATAGACAGTCTCCTCCTCACCGCATGTATATATTCCCTCCCCGCCGTATGTATATTTCCCTCCCACCCACCCACCCCCTCCTAATGTACAGTCCCCTCCCCATCATATGTACTTTATAATGCAGGACCTGTTGCAGAGGTCTTTATTCGGCATGCAACGACACTCAATGTTTTTAGTGGTACACACAGCGGTTAGTTTAGCACACACACCGGAACACACACGCATGCATTGTCTTTTTAGGATCGCCGATGCGATTTGTCTCTGCGATTAACCCATCCCGTCGTCCTTCCCCCCCAAGGGCAGCCGGGAGCAGACAGGCATCAACGTGAGCCGCGCCAGGGGACCAATCCAAGTGCTCCTGTCCGTCTTCGTCAAGGACGCCACAGCGTTAGCGATCTGTTGTTGTGCATGTTTTTCCATTGGGTTTATTTTATCGGGGGGGAAACCCTTGCGAGCACGGGGAGAACATGCAAACTCCACACAGAAAGGCCTGGGAGATACCCCACCTGGGTACCTGGCATCATGGAAACCTGGTCCCCAAGCGGGAATCGAACCCTGGACCTTCTTGCTGTGAGGCGACAGTGTTAACCACTACACCACCGTGCCGCATTTTGTATGTATGTATATACTCTGTCGGGATCTAGGGGTAACAGTACTGTATATTTGAATGCCGCCTATGTCACAAATGTATCAGTACTAAATACCTATATGTCCCTATGCCATAAATGTCATGTATGTTGTGTATGTCATAAATGTCTATATGAATTGAAAATGTGGGACCCTGATGGAAACAAGACAAACGTCTTTCTCAGGTCTGCATCCCCTTAACAATTGTATGTATTGAGCCGTACTGTATTGTACCCATTCTGCAATCTGTTAAATAAAGTTTTCATTCATTCATTCATTCATTCATTCATTCAAGTCAAGTCAAGTCAAGAGTTTTAATTGTCACGGCATACAGGTATACAATGAAATGCGGGTGGTCTTGCCCGCAACGATGTGCAATACAGTGGTACATATAATAGAATCAAAAGAAGAAACAACATTGTGCAGTAACAGATAGCAGGTAACATGGAGTGACATCTCGGTATCTGTACATAGTTATTTACAGCGCATGTGTGACATGCTAGTTAGCTTTGGTAGTGCAATACACTGTTCCTGTTATTCTAATTTAAAGTGACCTTTCCTTTGGCCATAAGTGTGCGTGTGTGCGACATGAGTGTGTGCCCGCTCATGTTAAAGTGTTAAGTGGCTGCTCGTGTGTGAGCGTGCACAGTGTGCGTGTCGTGTGTGTGTTCATGTGTGCTTGTGTGTGGACAGTTCAATGTTCTGAGCACTCAATGTACATTGTTCATGGCTCTGATGGCCTGGGGGAAGAAGCTGAGCCTAAACCGCTCTGTCCTAGTAGCTGAGATTTGCAGGCGTCTGCCTGACCTCAGCAGCTGAAACAGGCTGTTATTGGGGTGGTGAGGGTCTTTCATTATCCTGCAGGCTCTGGATTTGCACCTCTTGTTGTATAGAACCTGCAGGGGGGGTAGTGCAATACCCGTGGTACACTCGGCTGAGCGCACCACTTTCTGTAGGGCCTTCTTGTCCTGTGCCGTGCTGTTTCCATACCAGGCAGTGATGTTTCCGGTCAGGATGCTCTCTACAGCTCCTGAGTAGAAGGACTGGAGTATCTTCCCCGATACTCTGAACTTCCTTAACTGTCTCAGGTGGTAGAGACGCTTCATTCATTCATTCACAGCCTGCTGCCTGGTTTCCCCGGTGCGCTGCCTGCTTCCGTTGGTTAAACTTTTTTGAGTGCTTACGGCCATGCTGACTGCCTGTTCTGCAGGGTCAGTGTGCCAGGCGGTGTGCTATTGGGGGGAAAGGGCCCGCTCTTGGAGGGGCCTTATCCGAATACGCTGGCGATGTGGGGGGCGGTGTCACTAAGTGACCGCCTGGTGGGGTCTTGATGCCTGGCGTCATTGACCTCTCCGGGCCCCCTTTTTCCAGGGGATCCAGTCCCTTCAGTGGGTCTGGGTCTTCCTTCGCGCTCCGCTGCTACAGCCTTGCCACAGGGTTGGGTTTGCTCTTGACCCTGTGATTTTGGGGGCAGTAACGAGGTTTGTTCCTTCCGTTCGTTCCCTGGTGGCATGCGGGTTGTGCGTGTGTGTAGTCGTGGGGTCAAGCCACGGTCTGCTCACCCTGTGCGTTGAGTTGCTTGAGTTCCTCTTCGCACGGTCGGATCCGTCTCCCTCCCGTAAGCCTCCAATAGGGGGGGTATCCTCCATTAGGGAGGGTCGGGGGGCTCGGTCCTCCCCGGTCTGATGGTTGTGGGGGGCCTCAGCGGGGTACATTTGTCGAGCTATGGCTCCCGCTCAGCTCCTGTTATGCAACTGATGCTGAGCGAAAGCCATAATGAAATAGAACATAAGGTTATGTATATAACCAAGTTCTATGAATTATGGCGACGCTCAGCATCAGGACGCCGCTGCGGCCCTTGATCTTTCATTGTGGTGAAATTTGTTGGGAAGGAGATGAGTGTGTGGCCCCACCCCTGCTTATGTAGGCAGCAGATGGGGGTGTGGTCAGACGGATGTTGGTATGTAAAGGTACATTTTTAAATTTATTCAGTGCATATCCACTGAAGCGAGATATTATGCAACTGATGCTGAGCGTCGCCATAATTCATAGAACTTGGTTATATACATAACTAGGGATGCTCGATATAGGCTTTTTTACCGATACCGATATACCGATATTGTCCAACTCTTAATTTCCGATATCAACCGATACCGATATATGCAGGGTTACCCCCCCCAAAAAATGGAATAATTTCAGGTAATTAACATTACATATCTCTTGTTGTGGAATTAACACAACATTATGCATACTTTTGACAATAAATAAAATCAGAATTTGTTCTTACTTGCTTGCCTGGGTAAATAAAGGTTATAGAAATGTAAAAAAAAAATAATAATTAAACCGATTAAATTAAACCGGTAGGCCGATAATATCGGACATCCCTATACATAACCTTACGTTAGTCATGGACAAAGGGAGGCGCAGACATGTTGTTACTGGTTCTGAATCCTCTCGGTTGTGTTTATTACAACAGCACTTATTTATTCATGAGAATCTTCAATCAATCATCATAACATTATACCATCACTTAGTTCAATTATTTTACATTACTTTTAATACATTCCATTATAGTTCCGTTCTTGTCATCAATTCAAAAGCATATTCATCATTGCAGTACACAATCTACCCCTTTAGGATACCCTGGTTCACTTCAATAGCATTTTCCTTTCAAATGTAGTTATCCAGCATTATATACTGTACATTGTACTTAATTATGTCTTTATACATATTTATGTCTTAAATATAAGCATGCAAAAAGGGAGCATTCTCCTGTTAACCTCTGTCTAGGCATATTGGAAGAGAACATTGTCTTCTTTTAATAACACTGTCATTCTAATTGTCTGTCAAACAATTCCTTACATCATCAATAGCTGTTACCTTTATCATCATTCGTTTATCATCAGTCATATCCACTATTCTATAGTGCACAGGAATACCTCAACACCTCGGTGTCACTCATATTTGTGTTCCAGCTCAAGTTCGGTTGAACCTCTAATCAAATGTGCATCGAAAGTGCATTTATATGTATATGGCCGATCTCAGCCTTACTAGGAATTTGCTAAACCGTGACCATGGTGAAACCCAAGGGAATAGATTTATATTTACATTGAATGGAGAGCGGGATAGAGAGAGAGAGAGAGAGAGAGAGAGAGAGAGAGAGAGAGAGAGAGAGAGAGAGAGAGAGAGAGAGAGAGAGAGAGAGAGCATGTGGGCCAGCTCCAGTGTCTAGCTAACTTCTAGCTAGTGTGGCCAGTGGCCTAATTCTAGTTCTCTAAACCACCTTTTAACACTTGTACCACATATGTCAATATTCATGTACCGAACAACATTTCAACTCAAACAGTACATATTTCCCAAACATAACCTTTATAATCCCCTATGCTTAACTCCGACACTTTAATGATTAAATGGGCAATTGTATTTCAACACTCTATTTTAATGTACCACGAGACACGGCGCCATCAATAGACGGTCAACTTCTAAATCACTTTACTTGTCGTCTTAAACTTCTTAAACTTGACTCAAACATCACCTCATTGGGCGCTCGACATTGCATGTATCCTTGTTAACCTTTATGTGTGTTTTGTAATGTATTACCCACCTACGTGCGCCTGTAGGCAGCAAAGTACGGTTCCCTAGAAGGCGAAGCCACTGAACACAAGTCCTATACTGCCACCTATTGACCAAATTATATTAATGTCGTCCATTAAATATGACATGACTGTTCTACCTTGTTTCTGATGGAGGTAATCCTGTACCAGTATGTTCACACCGCTTTGACACATAATCTAATGATATTAACGTGATACCACTTCTAGTGGGCATCACATACTCACAGAGCAAGCCTTGGCAAAATGGCTGGTGCGTCCAGCAATCACTGTGCAGTGATTGCTGGACGCACCAGGCATGTCACAAAAGCAGTAGAAGAAGAAGAAGCCATTTTGCCAAGGCTCGCTCTGTGAGTACACTCGTTTTATAAAAATGATTTAAAATGTTTATTAGCAACTCCGAGCTTTCAAACCCCGCCGCGGGTGTGTATGAAACCCTAATTGAACGCTGGGTACCTTTGAAATTTATATCTGATATATTTCGGACCCACCCCGAGCTTTTAAGCAGTGCTTGGTGGTCCAAATGAACCTGGCTACTAGGGAGCTATAAGTGACTGCGTATTCAAAAGCCCCTGGCTTGCACATCGCAGTCACGAAATGGGCTATGCGTAGATGTACGCACAATCTCAAGCACACGTTCATATTGATACATCCCACACTTTGCTTAGAAATGATCGCACACACGGTTTACAAACATTTCTGTTCGTACTCAGCATTCATAATGAGGGCCCTGGAGTTGGAAAAAAAAAAACAGCTGATCGCATACTGTACGACCGGAGCCCTGACAAATTCCTCACAGGGGAATCCAGCTTGTTAGCTCTCATAGGCATCAAATGCATAGGAACAGGGTTTATTAGACACTAATATCCTAGTATAGGCAGATTGGCAGAGATTAGCCTTGGTTTGCCCACGGCTATAGGTACTGGGAATATTTCTATAGGTTTTAACGTCAGAAACCTGCCAAACAGTGTTTTATAGATTTTAACATCAGAAATTATTATAATCAATAAGTGTGGAATTGCAAAAATTGCACTTTTCATGTTGTGATAATGATCAAGTATAACCATCGTTCCGGTGGTGTGGGAGGCGAAATAGGGCTTCTCACTTGTCACTGTGAACCGGCGTATGTGGTGTCAGAGTGACCTATAGCATGAAGCAAAGGGATACCGTATTAACAACTTGTTGATTCATAGCGCATTTGCAATCAATTGATGGGACGCATTGCACAGGTCAATTGTGATAGCGTAGGGATGCTCATGAATGCTGACTATAATGCAGGATTATAGCCAGTGTACATATCTTTGATAAAGAATCAGAAGGCTGTGATTTATTATATTGAGAGAGATATAGATATAGGAGAGAATATAGGCCAGACCATTCAAAGCTGATCACAATATGAACAAACAGTGTGCAATGGAACACCTTTCTATGTTTTTCCTTTATAAAATATATAGGAGCAGCAAAACAGGGCCCTAGTGGAAGGCAGAGTGAAATAGTTCAAGTTCAAGTTTGTTTTTATTTGTCAGAACAAAATACAGGATACCTTATAATGAAATGCTTGTTTCTTATGAGCCCCTGAGAGTGGGCTACATACAGTAAAGAGAAAGTAAGTAAAAAATTAAGAAGTAAAAAGTAGGTAAAGTCAATATACATATATACAATATACAATACAGAGTCAAATGAGTAACAGTGAGGTAGAATGCAGAGGTACAACACTTGGGGTAGGGTGCAAATGAGGTATGAATGTGGTGCAAATCTCTTTAATAATAGATTAATATAAAGTGTGTTAAAGTGTGTCTAAAGTGAATAAAGTGAGTGGTACAGGTAAGGTGAGTGTTTGTTTAAAGTAGTGTGTGCATGTTGAAGGATTTGGGGTGCTTTTTCAATGTATGTGATGTATAGATTGGGGGGGAGGTGACCACAGCTAAAACGGGGAGATCGAAATGTGCATGGAAGCAGGAGACGGTGGTTCAGTAGAGCAGGGTGATTGTTGTGAGGCACACTGCCAGCGAGAGAATGTTTTGAATTCCTTGTAAGAACAAACTGATAGCGAGAGCGAGGGAGAGGGGTTCATCTTAAAACTGCATTTTAATGTGTGAAAGGTTATCAGCACGTCGCATGACAACGAGAAGGCGGGGCCGTCGTTGCTACGACGAAGATCTATAAGTCGAACAGTGGTTCCGGGTGTAAGGCAGACCAAGAGCGGCTAAGGGCAGACTACAAACTGACTAGGACTGAGAGACTCTCTCCTCTCATAGGGAGGGGGGGGGGGGGGGGGGGGGGGGAGGAAGAATGCCACATCATCATTAGCTTCGGCTAACACGAGGAGGGTTCAGGCTAACGATCAGGCCTGACCACTATTGGACATAACAGCAAAGGGACAATAGAACACACCGAAAGATCATTAGAATAGACTCTTCAAGGACAATACAATCTGTTAACATCTGAGCTGAGGTTTCTGTTTATCAAATAAAACCACGCTTTTCCTTGTAAGGTATTTCACGTTGTCGAAGTGTCGAATTCTTACGGAGGTGGAGAATTATTATGGTTTGCGGATGGTACTAACAGGGAGAGATAAGGATCTTATCTGCCAGTATAGGAGACGTCAGGACCATTAAAATTACACAACGCAGAGAAATTGGATGGAGAGCCAAGCAGACGAAGACGTGATACTGGCCAGTTTGATCAGGATCTAACAGTTGTTGCCGATGACAGCCGGATTTGCAAGAGATAAAAACAACGGGAACAGTTGGTTGCCGATGATGACAGCCGGATTTGCAAGAGATAAGAACAACGGATAAAGACTTTTTCAATAATGGGGCGACAGTGGACAACAGTCATCGTGTGTGGGAGAATCATGATCGAAGCAAGGCCGGCCAGCCCTGGGAGAGAGCGGCGAGTCGAGCGGTCATGAGGCGGACCAGCGCTGTAGGAGAAACAGCGCTTAGGAGAAAGATGTGAGTTCACTGTGCACACACGGTTGTTTTGATCTTTTAAGCCAAATAAAAACGAACAGATAGTGCATCCGTAAATAAGAAGCGACAGAGAAGCCAGCTGTAATAATATGAGCAGAGAGCCATGGTGAAAACCGAGGGTGTTATCTACAGAGAATGAAAAACAAACGAGGCAGGCTGCATGGTTTCTGGTGTTGGGAGTGTAAATGCAGGAGGAGAAAGGGGGGGGGGGGGGGGGGGGAACGCTTGAACCAGACTGAAATCTGTTATGGCGGGATTGTTATGACAAGACTGTCGCCTGAGACGGCCCACCTTAAACTGGTCGCTGTGGTCTCAAGACGGCCGGAATTTGTCGTAGCAGGAGGAAAGTCGATCAGGTGTTTACTTTAAACTGTGTATTATGTCCGATAAGCAAGAGTTTAGTCCGGGAGAAGCGTCCCCTGATATGGAGGAAAACAGCAGTGTTTTTAGGCCTTGGAAGGAAGGGCAGCGGCCGTTTTGTTTGAGAGAGTAGCCATTTGCACCGAGACAAAATGGCCGTGAGCGCCACGAGGAGATAACAACAGATAAGAACCAGGAAGTGACACGTCAACTAAACCACCATAGAAGAGGAGTAGGTCGCCACCTAGTGGCGGAGAGGGGGTAGTGCTGGGGAGTTTTCATTACCCATAGGGGAATATTTAGATATAGGCCTGTACTACCATCTAGTGGCGGAGTGGGGGAGTGATTCAATAGTCAATCTACTGCAGCACAGAGAGTGGATCTATTATAATAATAATATTGATATACAGGTTAATTAAATAGAGTTTAATCATACAATGGATTAAATAAGAATTGCACAGACAGAGGAGGTGCAGTTATTTGTATGGGTCAATTATGGAATAAAGAGGGAGTTTGAATTCCAGTGGGGCCTTCTCACACCTAATAGATAGGCAGGGTCTTCAGAAGACACGTCACCAGAAGAACTGGCGCGCGCTGGGGGTCAAACTGGGATGAAGAGTTGCGCGGAAGCTCCAAGTGTCACGCCGGAAGACAACAAACAGGGAACCGCCCTGTAAGATGGAGAATAGGTGTGGAGAAGGTGGTAGACTAATAGCAAAACAAGGGAAGTCGAATGTACAGACGACTGCCGATGTTGTGTTTCTGCTTTCAGCGGGGGGAGACACCGACAGCGGTAGAGACGACCAGGAGACAGACTGGAGGAGGAGGAAGCCGCAGGGGCCAGGCACCGCAGCCTGGTACACAGATCATCCACGACGAGAGAGAGGAGACGGCGGCGGTGGAGGAGCAGATGTGGAGAGGACAGCCAGAGACACTGAGCAGTAGCAGACCAGGGGAGACATTTTTGCCTAGGGGACCGCGCCCTGGGAGGGGGACCAGCTCAGGAAAGGAGCCATCACTGAAAGGGGCCCTTGCCCTAGGAGACGGGACCGGCCCAAGATGGGAGGTGTACTGTAAGAGGGAAGGGAGCGCTCTGATTTGGACGTGGGGTGTACCTAATAGGGGGGCCGAAGGGTTTAGGTGTGTCGTCTGAAAAGTTGCAATCTGTGTTTTTCTCTGTCTCTCTCTCTCTCGCTCTCCTCCCTGATCAAATAAAACCACGCTTTTCCTTGTAAGGTATTTCACGTTGTCGAAGTGTCGAATTCTTACGGAGGTGGAGAATTATTATGGTTTGCGGATGGTACTAACGGGGAGAGATAAGGATCTTATCTGCCAGTATAGGAGACGTCAGGACCATTAAAATGACACAACGCAGAGGAATTGGATGGAGAGCCAAGCAGACGAAGACGTGATACTGGCCAGTTTGATCAGGATCTAACAGTGGATGTGTGTGCAGTGTGTGTAGATGATGGGTTGTTACATAGTGTCATTGACATTGAGCATCCTGATGGCCTGGGGATAGAAGCTCCTTCTGGGTCTAAATGAGTCGTATGGTTTTGAAGGGAGTCTGAGGCCCTGCTGGAACCTGCAGCTGGTTCCACAGGCGAGACCCCTGCAGTGTGGAGAAAGCACTGTGCCCCATGGTTGACAGCCTGGTGTGTGTGATGGCAAGGTTTTGGCTGCGAGACCTAAGTGACCTTAGTGGAGATAGAGGGGAGAGTATGGTAAATGGCTGCTTTTTTATATAGCGCTTTTATCCAAAGCACTTTACAATTTGTTACTCACATTTGACCCATTCACTCACACATTCACACACCGACGGCAGATGTGGTGTTCTACGGTTTAAAATATCCTGTTTATTCTGGAACTGGTTCCCACAATGCATCAATACCACTACTTGCCTTTCTTGAACGCCCACTCCATCATCATCATCATCATCATCATCATCAGCATCATCAAATAAAGAAATATTTTTTAAAGTATACAATTATTATAATATATAAAAAAAAATTGGGGGGGGGATTCCATTTGGGCTGTGGGGGGTGCTTAATGTCTGAAGGAGTCGACTGAAGGAGTCCTCTGCGAAAGCATGCAATTGGTCCATATTTGTCTAGTGTGTGAAATCCTCTTCCAGTGCCTCTGTGCCCATTTTCTTAGGCAGTTAGCCTCGCTGGTATGTGTGCCATTAGCGCTAGCCACGCTTCTAGACATCTTTGCTTTTGGAAAGAATGATACAAAAAATATATTCTAATCTTTTTATATTTTTTTTGCATTGGACTAAGAGGTTGACAGTCGACTACGGCTCCTTTTGATCGATTAGTCGACTATTCGACTAGTCGAGGTCAGCCCTAGACATGACACGTGTGGTCAGTGGCGTAGGGGAGGCCCCCGCCGACCCCGCGGTGCGGGGGGGCCCAGGAGCTTAGGGGGCCCCGCCCCCACTGTAGGCTATCCTCTTAGATTTCGTAACGAACAGGGCGCAGTGTGGCAGTGGGAGTATGGAACTTCTGCGGGGCTGCAGCTGGATGCATCTCGCACAGAGGGCGATGTTGTAATTATTTGCTCACCTGCGACAGGGCTAGCCGGCTGACTAATGTTCATTGGCAGGCTGGGCAGCGTTCAAAACACAGCGGGAAGCGCCGGTAAAAATACCCAAGCGGACGCAGTGCTCAGAAAAACAAGATGAGAGCGAAAGCCAAACAGGAGACGGCAAAGCTACGAAAAAGAACATCATTGTTCCAGCAGGCAGCAAAGGTATACTGACTCTAACGTTACTGGAGATGCATCAGCAGTAAGTTCCCCACCTCAACCCCCGGCCCCGGTCAGCTCCGAGTCCAGGCAGACAGACAGCCCAGCCAGGCCCAGGCCCCCAGCCACGCTACAGCCGCCGAGTCAGGTTAGAAGAATAGAGCGTTTTATTCACCATAACC
This sequence comes from Notolepis coatsorum, assembly GCF_963971535.1. NCBI lineage: Eukaryota > Metazoa > Chordata > Actinopteri > Aulopiformes > Paralepididae > Notolepis > Notolepis coatsorum. The sequence continues at coordinate 58,354,943 of NC_140179.1, read as the reverse complement.
AGTATGCTACTACAGGTTACATGTATGCATCAAAACGGTTACATTGTTTGTGTCGCTCCGCAGAGCTGAGCGTGAGAGCGCGGAGTTGGGCAGTGGTCTCCTCTAGTGTTGTTATTATTATTATTATTATTATTATTATTATTATTATTATTATTATTATTATATCACTTATCTCAGCACCCCCGCTGCTGAAGCTCTGATTATATTATATTATTATACAGTTCCTACTGACCCTATACTGTTTACAAAAGATGCCTGAAAAATTAAACATTTAAAAAAGTAGCCTACAGCCGCCGAGAAGAATATAACGTTTTATTCGCCATAACCAGTACGAGTAGCCTACAGGTTACATTGGAACTGGAATCGAATCCGTAAATTTTTTAGTACATGGTTTAAGTGGTCGCGATGTCCAGTGTGATGATAATAATGATATGTGTAGCGGGACGGCCATTCACGATATTCAGACGGCACGAGATTATGGGTCATTGTAATTACGAGGATTTACTGAAACTGCAAGTAGTGTCAGAGCCTGCATAGGCGGAGGGTGAGCTCGACATTAGGGTCGGCTGTAATGGAATGGACCTCGCGCGGAGCGGGCAAAATGTTCCACTTTATTATTGATTTAGGGGAGTGGTCTGCCCTGCGGGGGGGCCCCGAAATATTGCGCAACGCCACTGCGTGTGGTGTTGACCTGCAATGAATAAGAGATCACGCTAACGACGTTCACATCAAAGCAGCAATGACAACCTTAACCACAAGTTCAAAATGTTCAACGCCAAAACCGCCTAGCAACATACACGCAGATAGAAGGTTTTTACCGAGAAATTGTGTAGTTTATTTGTGAAGAGAATGGAGAAAAGACCATTAGATGCAGTTTCAAAACGGTTTATTGAACGCAGACATTTTGAGCATCCCTGCAGAAGATGATGAGTTCACAATCTTAATGGAAAAAATGAAATATGAGCTAAGTTAGGCAAAATAGAATAATATATTTATGAAATAAAATATAGGCCAGCGCTGTACGACTGTATAAGAGGTTGAATAAAATGATGTGGGATATTAAGTTAAATATAGCTCATCCATATCTATTCACCATGTTTGGATCCAACATTATGCCGTTTGTGAATATTTGAGGTCGATCCACCGCCCAACCGTCAAACCACATGCTCTAACATCAAGCACGCTCAATCAATATCCAACATGGCACAAGGTTAGGCTGTGAGTGAATATTTCAGCTCGATCCGCCATGAAACAAAATGCTGCAACCACAACCGTGCTCTCTGACTGCAGGCGACCCTGCACTCTAGCCTCACCGATTAAATGCACATGTGTGGGGGACTGTGTGTATGTGTAACTAGGAGGGATATGAGGACTGTGTGTACGTGTAACTAGGAGGTGTAACGCTTGGGGTTTTGCTCTCATCAGGGAGCAAAGCCCTAGCATTACCTGATGGTAATTAACCTGTCTATCTGCCCTGATTGCATTCATTGGCACCTGGTGTGTCTAGTTAGGTTGGCTTTATATGCTCTTCCTGGTCACTATTGAGACAATCACTGAACCTACCCGATCCAGCGCTCAAAACTCAAACCTCTACTGCGCCTCTACCACTCCTCCACCACTGCACTCCAAACTGATTTTGTGACTCCTATTGTTCTTGACCGGGCCAGATTTCACACCTCCACTTCCTCCCACAGGCTGGGCAGATTTTCATCTTACATTTTTATTCGTCCCAAATGTCCCAGCCCCATCGGATTTCTTAGCTTTTTTCACTGTTTACTTATCATGCATTGCAACACTAATATATTGTCAGTACCCCAAGCCCATATACAAATTATTTTGGGGGTCTGAGGACAGTAGCCCCCGACCCCCTCCCTGGGGAAGCACTTAAGTTAAGTACTCCCTTTGTTCACCCAGCCACCAGCCCCGGAAAATTAACACCTGAGTACTAGACTTAAGTGGCACACAAGCAGCAACAAGCAGCAGACAAGCAGCAGAATTGGTTTGATTTTTGAGCGCTGCGTCTGTACATTGACAATAATGTAATCTTCTTCTTTTCATTCCATGAAATAAAATAAATGTGTTTTCCTCTATTTCCAGCTATTTTGTCTAGCACATAGTTCTCATCTATTCATCACTATAACTTCCTTTTTATTTTCGTCTAAAGAAATCTATTTTTTTTCTCTTCCTGGAAAACGTACCTACTCTGTGAGTCACATCACTCTGCGCTTGAGAGTCCCCATACAAAAGAAATGTCCCCATACATTCTGATTTCGATCTGCTCCCTCCAACACATTTTAGGACGTCAATCAAACGTCAAATTGAATCGACTTCCCGCCTCAAAGGTCTGTTGCGTCATCACTGACTTCTCAGATTTCTTTCTAAATATGACTGCGATTTAATCCTGGCCTGGGTGATATGATCATACACGTGTGTTGTCCTTCTAAGCCGTTGGCTAGAAACGTTTTAAATCGCATTTACTCGTTTGATATTGTGCAGTCTGTGACTGGTCCCCAGGGGTGTAAAGTACTTGAGTAATTGTACTTTGTTACAATACTTAAGTACTGTTTTTGGGGATTTCTACTCGATTTATTAGGTTTGTATACTTGTACTTTTACTCAATTACATTTCAGAGAAAGAATACATACTTTTTACTGCTTACATTTCAAATGCAGACCTACAAAGTACAAACCTCGCAGGTCCAACTATTTTAATTAGTATATTTGTTTCCCTGGTCGAACTAACGTTAACGTTATTAATCCTGCGGCCGCACTTTATTTAAAAACAGCCAATCAAATCCCCATCAATGGAAAATTAACCTGCCCATACCCATGCTGATTGGTCCTTGTGCAAGACTAGAACGCGGGGATCTTTGATTAAACACCTATCAGATGAATACAGTCCGAAAAAAAGGTTAACTTTTTAGTACTTAAGTACATTTAAAAGTAGAAACTTTTTTACTTTTACACACATGTGTTTTTAGCCAGATACTCTGACATTTACTTGAGTATGATTTTGAGACGGTACCCATACTTTCACTTAAGTATCATTTCTGGGTACTTTTTACACCCCTGCTGGTCCCATACAAGAGCACAGGCACACACTTGATCTCGTCGTATCATATGGTCTACCCCAGTGGCGGCCGGCCGATAGTGGGTGCTAGAGCGCCGCCCTCCCTGGTTAAAAGAGAGAAGATTTTTTTTTTTTTTTTTTATAGCCCTAGAAATAAAATAAACATGTTTAAAATGAATAATATTTACTCATTTTAAGTATGTTTGTGTTTCCAATGCACAATATAACGTTAATATATCAAATATAAATAATAGTTTTTCATTCACAGGAAGTGACACTAGTAACTACTTCTCAGGCCGGGGCGAGACATATCGCGCACAGCAGGGCGTGCACTGGTTTCATCGCTGTATCCTCGCAGCCAATCAAATAGGTCAACGCACGTAACGCACTGTGCGTTGAAATATGATGTAATATGATGGAAGCCGGGCGCGTTTTCAAGCGATCTATATCATCTAAGGCTAAGCAAGCAGCGTCTATACTTTCCGTAGCCGCATTTCTCGAAGACGCTCTCTGATTGGCCGACGCCTGTTTCTATACTGGTTAAGCTTAGTTACTCTTCGAATTTGGTTAAGGTTAGAGTTTGTCTTAGAGCATGACGGCAAGTTCTTTCGACGGTTAAGCTTAGGCACTCTTTCAAAGTTGGTTAAGGTTAGAGTTTGTCTTAGAGCAGGGCGATAGAACGCCAGGTAGTTTGCAGGCTGTTCGATGCTGTTGTGTTGTGGTGCCTAACCTGGCTAACAAGAAGCTATTTGGCTAGCTGGATGCAGTCTGGACAGTAGATATACTACAGTCTGGGACTGTGGGACAGTGGACATATACACTTTATCAAGCCCTCCTGGACCACGTTTCAACTAAACAAAGTGAGTTAATGCGGTCTCTCTCTCTCTCTCTCTCTCGCTCTCACACTCTCTCTCTCTCTCTCTCTCGCTCTCTCTCTCTCTCTCTCTCTCTCTCTCGCTCTCTCAACACAGCGTGTTGTTGTTGAACTATAACATTTAATTTCGCCGCAGGTGATGCATAATGGATGAATGAATGAATGGTAACTTGTTTAAAATGACAAGATATATATATGTGTTCATTATTGGATTGATCATACGTGTACTAGTGTAGTATGAATGAACTCGACTTAACGTTGGTAACGTTATGAGTCAGTATTCGCTTGGTCAGCTGTCCGCTTGCCCCCCCCCCCCCCCCCCCACCCTTCACCCCCCCCGCGCCCACCCAAATGTAGTTCACACCGGCCGCCACTGGTCTACCCGCAGTGTTGGGAAAGTTCACTTTCTACATGAACTAGTTCAGTTCACAGTTCACACATTTTAAAATGAACTAGTTCAGTTCATAGTTCAAAATTTTGAACTAAAGTTCATGGTTTCAAAAAAGAACTAATTTATAGTTTATAATTCTTTTTTCAATATGTTGCTGCAAGCTATTATTTGTCAAATGTATTGCCACAACCCATATAGAACCACAGACTGCAATCAGAATACTGGCATTTCCATAACGCTTTGCTGCCGCCCATTCAGTCCACACTAGTAGCAGCTGCAGCTTTCATCTCTACAGTATATTTTCAAAAACATGAGGAAAAATCTAAATATACTTAAAGTACCAAAAGTGAAAGTAGTCATTGTGCAAACATATAACATATAAACATATAAAATCGTGGCTTGGATTCAAAAGTAAATTCACAATAATACTTAACAACATGGCACCCCTAAGAACGATAAGTTATGAATATAACCGTAGTTCTATGAGTACTAGTGACGCTCAGCGTCATCTGCACACATCTCACTCCAGTGACGTGCACTGAATAAAACCTCACAATGTACCCTTACATACCAACATCCGTCTGACCACACCCCCATCCGCTACCTACATAAGCAGGGGTGGGGCCACACACTCATCTCCTTTCCAAAAAATTTCACCACAAGGAAAGATCAAGGGCCGCAGTGGCGTCTAGACACTGAGCGTCACTAGTACTCATAGAACTACGGTTATATTCATAACCTATCGTTCTATATCGTACTAGCTGCCGCTCAGCGTCATCTGCACAACAGAAGCTGAGTGGGAGCTCGAAGCTCGACAAATGTACCCCGCTGAGGCCCCCCACAACCATTAGACCGGGGAGGACCGAGCCCCCCGACCCTCCCTAATGGAGGATACCCTCCCTATTGGAGGACGGGAGGGAGACGGTTCCGACCGTGCGAAGAGGAACTCGAGCAACTCAACGCACAGGGTGAGCAGACCGTGGCTTGACCCCACGACTACGCACACGCACAACCCGCATGCCACCAGGGAACGAACGGAAGGAACAAACCTTGTTACCGCCCCCAAAATCACGGGGTCAAGAGCAAACTCAACCCTGTGGCAAGGCCGTAGCAGCGGAGCGCGAAGGAAGACCCAGACCCACTGAAGGGACTGGATCCCCCGGAAAAAGGGGGCCCGGAGAGGTCAACGACGCCACAGCATCAAGACCTCACCAGGCGGTCACTAGTGACACCGCCCCCCACATCGCCAGCGTATTCGGACAGGGCCCATCCAAGAGCGGGCCCTTCCCCCCACTAGCACGCCGCCTGGCACACTGACCCTGGAACACTCAGGCAGTCAGCATGGCTGTAACTCGAAGCACTCAAGAGGCTACACTACAGCGGGATCAGGCAGCGCACCGGGACGACGACCTCCAGAAGAGGTCGATCCCTCAATCCAGGCAGCAGGCATTTGACCCGAGCCTGGAGCACTGCGGACGAGACAGGCGCCAAAGGGGTCAACTGAAAACAGCACCCCGGCGGAAGGGGCGTATGCTGGCATTGTTGCGCACCATGACAAAGCCTCCACCAAAAAACCCTGACCCAGAGGGGCCGAGGCAGAGAAGGCTGACACGATTGGCAGACGTCATGAACGTGCAGGGGCACACTCAACCGGGTAACCCGGGAGTTGACTCCGCTCCAACACACCAGGGAATCAACCACCCTCTTGGTACCACATGCGGTGGTTGTTCCTATAACACCTCAAGAAAAAACTCCAAAACACACCTGCGGGTATACACTGGCTATACCGCAGTACAAGTGTTTCAGTTTTCAAAACGGGGTTATCCCAGGCCTACGGGTCGACGAAACACAACTTCGGACCGGGAAGCACACAGGGATGCCAGAGGAGGTCCATAAGACCACCCCAACAGCCCCCTCTTCGCCATGCATAAGAGAGGGGCAAAAGAAAAAGGAGCACAGGGTACAACATGTACCCAACAAAGGGTCTCCATAACGCCCAACCCTGTGACACCCGGGCCGACCCGGCATTTTTCCCCCTGAAAAAAGCACAAGTCCCTCAGGGTACCAGAACAGCAGATCTGCATCCCCGGCGGACAACGGGTTAACTGACCTGGACCAGCGTGACCAGAACCAGTCCTGTGCCCTAATCACGCCGACATCCCCACTCCAAGAGAGGGGGTAGGTACGCGTGTCGAAAAACATGAAAAGAGGGCGCCACCCAGACGGTCCCATTCGTACCACGCTCAGTGGCCCACCCCAAGGGCGTGAGACCCCTCTACCTATGTTTCGATCTATTCCGTTAACATCCCCCAGATATGAACGAGAATTTGTCGAGACCTAGTAACAGGCGCTCGGAAGAGAAAACCTCCATCCCAGTTGACCTATATAAACGCCGTTTTAATAACGAGCAACCAAGGCGTACCAGCCTCATGCGTGATTCTTATCAGAAACACCCCGAGCCAGCACTATGTACGCGTCGAGACCCAAACACATCAATGGATAGTCTAACAAGACACCAGACATTGTTCCTCCAAGTCGCCTGGGAGAACGGCAAGGAGCCGTCGTGCTTCATGTTCTTTCCTCTTTTTATTAAAAAAGAAAGAAACACAGACTGACATGAATCCCACGTGACGCGGCTGAGGGTAAAAATGTTTTTCATTTTTACATCCCGCCACCCTCACCACAGGGAGGAGATGGGAATCCTCAGAGAGACTTCCCACGCGAGCTGTATAGATTGAAAAGAAATATTGCAACATTGAGCTATGTAACACTTAGGTTAGGACTCTCCGAGGAGGAGGCTCTGAACCAATACACACTCAATAATCGAATTGAATCGAATACACATACAATAGAGCAGAACTCCTTTTTGAAGTTCTACTCACCTTGACAATCTGAGGAGGAGGCTCTGAAACTCTGAGGAGGCTCCCTCACTGGGAAGGAGGGTCCGAACTCACAGAAGGCACTTCTCCCTGAGGAGGATCTTCATGAGGAGGAGCTCTGACAACTCCCTGAAACAGATCCATAACATGGAACCTGAACAACTCACGGAAGTCTTACCAATAGAACCGCGCTCAGTGACGTACTCTATGACGGGGGAATTTCCGCAGTGCACACACCCAATCTTTCAGGGTGTGGAACCAGGAAACTCCCTCCCCCCCAGACACAGAACAGAGAGGGCCCCTTTAAGAGCCCCGGTACCAGACTTACACATGTGCTTCTGTGGGCCAAACCTAACCCAGTTGTAGATCTCAACGACACACACAACCCTTCATCACAACAAAAAATGGCAAAAGTACACTCTTACTACAGAGGAACGCCGTTTTTCATAACGAGAGAGACATAAGTCCTTGATTACGTATTGGCCACAGGCCTTGCTAAGCACACATGATAAGTGACCAAACAACCTTTTCTTTAGGAAAAGAATAGTTTCTCAAGCGGAAGCACAACCCCAGCAACTTAAGTTGAGGGTTACATCGTATCCCCACAAACACAGTGACACAATATATTGTAAACAAACATGTCTGAGAGGAGGGGGGGAAGCCCCAGGGAAACCGGGGGGGTCACCCCTCCTACCTTACCCTTGATACGACCAAGTTGAACAGGTACCCCTGTTAATATGTGAACATGCTGTTCATTGTCATCACCAGTGTTGTGCTAGTTACTGAAAAATAGTAACTCAGTTACTTTACTAGTTACTCATTTCAAAAGTAACTCCGTTATGTTACTAGTTACTTACACCCAAAAGTAATGCGTTACTGTGAAAAGTAACTATTTAGTTACTTGAAGAAGAAAAAAATTGCTCCCATGCAGATACAGATACTCAAAATCGGTTGATCAACTTGACAGTTTCCATTCACATCACTGAACTCTGCTAAGCAATGTGGTCTAGAATAGATACAAACACAAATCTGACACAAACACAAATGTCCCGACGTAATAAGAAATGCACCGTGCCTAATTGCTCAGGGAGGTTGAGCGCAGGCACGTTTAGGTTGCGCGCATGCACGTTTAGGTTGCGCGCATGCACGTTTAGGTTCTAGGTTGAAAATAAGTGCTTGAGGAACAGCCTTGATATCTGTCGCCGGAGCGTTTCATTATAACCGTCTTGCAACGTTGTTTAAGATATCAATCGTGCATTGCAACGTTAGAATAGTTAGGATATCAATTGTGCATGAAAGGACTATATTTATATTGTTTGATTAGTATTGATGAGATTCCCTGGCAGATTTGTAGTCAAAATGCGTTGATCAACTTGAGTTTCCATTCATTTACATTCACATCACTGCACTCACCAGTGTCGAGATGTAACGTTAGTCCAGCAGCCCCTTAAACATTTTCTTTATCTCATTTCCATGTTGTACTGTATATTCTCTCTCCAAGTAGTTTGAAAAAGTTTTCCATCCCATTTGCTGTGTGTCGCCTGGTATCATTCTACGCGGGTGGCGAGTGGATTTGGATGAGTCCTGGTAGTTAACGTTAGACTCCAGTATCTTTGAGCCAAAACACAAATGACATAACTAAAACGTTATTTTCTTTTCGCTCGACAAAAGAGAAATACGCGAGTAGCTGGGCCGGGCGCTGCCATTATCAGTCAGGATCAGGAATAGTAAACAAAACACGCCCCCAGCATAGCGTTTCCCCGCAGCCAGACAGGATATGTAAGGGATAATGTATAGCTTCGAGGTCATTGTCGCAAAATAATTGACGGACACAGAGTTTAAAATACCGAGCCGCCTCGGCGAGGTGTTTTAAACGTCAGTGAAGGTCAATTATTTTGCGACAATGATCGAGTATAGCTATACATTATCCCGCTTATTACATGGCTAACTTACTAACAATATACCTAATTCATTTTACATCGACTCGCAACACTGGTTCTGGCTGCGTTCTGGCTCCGCTCGTCGCTCCGCCCCTTGTCATCGCCGGCAGCAGAACACCGGCAGTGTCTAATTGCACTGAAACAGTGTGTGTCAGTGGGCTTGATTGCGAACAGCTGTGCACAGCGGTCATTATTGTCCCACAGCGGTCATTATTGTCTGATAATGACCGCTGTCGGGGGGCTATTGACCAATCACAAGCAAGCATTTCGGCGAATGTGAAAACGCCATGTAATAAGAGCATAATAATAATAATAATAATAATAATAATAATAATAATAATAATAATAATAATAATCACTACCGCTCGCTATCAATCTACGCCGTATATAACGCAAATAACGCAGTGACGAACCATTCAGTAACGTAAGTAGCGTTACTGAATTTCAAAAGTAATGCGTTAGAGTACTAGTTATCGCCAAAAGTAACTTTGTTAGTCCCAACACTGGTCATCACAGGCTGAGAAAAAGATTCATTCCTCAATCACATGTCACTAAGCATAGCTTCACAGGTTAATTAACCCACTTAGTTGTGAGTTCACCCACGTTACAAACGTTACATGAACACACATGTTCTCATCACAACTAACCAGTTCATTTTTACACATGTAAAAAACAACGCCGATTTTCTATGGAGAGAGAAGCTATACCAGTGACAAGACAATTCACACATAACACGCGTCGTATCCTCAATGTATTGCAGCAACACATGTTTTGGAAACATCGTTATTACAAAACATTTAGAAGGGAAGGAAAGAAGAAGTGTTTAAAGTCCGGTCAGGACTCCTACCTCCACCCTGAGCGCAGGCTGAGAGGACTGCAACACTGGTCAACGGGACACCGAGTCGAACCCGGCATCTCTTGCGTTGGTGACGAGGGTAATGTCCGCTACGCCACCCAGCCGCCGTTCTCCATGTTGACGAAGTCCTCGCTGGCATGGCACCCGGGTGTAGGGTCGACTACCATCCTCTGTCAAAGATGACGTCGTAGTCAGAGTGTTTAAGGCATGTTATAGTCACAGTAACGTTCAACAGTGTAGCATTAAGCTAACCGCCCGACTGATAGCAACAAGCTAACGTTTCCTAGCCTAGTGAATACAACGAGCTAGCGCCGCAGCTAACAGCTGACTGGCTAACAACAGTAGGCCACAAACTAGCACGCCAGCTAAGCAGCTATTACCTGAACTGTACACAACGACATAATAAGCCACACTTCAGACAGGCCGCAGCCTGAGTCCCCCCTCATCCTAAGAGAAAAGAGAAAAAGAAACGTGAACACAGTTTTCAACGGTGATTTACCAGACATGCAGCGGAGTCGGCTCAATTACCATCCGGGCTGCAGCCGACTTGAGCATGGAACTACCGATAAAGAAGATCCATGCCCACTTTTCCTCGTGCTTTAGGGCAGGGGTTCCCAAACTTTTCAGGCCGGGACCCAGAAAATAAGGCGTCAGAGAGCCGTGGCCCAATGCACATCGTCAGGCTTTTTTTTTTTTTTTTTTTTTCCCATGCGACCGATTTTTTTAAGCCAAATATCACTTCAATCCTATTAAGTTAGTTCAAGTTAGTTATTCATTTATATGTGCTATTTATGAGAGGGCTAACTTGTTGCAAAATAATAATGATAATAATAATAGCCTCATTAAAATACTATTGTTGCTTCGGTTGTTTTCAGCGTTTTATGTGCATAATCTGTTATTTAGTTTGAAATGTTCGTTGAAATAAGTTGATTTTTCGTTTTTGTTTATTTATTAAGTTAATATAAAACCATATAGTCACATTTTAGAATACAATAAAATAGAATTTTAGAATACAACTAGAAACACTGTCCTGGCCGCGTGAATATTAAAGGCAACCAACTTGTGTTCAGCTTTTCATTCAGCGTTTCTCTGATTGGCCACACGGCCACGTGACCGCCCTAGCACACGCCCTTTTCCGCTGAGAGGCGCGGCAGAAGCGCTGGTCGAACCAACGCGCTGCTCGAACCAGTTCAGACAGTTGTGTGACTGTACTAAACTCTTCCACCACATGACCGACATTTGACATACAGTACACCTCCTATCTATGTTGGGATTATGTTTGGTCATGACAAAACAATAAAAATCACTACTGTTAGTAATGCTGCCACCACCCACTTCAATGACAGAGCTCTCATATTTGCGAATGCATAAACTATATCTTAAATTATGGCGATGATGACCGACATTTGACATACAGTACACCTCCTATCTATGTTGGGATTATGTTTGGTCATGACAAAACAATAAAAATCGCTACTGTTAGTAATGCTGCCACCACCCACTTCAATGACAGAGCTCTCATATTTGCGAATGCATAAACTATATCTTAAATTATGGCGATGTGTCTAATATGGCTGTCGCGAAGTCATTGATAAGCGACAGCCATATTAGACACATAGCCATAATTTAAGATATAGTTTATGCATTCGCAAAATATGAGAGCGCTCATTGAAGGGCTTCCTACAACAGAGCACCGCCGCTGCTGCTGCTGAAGCTGGATCAAGCCGCGGGCAGCGCACGAAAGCCGGGGAAAAACCACCGCGTCGCCCCGCTGGCGCTTCACGGCTTCAGCAGCCTCCACGGGCGAAATAACATATAACGTTACAGCATACAGTTCCACACTGATGTACAGTGAGTGTTTAATATGGCTGTCGCGAAGTCATTGATAAGCGACAGCCATATTAGACACATAGCCATAATTTAAGATATAGTTTATGCATTCGCAAAATATGAGAGCGCTCATTGAAGGGCTTCCTACAACAGAGCACCGCCGCTGCTGCTGCTGAAGCTGGATCAAGCCGCGGGCGGCGCACGTAAGCCGGGGAAAAACCACTGCGTCGCCCCGCTGGCGCTTCACGGCTTCAGCAGCCTCCACGGGCGAAATAACATATAACGTTACAGCATACAGTTCCACACTGATGTACAGTGAGTGTTTAATATGGCTGTCGCGAAGTCATTGATAAGCGACAGCCATATTAGACACATAGCCATAATTTAAGATATAGTTTATGCATTCGCAAAATATGAGAGCGCTCATTGAAGGGCTTCCTACAACAGAGCACCGCCGCTGCTGCTGCTGAAGCTGGATCAAGCCGCGGGCGGCGCACGGAAGCCGGGGTAAAACCACCGCGTCGCCCCGCTGGCGCTTCACGGCTTCAGCAGCCTCCACGGGCGAAATAACATATAACGTTACAGCATACAGTTCCACACTGATGTACAGTGAGTGTGGCTGTCGCGAAGTCATTGATAAGCGACAGCCATATTAGACACATAGCCATAATTTAAGATATAGTTTATGCATTCGCAAAATATGAGAGCTCTGTCATTGAAGGGCTTCAACGGAGCGCGGCCGCTGCTGCTGCTGGAGCTGAAGTGATGTACAGTGACGAGTGAATCTGGTAGTTGGTTGTTAAAAACGCGAAACATAATAACGTTACGCTTTCTAGTTCAGCGCATTTCATAACTGTATGGGCTTTGTTTATACTTGATGTACAGTGACGAGTGAATCTGGTAGTTGGTTGTTAAAAACGCGAAACATAATAATCAGTCAGCAGCGCTCCACTGCTACCGCAGCTGAACACAAGTTGGTTGGTACAGCAGCTTAAGTTGGTTGGTAGTGGTACACAAGTTGGTTGCCCGCGCTGCCGCTAGCTCCTTGCGTTTCATTTGGGACGTGGGAGGGGCTGCCGCTTGCTTGCGCGTGGGGGCGGGGGGTCGCGGCCAATCAGAGAAAAGCCGAACACAAGTTGGTTGCTGTAACTGAGGGGTACAATTCCCTGACTGTATTGTTAGATATGATACTTACTACCACTACCTCTTGTACTTTAGACTCTGGCCACCCAGTACTAGGTATAAATAATTATGATAAACACTCCCACCTGATGAAACGGATCCAACACAAATGTACCAAGTCGAAAGTCTGCGTTTAATAATAATACATAGCAAAAGGTATGTACAACGATCACTTAATTACATTTATGATTTGAAATAGTATGCACTTTTATGGCAAATGAGTATTCGTAGGTAGATCAATATCGAATGTCCAATCTCTGATTGCGCAGGAAGCAAATATACAACCTGGAATATTTAGGGAACAATAGCAATGATACTTGAATGATTATATAGCTGGATACACTAGGGGGAGGTTCCGACTGCTTGTAGGACAGCTGGAGGGGGGGGGGGTAGAGTCTGGCTGTATCCCGTCTGGCCGAGGGTATCCTGGGAGAGCCCACAGTCGTGCGACCCGGTGCCCAGCGATCCTCGATCCACAGATGAAAGCAGTTGGACTCTCTGTGGCCGGCGTCCTCCAGTCCACGATGGAGAGACGTGAGGCGACCTCGTCGTGTAGAGCGTCTTCTCACCTGTCGTCCTCTCCGGGGGGGGTATTTCCAACACACCGCAGTGTTGGCCTTTATCCATAGAATAATCAAAGTACTCAAAGCATAATCCAAGCCGGGGAAGGCTAGCCGTCGTCGGTAGAATAATCCAATATACAGGTCCACTCGCTCTTTGGCCTGGAGCTCCTCGGGTGCAGCTTCACGTGGGGTCAACCACCCTGGATAAGCGTCCAGCTGATGCCCGAAACGATGGGGGTGCTGATTACTATAGAACTCTTACCGCACGAGGCACTACATATGAATAGACTATTATTAGCTTAATAGAATACGTCCAACTCGACGATATAGTGCCAAATATGACTATTCAAATATTAATATACACGATGTCTCAATGCCGATACTGGGCCGAATTGGCCTTACTGCCCACACGTGGTTCGCGGGGAGGCTTTTGCGTCTGTCACTCTGTTGGAGGGTACGGAACTGGACTAAAAGAAAGTTCTACTTTAATAGCGCAGTATATATACGCACTATGAACAAATAGTACCATTAGTGGTGCGGTAGACATATTCCTACGCGGAACTAGGACTTGTCCATACATGTTGAGCGGTACGATTGAACCTGGTCTGAGGGGTATGGCGACCTGGCACCAAGGTCTCGTCCAATGGTAGAATGGAGACTATTATGGGATGTTCAGTAGACTAGAAGGGATATTCAATGCATATTGTACAAGGAATATACAAGGGATATCAGGGGATATACAAATACAATTAAATATATATAAATAAATATATATATTCGGTTTAATCTGATCCTTCAGAACAGTTGCCTTTAATATTCACGCGTCCTGGCCTGCTTCTAAGTTCAGTGGCCTGAAAAAAAATAAATAATTTTTTATTTTTTTTTTAATCATCTCGCGGCCCTCCCGTGGCTGCTCGCGGCCCACCTCTGGGTCGCGACCCCGACTTTGGGAACCACTGCTTTAGGGTGTACTTCCACATTCATGTGAAAGATGGGGCCTGCACAGGACAGAGAAGCATCCGCTTGTCCAGAGAATCCCGGGTTCAACCAGGTCTCAGTCGCGGCCCACTAGGTTGACCATCATGGGCGTCAGACCAAGATCCTCCGTCCGCCGCTTAAGAAGCCGAGCAGAGGACCCCAATCTGGGGCCGGCCTTCGTAAAATTGTCAGCTAGCCCCCATAGCACTAGCAGACAACTAGTGCTTGCAAGCTAAACATTACTCGCCCAGCTCAGAAGCAACCAGTTTCTCACAACAGCCGGTGCCTCCCACAGTCCAGCTGTATGACCGAAGGTTCAATACCTATCCAGCCGCAGCAAGGAGGACTGCAGGTGGGGAGTATATCAGCGGCGCGAGCCCCTAATACGAAAAAGCCGGTGGAGGTCAGAATGATCATCATCTTCCAGACACTCCAGTGACGAAGACAATATCGCCGTATTTTCTCAAATAGTGAGAGAGAAAATAAAGATATAATGTCAACGTATCTCCTTGTTCTTCTGTTTTCCTCTCTTCAGCTAAATACTTTCTTTCCCATATCAAGTGATTGATATACAGGCACTTCCTATTGGGGTGAAATTTGAGAAGGAGATGAGTGTGTGGCCCCACCCCTGCTTATGTAGGTAGCGGATGGGGGTGTGGTCAGACGGATGTTGGTATGTAAGGGTACATTGTGAGGTTTTATTCAGTGCACGTCACTGGAGTGAGATGTGTGCAGATGACGCTGAGCGGCAGCTAGTACGATATAGAACCACAGGGTTAGAAATCGCGCTGAGCCATGGATGCACACTGAAATACTGACCGCTATGAAAACCAGAGACAAAAAATGCTCTGAACTTCATAAAAGTCAGACAAAGCTTACCAAAAGCTCAAACAGTGAACTCCAAGCCCACGTGGTTGAACTAAAACACCATGATCAAAACCGCACAAAAAAAAATGCATCAATGACAAAACTGAGGAAAGCAAAAACAAACCCTGCAAACTTTGAAAATTACTCAACAGAAGACAGAAAACACGGTCATCACAGCCAAACTGGATGTGGCCAAATACTGTACCTAAACATATTCTTTACAAACATAGCCACAACACTGGTTAATAAACTACCCTCCCACTCAGGGCATTATGGGGTAGAACACATAGTAGCATACTACAAAAACCTAGGGGTCCACAAAGACGACTTCAAACTGGAAATGGTAACAACAGATGAGGTACTCAAAAAACTGACCGCCCTCCAACCTAACAAGGCCACTGGCCATGAAACATCCCCTCCAAATTCCTCAGAGACTCAGCAGCCGTCATCAGACACATAATAAACCTCTCCATAAAACAGGGACACGTCCCCAAGGACTTCAAAACTGCGAGAGTGATCCCCCTGCACAAAAAGGGCAGCAAATTAGACCCAGGCAACTACCGCCCTGTTTCTATTCTTACCTCCATCTCGAAAGTCATGGAAAAAATGTTCTACGAACAGGTCAAAAAGCACCTAGCGGGATAAAAATCCAATCTGGCTTCAGAACATCCCACTCCAGGCGGCTGGGTGGCGCAGCGGACATTGCGCTTGTCACCAATGCAAGAGACGCCGGGTTCGACTCCGGCTGTCAGCGTTGCCTCCGGCTTGGGCCAGTCGTCATACTAACTCAATTGGCAGAGTTAGCGGGTGGAAGTCGATGGATGGTAATCTGGACGTGGTGGACAGTGACTGCTACAGGTCGGTTGGGGACGCCTGCACAGCAGGGACAGGAAATGGCGGGGGTAGTGTGAGCCTCCCACACGTTACACCTCGCCAATGAGAGTCCGCGCTGGCAGGTGAAAAGATGTGACAGGCTGCCTCCTTGTGTATCGGAGGGGACACGTGATGCAAGGCTTCTATCCTCCCTACAACCGGCCAGTGGGGGGCATATGCGAGCAACATTCAAGACAAGGGAGGGGAGAATTGGCACAGCGGGTAATTGGGATGGGAGAAAAAAGTGGATAAAAAAATAATAACATCCCACTCCACTGAAACATGCCTTCTCTATTTGAACGACCACATCAAACAAGAGGTGGACGCGGGCAAATACTGCGGCATTGGTCATGCTGGACCTACAAAAGGTCTTCGACACTGTCAATCACTCCATTCTGATTGACAAGCTAAAAGCAATTGGTTTTGATAGTTTATCAGTGAGCTGGATGCAATCATACCTTGAGGGGAAAGAACAGATGGTGGAGGTAAACAGTACTCTATCCCCCCCCCCCTCACAGTGAGCTGTGGTGTTCCACAAGGAAGCATACTAGGATCGCTACTGTTCCTAATTCATGCAAATTACATGTCGTCAGCTTGTGACTGCAACTTGTTCTTGTTCGTGGACGACTCAGCCCTGCTGGTCTCTGACAAGAACAAGTTATAGGTTGAAAAAACCCTCAGCTCAGAACTCGGCAGAATCTGCACCTGGCTCGCTGATAACAAACTATCATTACACCTGGGTAAAACAGAGTCCATTCTCTTTGGATCAAATAACAAACTCAGCAAGACCGACGGCTTCTTAGTTACAGTGGGTGACAATATTGTCACAAGGAAAGATGAAATTACATACCTAGGTTCCATCCTAGAGGCAAATCTTTCCTGTGACAAAATGGCCTCCAATGTAATAAAAGAAAGTCAACCAACGAACTAGATTCTTGTAGCGGATCTCCTCTCTGGTAAACAAGAATACCCTGAAGACTCTGGCAGGAGCACTCATTCAAGGGTACTACGACTATGCTTGCCTTGTACCAAAGCACCTCAAAGGTGCTAAAAACAAGATTACAAACATCACAAAACAAACTGGTCAGACTACTACTTGACCTTACTCCTAGAACCCACCTCACCCCTGCTCACTTTGACTACCTAGGATGGCTTAGAGTAGACGACAGAGTACAGCAACTTGCAATGGGCCTGGTCTACAAGATACACTATACGACTAAGGTACCCATGTACATGTCAAAATACTTCCCAAAGGTCAGTGAATACCATGACCACAACACCAGAGGGAGCTCAACAAATCATGTTAAACCCAGATTCAGCTCAAACAAGGGACTAAACACGTTTCACAATTATGCCACATCAATGTGGAATGCCCTACCCAAACCACTCTCAGAGAGCACCTACGGGAGACTGCAATTCGAAACTGGCTCCAGTAAATGTCCTAACCAATGTTCCCCCTAAGGTGCGCCCGTAAAACCAAAACTAATTAAGACGTGAACATGGTCATGTTTGTTGAATAATATAGATTTTATTTTTTTGCAACCGATTTCAGATGTGCGCAGGCACATCTGAAATCGGTCGCAAAAAAAAGAAAAAAATATTTATATTATTCAACAAACATGACCATGTTCACGTCTTAAACTCATACTGAGGCCTTAGTTTTGGTTTTAAATTGCATATCATCATTAATTAATTTATTGTCACAGAGCAGAAGAATTTTGCCAAAACAAACCAATAGTATCCAGCTGCAAAACGGCAGACCAGCCATACTCTCAGACCCAAACGCTTTAACGATTTAATTATACATCAAATGATTTATGTCAAGGATTGCAATGCCTCGCTTGAATGAAGTTAACTTTCCACCTGGATAACGTCAACATTCAGGGTATATATATTTTTTTTGATCGGATCGGGAAAGATCGGTGTGAATGAATGAATTAATGAATGAATGAAAACTTTATTTAACAGATTGCAGAATGGGTACAATACAGTACGGCTCAATACATACAATTGTTAAGGGGATGCAGACCTGAGAAAGTTGTTTGTCTTGTTTCCATCAGGGTCCCCCATTTTCAATTCATATAGACATTTATGACATACACAACATACATGACATTTATGGCATAGGGACATATAGGTATTTAGTACTGATACATTTGTGACATAAACGGTATTCCAATATACAGTACTGTTACCCCTAGATCCTGACAGAGTATATACATATGATGGGGAGGGGACTGTACATTAGGGGGGGGGTGGGTGGGTGGGAGAGAAATATACATACGGCGGGGAGGGAATATATACATGCGGTGGGGAGGAGACTGTTTATTAGGAGTTGGTGGGGGTTTTGGGCATTTACGTGGCCAGTTTCGAATTGCAGCCTCCCGTAGGTGCTCTTTAAGAGCGGTTTTGAATGTGGGCAGGGATTCACATTCCTTTACAGCAGGGCTATTCAACTGGCGGCCCGCGGGCCAGATCCGGCCCGCGGGATGATTCTGACCGGCCCGCCAAAGATTACATGATAATAATTTTTTTTTTTTTTTTTTATATATATATATATTTTTTTTTTAACTTTTTTCTTTTCATGTCAACGTTAACACGCACAATTGAGCCAAAAGTCACTCAATTAATGACAGATTTCATTGATAAATTGAGGGAAAACTTTGCAAGTCGATTTGATGAATTTGACATGTCCAGAGAATTGATGCATTTTGTGAGCAACCCATTTGCCAATGTAGCTGCTATTTCCACAAAAGGACAAGAGTTGCTTGCATCACTTCACATTGATGAAGGTCTCCTGCAACTTGAAATAATTGACATGCAAGCATCATCTGCTCTGAAGCAGGCACTTGAGAATGAATCCACCACAACATTTTGGATAAAGTGTATTCATGTCAAGACATTCCCCAAAAATAAAAACGCTGGCAATATCTGTGCTAACAATGTTTGGCTCAACATACACCTGTGAATCCAGTTTCTCTCACATGAATGCCATTAAAACAAGCAACGTGCCTCCTTGACAAATTAGCATTTGCATCACTGTTTGCGGGTAGCCCTTACTTCCTATGAACCCTCTTTCTCTGCCATTGCCCAGTCAAAGAAGTGCAATCGCTCTCATTAGATGTGTGTATGTAGGCTAGGCCTGTCTGCCCCCCACCCCCCTGATGTTTGAGAGTTAAGAGTGGACAATAAGTGCTAATAAGATGCTGTGATTTGCTGTTGTTGCACAGACATGAAGCACTTTTTCATAAGCTCAGCTGCACTATAAATGTGTTTTTTTATGTTAGAATGTTCAGATGCACATCATGCACTTGTTTGTTTTTTATTAAATTTTTATATTGAAATGTTGAAGAGGAGAGGTTGCAGTTGTTGCACAGTCATACATGAAGCACTTTCTGCAGGAGATGTTGCAGATGTGGCACATAAATGAAGCACTTTTTTTGAAAAGTATACTACTTTTGCAATGTAGTTAAATAAAAGTTGTGAAAATGTGGTTGCGTGTTGTGTCAAGTGTACATATATTCATAGCACGGGGAGGCGCCGTGGCAGTCCGGCCCCTGGCCCCTTGGGTTTCTGACAATGTGGCCCCCTGAACAATTTAGTTCAATAGCCCTGCTTTACAGCTTTGGGTAGGGCGTTCCACATTGTTGTGGCATAATTGCGAAACGTGTTTAGTCCCTTGTTTGAGCCAAATCTGGGTTTAACATGATTTGTTGAGCTTCCTCTGGTGTAGTGGTTGTGGTATTCACTGACCTTTGGGAAGTATTTTGACATGTACATGGGCACCCCGGTCGTATAGTGTATCTTGTAGACCAGGCCCATTGCAAGTTGCTGTACTCGTCTACTCTAAGCCATCCTAGGTTGTCAAAGTGGGCAGGGGTGAGGTGGGTTCTGGGGTTCAGGTCAAGTAGTAGTCTGACCAGTTTGTTTTGTGATGTTTGTAATTTTGTTTTAAGCGCCTTTGAGGTGCTTTGGTACCATGAGGTGCACGCATAGTCATAGTACCCTTGAATGAGTGCTCCTGCCAGAGTCTTCAGGGTATTCTTGTTTACCAGAGAGGAGATCCGGTACAGGAATCTAGTTCGTTGGTTGACTTTTTTTATTACATTGGATGCCATTTTGTCACAGTAAAGATTTGCCTCTAGGATGGAACCCAGGTAGGTAATTTCGTCTTTCCTTGTGACAATATTGTCACCCACTGT
This sequence comes from Notolepis coatsorum, assembly GCF_963971535.1. Classification (NCBI taxonomy): domain Eukaryota; kingdom Metazoa; phylum Chordata; class Actinopteri; order Aulopiformes; family Paralepididae; genus Notolepis; species Notolepis coatsorum. The sequence continues at coordinate 58,334,439 of NC_140179.1, read as the reverse complement.
AACTGAGAAGCCGTCGGTCTTGTTGAGTTTGTTATTTGAACCGAAGAGAATGGACTCTGTTTTGCCCATGTGTAATGATAGTTTGTTATCAGCGAGCCATATGCAGATTTTGCCTAGTTACGAGCTGAGGGTTTTTTCAACCTGCAACTTGTTCTTGTCAGAGACCAGCAGGGCTGAGTCATCCGCAAACAGGAACAAGTTGCAGTCACAGGCTGACGACATGTCATTTGCATAAATTAGGAAGAGTAGCGGTCCTAGTATGCTTCCTTGTGGAACACCACAGCTCACTGTGAGGGGGGGGGATAGAGTACCGTTTACCTCTACCATCTGTTCTCTCCCCTCCAGGTAGGATTGCATCCAGCTCACTGATAAGCTATCAAAACCAATTGCTTTTAGCTTGTCCATTAGAATGGAGTGATTGACAGTGTCGAAGGCCTTTTGTAGGTCCAGCATGACCATGCCGCAGTATTTGCCCGCGTCCACCTCTTGTTTGATGTGGTCGTTCAAATAGAGGAGGCATGTGTCAGTGGAGTGGGACGTTCTGAAGCCAGATTGGAATTCGTAGATTAGATTTTTTTCCGCCAGGTACTTTTCGACCTGTTCGTAGACTATTTTCTCCATGACTTTCGAGATGGAGGTAAGAATAGAAACAGGGCGGTAGTTGCCTGGGTCTAATTTGCTGCCCTTTTTGTGCAGAGGGGTCACTCTCGCAATTTTGAAGTCCTTGGGGACGTGCCCCTGTTTTATAGAGAGGTTTATTATGTGTGTGATGACTGGGGTGATGGCGGCTGCTGCGTCTCTGAGGAATTTGGAGGGGATGTTGTCATGGCCAGTGGCCTTGTTAGGTTGGAGGGCGCTAAATTTTTTGAGTACCTCATCGGTTGTTACCATTTCAAGTTTGAAGTCGTCTTTGCGGACCCCTAGGTTTTTGTAGTATGCTACTATGTGTTCTACCCCATAATGCCCTGAGTGGGAGGGTAGTTTGTTTACCAGTGTTGTGGCTATGTTTGTGAAGAAGATGTTTAAGTAATTGGCTACATCCAGCTTGTCTGTGATGAGCGTGTTGTCCGTCTTTATGTTTATGTTTGAGAATCTGGTTTTATACTCAGATACTCAAAATCACATGATCGGGATCGGATCGGGAGCAAAAAAATTTGATCGGGACATCACTAACGGTAACCTGTTGCGTGTGACGTTACCAAGAGAAGCCCCGCTTTCAGTGCTTTGTGGGCAGCGCTACTGCACGCTCACACAGACACACACAACAGATGAGGAAGTGGACAGATCCGACCAGCATTGCTGGCTCCTCACAATGCAAACGCGAAAATGTACATTACAGATGAACTGCAGAGAAAATTTCCAATTTATCATCCCGGTCGAGACTAATTGGAAGCGGAGTGCAACGCGTGCAAAGCTTGACCATATGTTTATGTGTCTAATAAAGGTGCTGGCGATCTCAAAGCTCACATGGACACAGCAAAACATTACAAACAAAGCAGTGCAAGGCGAGAGTTTGATGGCAAAGTTGACCCAATTGATTGAAGAATGCAGCTATACAGAGAGAAAGAAAATAATTGAAAACTATTTTGATGCCTCAAAATGATGTTTTGGTTTGATAAGATGCTTATGATACAATCATTCTAAGGATTATGTGTGTAATAAATTAGTTTAGTACACTAATTGCAACACATCTGAAACTGCATAGTGCACTTTTAAATTAGTATCTTTGTGAGGTTACCGTTTTATAATTTACATTACATTGAAAAGATGAAGATATATTTTTTAAAGCTGGATTTTCTAATACAGAAGAGGTATTATTTAGAACATTACATCATATTTTTCTTGTTATTTATTTTGTCCAGTAAGACTTGAAAATATATATTATTTTGTCATAGGTTGATTTAGTTATTTTCTTGAGATTTGTCAGATAGATTACTTTAGGCATAATACAGCATGTTGAGTAACTTTGGTTATAGAGAGATATTATTTTGTTATATAAAATAATATAAACAATAATTTTATATCCATACAGAGGAGGTATACTTTAAATATATTATAATGATAAGGGATCTTTGAGTAAACTTTGATTAAGTATCTTGAGGCTGAAGGCAGTGTCCTCTTTAAAATAAAATCACAATATGGTCACCCTTGAAGTCGCATTATAATTCACTTAATAAAATAATGACGAGTCAGCCTCATAAAAAGACAAAAGTTAGTGACACGACTCACACCGCCGCCGCCAACCCAGCCAAAGTAAGGACTATGCTCTGTATCGTCAATCAATGGTCAAATAAATATTTGATTAAGGAATATAATATGCCATTTTGTATTATTTCTCTGTGTATCAGCAAAATGTATATATTTTTATGTTAGACATTAAGGGAAATTAAGATTCTCAGATTTTTTACAAACCGCCGCTTATCAACTAACCGGTTAATCGGCAGGTGACGTATGTTGTTCAGTAGTTGCTGATGTCTGCTCAGGAGGTTTGAGTGTTTGCTCAGACCAAAAAATAATTAGAGGGAACATTGGTCCTAACCCAATAACACACAAGACCCTCTTCTTGGGACCAAGTAAGATTTCGTCCATATTCCAATGTACAGTTTCCCCCACCCCGCCTACCCAACCCCCCACCCCACCCACCTCCAATGTACAGTTCCCCCCCCAACCCCACCTACCCAACCCACCTACCCAACCTCCTCCAATGTACAGTTTTTATGTCAAATGTATATACTCTCTTTTTTAGACGTTTTTTGTATCACAAACAGTACTGTATTTGTAAATCTGGTATGTCATAAATGTATAGATGTAGCAGTACTGTCTATCTGTATGTCATGTATGTCATATTATGTGTCATAATCTGCCCTTTGGACTCAGGAACTCTCTGAACAATTCCGAACATTACCCTCTGGCACCACCTTGTGGTTTATCAGGGAATGAACTCCTCCTGTCTACTGTGGCCTCAGTCCTTGTGTTGTTTACAATGTTTAATCCCTGCCTGGCTCAAGACCTTGCTGCCTATTATTATGTGTCTCTATTATCCCTGCCTGTTAGTCTAGTGTCCTTGTCTTGTTGTATTATTTCTGTCCCTGTAATATTTCTCTAGTCTACTCCTCATGTATTCATTGTGTTAGTGTTCTGTGTCCTAGCCTTCAGGCCCAGCTGTTTCTTGTCTTCCTAATTGGTTCTGTATATATACGTGCCGCTCCCTGTTACCAGTGTCGCGCCATTGTTTTCTGTCTACCCCTGTATCCTGCCGTGCTGTTCTGTGCCATTCCTGCCTTCCGCGGTATTGCCCTTTGTTATCCTGTATTTCCTTGTGAGTCCGTTCCTCTATTTCTAGTCCACATTTTCCAGCTTGGCTGAGGTTTTGGTTTCCCGTGTTTGAGTTCGGTTTTGTTTGGTCCCCCTGTAACGTGTATCCTTGTGTACCATTCCTCCAGTAAACCTTGTCTATTGCAACGTCGACTCGTGCCTCGTCTCTCTCACCCTACACTGTCCTGCGCTTGTATCCTACACCTCTCATAAACTCCCGGTTACAACAATATGTTATGATGAATTGAAAATGGGGGACCCTGATGTAAACAAGACGAAAGTCTTTCTCTGGTCTGCATCCCCTTAACAATTGTGTGTATTGAGCCGTACTGTACCCATTCTGCAATCTGTTAATAAAACTTTCAATCAATCAATCTAACCGACATAACTCTGTACTAACACAACACGAGGTAGGAACCAGGCTGAGGTATGAAACTAAGGTTGTACCTCAAAGTTCAATATTCAAAGTGCAAAACATTTACTGACTTTAACTAAAACTCTTTTAAATGCTCATACGCCGACGCCGTAGAGTCTGACTCTGAGCGAGTGCTGCTGCCCGGTTCCGCGGTTCCACATTGTTCTTGTTGTGAGGAGTCTGATGACGTATATTTTTGTGCGACAGCCAGGGGTGACAGGCAGCGTACGCGTCACAGGCAGCCTGCGGTTGCCAGATTGGGTGGTTTTCCGCATTATTTTGAAGCCTGTTTATGGTGTGTTTTAACTGGGTTTTCGGCTGAAAGGCATGAATTCTGGCACACTTTTGAACGCCGTTATAATACAGTGCTGAGAATGAACGCACTTTTGAACGCTGTTATACAGCACTGAGAATGAACGTGTTCTCAATTACATTCATCTAGAGGAAATACAGTATGTTCAGTTCACGTTCACCCAAAATACAAACATGTTCATGAACGATCGTTCATTGAACGCGTTCAGGTACATCACTGTCTACCCATTTCTAAAATTGAAGTGCGTGGTGCATTTTTCATCACATGTCTGTTTTATTTGATGTATCTCTCATATATTATATATTGACAAACCATCTGCACCGTCCCATCGTTGCCGTATGTTTAACCCTTCCACTGCTGTTAATTTCTCGTCTGCTTTTACTAGCGCTCCTGTAACTAGCTCAGCTAGCCCCACGTGTGTTGACATGGAGGAGTTAACCTCTGGGTTTGACTCCACCCCCTTTTGGAAATCCTTGACACTGTTGCTCCTCTAAAAACCAGGCGTTCCAAACCTAAACCTGAGCCCTGGTTGAACGACGGTACACGTGAAGCCAGCCGGGAGTGCAGGAGGGCTGAACGACACTAAACTGCAGGAGGGCTGAACAACCTCTTTTAAGACCTTGAATATGTCAAAGCATGGTTGGCATTACACTTTTTACATTTGAAGTTATGGTGTTTGGTCCCAGCAATGCTCATGTGTCTCCTCCTGGTTACTTTGGCCCCCTTGGACCTTTTGTGAAGCCAACTGTCACCAATCTAGGGGTGAAGATTGACTGACCTTAAGATGGACAAACAGATACAAAAAAATACTTGTTTTCCTGAACAGGAAGTGACTCACTCCTGCCGCATTTCTCCTGCCGCATTTCTCCTGCCGTATTTCTCTCGGGCTAGACGCAATAGCGCTCTGAGTGTGCGTCACTGTTTGATCGCTGTATCCGTCGCAGCCAATCAGTGCGTAATGCGCTGTGCGTTGAAATATGATGTTTATGATGGAAGCCGGGCGCGATTTGAAGCGGTCTAAGCAGCAGCGTCTATAATTTTTTTCCGTAGCAGCATTTTTTTCCGTAGCCGCATTTCGCGGAGACGCTCTCTCTGATTGGCTAACACCATTTTCTAGCTTCTAGGTTGGCAGACTGTGTTGTTGTGATGCAGCTATTTGTCTTAGAGCGTGAAGGCAAGTTCTTTCGACGGTTAACTAAGCTTAGGCACTCTTTCAAAGTTGGTTAAGGTTAGAGTTTGTCTTAGAGCAGGGCGATAGAACGCCAGGTAGTTTGCAGGCTGTTTGACGAGGAAATGGGCAAAGACACAGCTCTTCACAGTACTTGTTGCCGTTGTTGGTTAACAACAAGCTATATGGATGCAGTGTGGACAACTGGACATGCATGGACAATGGACATCAACACAGTCTGGACAGTGGAGTGGAGTGGATATACTTTATCAAGCCCTTCTGCCCTGCTGGACCACTGTGCGTTTCAACTTAACAAGGTATAGTTGCGATCTCTCTCTTTCTCTTGCTCTCTCTCTCTCTCTCTCTCTCTCTCTCTCTCTCTCTCTCGCTCTCTCTCTCTCTCTCTCTAATTTCGCTGCGGGTGGGGCATAACCACTCAGACAATGAATGGTAACTTGTTTAAAATGACGAGATATACATATGTGTTTATTATTGAATAGATCTGAGAGAGAGAGAGAGAGAGAGAAAGAGAGAAAGAGAGAGAGAGAGAGAGAGAGAGAGAGAGAGAGCTGTGCGTGTTTGTGTTGGGCTATTGGAAACGTGGTTGCATTTGACTGACTGTGATCATATATCGATCGATGGCAATGGTGATAATATTCGCCAATGCGTGCCTTGTACATGTTTGCAAAATGTTTGGTATAGCGCCCCTAGTGGAGAAGAATCCACGAGCCGCCACTGGTTGGCGTCAGTCAGGCCTCCCTCTCTCGCTTGCAGTTAGTCCAGATCGCTGCTGAAGTCTGCAGTCTGCTAACTGGTACACGTAAGCAAGAGCACATTTCCCCTGTACTGGCTTCCCTCTACTGGCTTCCTGTGTGTTTTAGGATAGATTTTAAGATTTTGCTGTTAAGTGTCTGAACGGCTTGGCACCGGTCTACCTCTCGGACCTGCTGGAACCTTATGTTCCTTCAAGGTCCCTCAGGTCCTCCGATCAGCTCCTCCTGGCTGCTCCTAAGTCCAGGCTGAAGCTTAGGGGGGACCGTGCTTCTGCAGTGGCAGCCCCAAAGCTCTGGAACGAGCTGCCTCTGCATGTTAGGCAGGCCCCCACTCTGCAGGTGTTCAAATCACGCCTCAAAACACATTTATTTGCTATAATTGTTATATATATATTTATTTTGAATTTCCACAGAGATTTTCGAATGGTGTGGAATAAAAGCTTTTCCCCCAAAAACATATTGATTAATGAATTTATTATTAAAATAAATGTGATGGGTCCAAAAAAATATTTTGTGGGTCCAAAATTAATGTTGTTGTTTACATGTTGCATTATGTATCCCTTCCCTACTTCCAATTTCTCCCCATGTGGAATGCATCTGATTGGATAAATGATATGCTGGTGCGACATCTAGTGGCTGTATATTATCTATAGCACCTTTAAAACACTTTCTCCTAGTCTTTCAACATGATGTTGTCCCCTACCGATGTGATACATCCTTATATATCAAATGTTTTCACTTTATTTCACTTGCTGATTGCACATATTATTCAAAATCCAATTCGAAAGATTTTCCACAATATTTGCGGGGTACTGTAGATATCGTGCTGCCTCTTTTGCATTGTGATATTGATATAAATTCAATATTATCGCACAGCCAGAACCCCTGAGGCTCAATCAGCGCTGAAGGACGAGTGGGCTGTTAGCAGAGAAATGTCATGGGAAGATATTGTCTGCTCGGCGCTGCGAGTAGACTATAGTAGACCATGGATAACATCATGATACAGTACTTAGCTGAAGGGAGCCACGGTGGACCTTGAAGGAAGCTCAGATCAATCTTCCAAGCGCCAGTGGTGGAGAGGAGGGGTGGGACCAAACCCCGGGCAGACATGATCTGCTGTGTTTTGTTGAGGGGGAAACACACAAAGAAAAATACTTTCTTTTTTCCTGCCGACAGATGAAGCACCCCATTATATTTGACATTCTCCAGGGCTACCGGGGGCTGGGGGGAGGAGTGGAAAGGGTAAACGGAGAGTTTGGAATCCAGAGAGTGTATTTAGAGAGTCTGTTTGACAAGGTGTGAGATCTACTCTTGAGACAATCAGGCCCTGGGCTGAGAGAGGCATGAACGGTGGCGGTTTTTATGCTTTAAAATATAGTTTTAATGTTTTTTCTTTCTTTTTTTTGGTTTAAAGACAGATAATGTAGATGTGGGGGTCGGAAGAAGAGAAAAATGCAGAGACTCTGTCGGCGCCAGGGTCACGGGGCTGCAGAGACTGGGAAAATGAAAACAAAAGATGGGGTTAGGGACTTTGTTATGTCTTCACATTAGAACTGGAGTCCAGGCCAAATGTCATATCTCCTAAACCTTGGCCGTTGTTATAAGAACACTGTCAGACTGTCGCCTAGTGTCTGAGCTGTATACTATTTAACCCTATATTAACTAGTCATGGCTGTACGAGAATATGTATTTTAACACAGAACTACGAAACAACACTTTTCTTTTTTAAACACAGGACCTATTTAAACATTGTATGACATGAAATTTTTTTTTTAATAAAATCTAACCTTACTGTCATGCACTTGTCCTAATAAACTAACCTACACTGTTGCACTCAACACTTTGATGAACTCAGCTGATAGAGTTGTGCCCTTCCTGATGACTTGTCGTACAGAACTTGTAAGTTGCTTTGGATAAAAGCGTCAGCTAAATGACTAAATGTAAATGTAATGTAAACATGATGTTGACGAGTACTCCAGCCACCCAAACAACTGCCTCTTTGAACTGCTGCGGTCAGGCAAGCGATACCGGAGTCTCATGGCAAGCACAGAAAGACTCAGAAGAAGCTTATATCCCCAGGCCATCAGGTAGCTCAACGAACAATAACACTATGCAACAACCATCAAATGCACTCACAGCACACACATCCGCACACACTCACTTTAAACAAACAACACACTGCAGCACCCACTCTACACACTTTAGAACACCTAGACACACTTTATATTTATTGGCAAAGAATTTGCACTACAACCCATACCTCAGGACCTTACTGTAAATTGTAAATTGTACCTAAATTGTACCTCATCCCATTTCTGCTCTGCACTATATAGTATATTGTATATTAGTATATTGCATAGTATATTGTATGGTAACTCAGTTACTGCTATCCTGCATTGAACATTGTACATATGTAGTCTACGTACGTGACTTCTATTTTTTACTTTTACTTGCTATACTTATTTTATTTCATACTTATCCTTTGTCTAGCACAGTCTCTGGAGTGTAACAGAAAGAAGCATTTTGTATAAAAGTATTCTGTACTTCTGTATGACAACTATTAACACTTTGAATGCCACCCACGAGTTTTCTCGTATTATTACCCCGCGGGTTGAATGCCCACTCACGAGAATATTCGTTTTATTCGTTTTTTTTTATTAGCGATCTGAAATCATATTGCATCAAGCGAGCCTACCGTTGGAGATCCAAGCACCCCCTATCGTCTCCCAGATGGTAAATCACCCCTTTGGATTGGACTCAATGAAAGTGAATGGGAGAAAGGATTTCTGACTCCACATTTTATTACGTCTCACTCACGCAGCCGGCATCGACCGGCATCACTCCGGAGCCTGAAGAGCAGCGGGGATTATGTGTTCTACTGTATACACGGTTGATCAATACAATGATCGATTTTTCCGAATGGTGATCAGGAATTGGAATAATCCATTTGGATACCATCTGATCTCAGGTAAGGAATCTATGTTATCAGTCTTAGGATAATCAGACTCGTTTTTACGGATATATAAGCGTTTCCCCTATATGTGATATGGCTGTTTTGACTGTAAAAGCCATCAGGAAATAAGAGCAGCGATTATCAGCGTGCGGCACGAGCGTGCGTGCGCACACATATACTATCGATTATCTAGCGTTTATTTGAAAACTATTCATGAATAGGCCGACAAATGACAACGTTCTAGAATATTCCAGTAAAAGGCGATTATCATAGTTGTTTTTTCCGCTAAACGAGTGATTTTCAAAATGCTATCAAAGGGAAATGAAGCGATAAAAAAACAATCTGCTTCGACAATGTTGACTGGAAAATGAGTCTTTGATAAGCGACGGGCAGATTAAACACATAGCCACAATTTAAAACATAGATTAGGCAATATTAACGTTAACATTGGAGTGGATTTGGGCATTCAAGGGGGTAAAAAGGAAAACACGGACTGGCTCTCAAAGTGTTAAAGAAACTTGAAACTTGAACTTGAAACTACATGCCCTCACTTCATTGAGAAGCACTGTGCTGAATCCTCTCACCAGGCTCTGATCCAATCCAACGGGGCAAGTGTTGCTTTTCCCCAAAAAAGAACGGTTGATTAATTTAGAATATCCTTTTGTGGGTCCAAAATTAATGTTGTCGTTTACATGTTGCAGGCATGTATCCCCTCCCTACTTCTCATTTCACCCCACGTGGAGTGCACCAGATCGGATCAATGACACGCTATGGTGCTCTTGTGTGACATCATGACTGAATGTTATCTATAGCATCTTTAATAACCCTCAAAAAGCATCATAAAAACGTCTACTACTAAAGTGATCAGTGAAACGATGGCCCATACCATGCAGTCACCATCATGCCATGTCGATGTTTAAATGGGGCCTGGGTTAAAGAAAAAGGGAACCTGTCCTTTAAATCAATACAACTGCAAGGCACTGGGTGATGATCCACCGGTGATGGGGACACAAGGTTGTCAAGCGTGGTAAGCTACAACACGCTCTCCTGCAGTATACGGCACCTAGAGCCATTACAATATTTCTCTTCTTACACCGTGTGCAGACAAGCGCCAGCATCACTTCTATGAAACTATGGCCACTGAGACGCATTATGCATACTGTATTGTATTCAATGCCCCCAGTGACAGGCAGCCAGGATGATGTATTATGTCATCCCACATGCTGTCTCTAGCTATACATGTAGGAGAGACCAGAAATAACGGTCCTGGGGGCAAAATATGAAATTACACTCCAAAACTTTGCTATTGAACTTATAATAAAATAATAAAATAAAAAATAAATTGTGAAAAATGAACATACACACAAGCCATGTAGCAAGTAACTCCCCTACTCTGTCTCCCTCTCAGCCTTCCTACTGTCTCAATAAAGAACCTTCTCTCCTGTGTCCCCTCTACTCTGTCTCCCTCTCAGCCTTCCTAGTGTCTCAATAAAGAACCTTCTCTCTTGTGTCTCCCCTACTCTGTCTCCCTCTCAGCCTTCCTATGTCTAAATAAAGAACCGTCTCTCCTGTATCCCCTACTGTCTCCCTCTCAGCCTTCCTACTGTCTCAATAAAGAACCTTCTCTCCTGTGTCTCCCTCTCAGCCTTTCTACTGTCTCAATAAAGAACCCGCTCTCCTGTGTCTCCTTCTCAGCCTTCATACCGTCTCTCAATAAATAAAAATACCAAGGGGCTGGACTGTCAACCCTCCGTTAATAAATAATTATTTTATGGGTATTTATGATCTGATGAGGGATTATCTGGCCGTAAACTCGTGTTAATTTATTAGCCAGGGATTGTGGTGAATTTACAGCAGTGCCACATACTTTTCTACAGTGCTATTGAACGTATAATAACATAATACAAAAAAGAATAATAAGCCATGCATATAGTGTAACAGTATTTATTTTAATCAGATAACTGCATATCTGCAACAACAACAAAAAACAGGACACTAACCTAAATCTATCAGAGACATATTTATGTTCAACAACAATTTACTACCTCATTACTAATTGACTGTGTTAACTACACGTGATACGCCCTGTACTGAACCAGCCAGCGGTATAATTATAGAGATGAATATAAATGTCCCATTTAAACTCCTAACCACACTGTGCTTGACCTAAAGGCTCAATGCGGGGGAGAACATGGACTTTCCTATAAGACGTTGCTCTTTTGCTTTTCTTTCCCTCCCGCTACAGTATGTGAAGTGAATTATTATTTTATTTATGGAACAATGTAATCAAGACCCTTCAAGGTAATGTGAGACATGTGACAATAAGTGGGTAAACAAAACAATATGCTGTATGGATTACTTCTCTTCCAATAAAATCATTTTATTCCAGGGGCATTTTATGGTAACCATAATCGTTAGTTTTAGGAGAGCTCAGAAATGGTGTAGGGCAGGGGTATTCAACTTTAAAGAAGTTAGAGAACATTTCTTGAAGCAAAAGTCTGGAAGATCATAATGTCTAACTATTTAGTTTGATATTTATTTAAGTTGCCTTGTGGTTGTATCAACATCTGCATGTACGATTCAAAAACCTTATTGTCACATAACATAGAACTGAACATACGTATATGTATGACTGAGATATGTATTATGTTCTCTCATTAACTTAATAAAAGTAGGGCTCCGTGTTGTAATAGCAAATGTAAAAAATGTGTTATTATTATTATTTTTAGTATGCATTTTTTTTACTTTCACTGTCTGAGTGTGTTTGTCTGTCATGTTGGTATACTGTTTGTCATGTTTGTACAATGTTCAAAAATAACAAAACAAAAATAAAAGTAGAGCTGCATTTCAAAATAAGAGAAAATAAATCAAATGTGAAAATTGGGCATTTTCAATTAAAGTGCTTAACTTCAGAACGATAAAAATAAAGGGAGCAAACATTTATTATATTTACTGCATATATATATACATATTTGTCTGAATATACCTGCATATAACCCCTCTATATACTGACTTATACACCTGCATATAACCCATAGCTCTGTATGATAACACGTACAAATAATGTATACCATATATATATATATATTGTGGCAGATCTCAACCCCCCTCTCATGGATATATGAAGGAGGGGAGATACTATTGCCACAGAAGGAGTAGAGACAATTAGGTAGCTGATTAGTGCTGATAGAACACACCTGCACATCATTAGGTCACCCACATCTCACGTGCACACACCCCAGACACACACACTACAAAGCCACTAGGTTAATGAGGAGTAAGTTGAGCGGAGGTGAGGTTGGAGTTGTTGTATTGAGAGAGAGAGATTGAGGGGCACCCAAGTGGTAAACCATGTAACGCGCTGCGGCGCGGCGCGGCCGACCCGGGTTCGATTTCCGGATGCAGCATTCTTTGCCGAATGTCTTCCCCTGCTCTGTCTCCCGTTCTTCCTCTCTCTCTCTCTCTACCGGACTGCCCAGTAGTTAAAACCAATAAAAAATCTACCAAAAACATAATTAAATTAAAAAGAAAAAAAGAGAGAGAGATTGAGTTATTCGGAGTTGTGTAAGGTGAGCGGTAGTGCGAGGAGAGGTGAAGGCAAGAAGGTTCATTGTGTATGGACCCTGGACTGGCTGAGAAACCCCCTTGTGTGCTGACCCTGGACTGGACGACTACCCTGAGTATTGAACAATCCCTTTTTCTGTGTCGGCAAGCGCCTGTTTTGTGTTTTTGACCATCGGACTGTTTATGACCATTCTCTTGCCTATCAAAATGGATTCTGCCTTAATTCAATAAATATTCTTATTTATTGATATTGCTCTTTTGTGGACCTTTGAATTTGTTTGTATTTGAACCAGGCTCGTCACAATATGCTCACCACATACAGTATATATCTATCCACACCTGTCTGTACATAGTCCTTTTACATACTGTACCTGATACTATATATTATATTATTATCTGTACATATCCTACTCTTACTAGTTACGCTGCTGGCCAGTATGACTACTACCATACTGTCTTTACACCTGTATCACTGTAGATATACTACAACTCTGTACATCTGATTAGCACTACACTCAGTAGTACTAATTTGTATATTTTGTACCCAGTTGAATTACCTGTACATTGTATATTGCTGTTGCACTTTACTGTTACATTTGTACTCTGATTAGATGCCAAACTCCTTTTCATTGTATTGTACTTGTGCTGTATATTGACAATAAATGTGAATCTAATCTAATCTAAAAAGCTTGGATTTCCCCTTTTTTATTTCACATCTTAAAGGAAAACTCCAACATTTTGGGAAATTAGCTTATTTAACATCTTCCCTGGAGTTAGACAAGAAGATGCATACCTTTTTTGTCTCTGTGCGTGCATTTAGCTTTGGAACAGTCGCTCCGTTATAGCGTAGTTTAGCTTCATCACTGGAAGTTGGGGGGGGCCGGGGCCTGACATTCCCTACAGGGTCTTACAGTCACCAAATACAACTCCAAAACGTTCCTGTAAACATGTTGTGACCTGTGTATTCACCACGTGGAGAAATAAAAAATAATTGAATTAGACAATTATGTTTTATAAGCAAATATACTCGGATTTTTTTTTTGCCTAACCACTTGAGTCTCTGGGCGCAGTCAGTGGTTTCAACGTGAAGCCGTGTTTGTTGATATTCTAATTCCTTCAAAGGATCCGAACCGATTGAAGTTTATGGATACCATGACTTAAAATCCTTTTACCTTGACGATTAAAAGCCTCCCCAATTTAGAAAACAGTAATCCAATGGCTGGTATTGATAATATAATACTAACTACTGCACGCTTGGAGCTAACCGGAGCTAACACAGAACAGGATGGTAAAGCAAATATAATGACTTCCTTTCTGGGGTTTTCAAAATAAAAGTGCAACGTTTATAGCAGTGGAAAACGTTTATTTTGTACATTATCTAACGTTAACACGAACCTAAACTAACGTTACAACTAATCTAAAGTTAGTTTAGGTTTGTGTTAAGGTTAGATAATGTCCAAATAAACGCTTTCCGTTGCTATAAACGTCGCACTTTTATTTTGAAAACCCCAGAAAGGAAGTCATTATATTTGCTTTACCATCCTGTTCTGTGTTAGCTCCGATCATGCAGTAGTTAGTATTATATTATCAATACCAGCCATTGGATTACTGTTTTCTAAATTGGGGAGGCTTTTAATCGTCAAGGTAAAAGGATTTTAAGTCATGGTATCCATAAACTTCAATCGGTTCGGATCCTTTGAAGGAATGAGAATATCAACAAACACGGCTTCACGTTGAAACCACTGACTGCGCCCAGAGACTCGAGTGGTTAGGCAAAAAATAGTTCAGAGTATATTTGCTTATAAAACGTAATTGTCTAATTCAATTATTTTTTATTTTTCCACGTGGTGAATACACAGGTCACAACATGTTTACAGGAACGTTTTGGAGTTGTATTTGGTGACTGTAAGACCCTGTAGGGAACGTCAGGCCCCACCCCCCCCCCCCCCCCCACTTCCAGTGATGAAGCTAAGCTACGCTAACGGAGCGACTGTTCCCAAAGCTAAATGCACGCACAGAGACAAAAAATGTATGTATCTTCTTGTCTAACTCCAGGGAAGATGTTAAATAAGCTAATTTCCCAAAATGTTGGAGTTTTCCTTTAACAGTCTCACCCAATGTTACAGATAATAAATCTCAACACATCTGAACAACAGTTTTAGAGCCTCGGCTCTGAGGGAACACTCATGAGCACGTTGTTCAGCAGTGAACGCGTGGCTCAGTATCCTGGTGGACTGGTCATATTAGACTCTGAGACCATGTATCTTCTGTGATCTCTACTACTGCCATCGCTGTAAACGGTAGGAGTCGCTCACCTTGTTTGCAGGGCTATAACTATTTAAATATTATAGCTATATATGCAATACTATGGCCCATTTGACATCGAGTATCTATTGTTCAATATGTGAAAAGGGAATATTTTTTCCATCCATACATTCTCGTTTTATACCGTGGTGAATATAAGTATGGTTTTAGAGTGGTCTGGGGTAATTCCTGGGAGGCTAGTAATAGCCTGCAACGCATATTATACTTAATCCATTGGCATTTCGTCCCTATACACGCTACAATAAAATATTCAAATGCATATGATCGGTATATTAGAAGATGGCCGCAGTGTGAGAGGTCGTGTCTCAATTGCTCGTCTGTTTGTCGCAGTTTGTAGCCGATAATACTGCTATTTGATCCACTTTAATTAGTTTGACCAGTTTAACCATTTCAGTTTCATTGCAGTGGTTTTTTTCTTGAGTTTGTTCGTGAAAATGTCAACTATTTCACTGCAAAGTTTGATGGACGCCATCGAGAAGAGCAAGACTGAAACGCTGAGACACATTGATTCAAAATTGGATACAATTCAGGCTGGCTTGACTAGTATTCAGAACTCCCTGGAGATGTTGGGAGGTCAAGTCGAGTTAATTGAGGAGAGAGTCTGCAAAAACGAGAGTAATGTTGATAATCTACTTGCTCTGGTGAAAGTTCTAGAGGAACACAACGCTTACCTACGTGAGAAAACTGATGACCTGGAGAATCGGAGTCGTCAATTGAATCTTCGTGTCGTCGGAATCCCGGAGTCTGCCGAAGGCACAGAAGTGATTGGTTTCATGTCCAAATTAATTCCATCGCTCCTGGGTTGGGATAACTTCCCCACCTCTCCAATCATCGAAAGAGCCCATCGCTCACCGACAAATCGTCGGAACGAGCGTGGCACTCCTAGGCCCATCATCATGAAGTTGCTCTACCTCCAGGACAAGGTGAAAATCCTTCGACTTGCCAGAGAGAGTAAGAGAGTGGAATTCAACGGGTCTCGTGTCTACTTCAACCCAGACCTCAGCGCAGACTTGGTGAGACGTCACAAGAGCTTCGCCACCATCAAACGCAAGCTCCGCGAACGTAAGATCAAGTACTTTGTTCGCTATCCATGCACATTATGTGTCACCATTGATGGCAAAGAAGAACGATTTAACTGTCCCAAGCTTGCTGAAAATGCCTTAATATCTTTACCGAACTCTCCAGAAGATATGCGGTACGAATGATGGTGTTTATGGCTGGGCTAGTGCTAGCTAGCTCTGCTTATGGTCCGAGCCGGCGAATTAATTGGCCGTGTCCTCTCTTGGTCTTAATTCTCCTTTGTTCCTTCATATGAAGTGATGCCTCTGCATAATGCGTTTTGTTTTATTTGTGCCATGTTTATGAATTGGAAATATGTGCTCAATGTTAGCGTGAGCTTATTACATGGCTTTACTAATGTCACATGCTGTTGTGTTTACATTCTGAATGTTGCAGAAGAAACGCGTCACTTCCGGTAGCACCTACGTGCGTACATCACGTTAATATCGTGACCAATTCATAGTAGAGATCTATCAGAATTAAAGATTTAAAGCCATCGATGCCGCCTGTAAATTTCAGGCTACAAACTTTTCTTTTCTTTTTCTTTCTCTAGAATACAGACAGAGCTTTGAGTTTATAGTGAACTCCCATAGACATGCCAGGTACTGCTGGGACATGCTGGGATTTAGTTTTGTGTTGTCATGTATTTATGTTATCTGTTGTGTGTGTGTGCTTGAATGTATGTCGCTCTCCTGCTCCCTGCCCATTATCTATTGTCCCTCCTTGCACAAGATTGTATATCCCGTTTTTTTTTCTTTTTTCTTTTTAATACAACTCTGGTATGATGAATACTTCTAAAGGTTTAAATGTTATCCACCTGAATATAAGGAGTCTGTACTCCAAAATGTATCTACTTAGAGCTTGGCTTGTCTACAATAATCCCAGTGTAATTACTGTGTCTGAGACATGGTTGCATAGTGCAATCTCTGACAATGAGGTTGGACTTGACAACTATGTTCTGTACAGAGCTGATAGGGGTACTAGAGGTGGAGGAGTGGCTACATATGTCAAATCAAACCTGACATCTGAGCTTCTCAGGCCAAGGGTAAACCCTATAAACTTTGAGTGTATTTTCATAAAAATGTATTTTCATGAAAATAAACAGTTGACCATAGGAAATATTTATATTTATAGTCCAAATGAAATTATTATCTTGGGTGACTTTAACATCAACTGGCTAGATCGATCATCTAGTAATGCTCGAAACCTATTTGGCAGTGTCAACTTAACTCAACTCATTAGTGAGCCTACTAGAGTTGATACTAGATCCAAGTCCCTGCTAGATTGGATTCTCGTCTCACATCCGGACAGAATTTCAAAGTCTGGTGTGTTACCTGATAGTCTCAGCGACCATTCTATCATCTTCTGCATTTAGAAGATAAAGTTACCACGTCTACCACCAAAATGTATCAGGATAAGACATTGTAGGAAGAGCACTTTATTCAAGATATAACATCTATAAATTGGGACAAGTTTAAATTAATTCCATTTGTTGAAGATGCATGGAATTTCTTCTACACTGAGCTTACTAATGTTATTGACCATCATGCTCCCTTGAAGACGCTCAAAGTCAAGGGTAGACACTTGCCCTGGATTAATAGTGAACTTATAAATCTGTATAAACAAAGAGATAAGGCTTGGGAAATGCATCGTCTGACAAAGGATTCTGCCGACTTCAATGCATATAAACAAATACGGAACTTATGTACAACTAAAACAAGAAATGCTAAATCCAACTATTTCAAAGATTGTTTAAGCAATGATTTTAGCAACCCAAAACAGTTTTGGAAGAGAATCAACAGTATTACTAAGAAGTCATCTATAGGGGGCTCCAGTAGCTCACCGCATATCTCGGCGCTATTTCTGCGTCGGGGAAAACCGTGCTGCGTCACGGATCTGGTGGACTCCGAGTTCGATTCCCGGACCCGCCGTCATTTGCCAGAATGTCTTCCCCTGCTCTATATCCCGTTTCATCCTGTATCTGTCGGTCATGCTTGACCAGAAAAGCGATAAACGCTAAAAAAAAAAAAAAAAATCATCTATAAATCCCACTCATATTAGAATTAATAATGAAGTTGTCAATGATCCCTCCTCAATTGCACTTGCCTTTAATCAGCACTTTAATTCTGTCTGCAGACTCAAATTTAATGACCCCTCATATTCCGATGTGCCTCTTAATAACACCAGATGCAACAGCTCTTTTTCCTTTAGAAGTATCCGTCCGCTTGATGTTCAGAAGGTCATTGACTTCTGGCAAGTACGACTGCTTAAGGTTGAACCTGCTCTCCTGTGTCTCCTCTACTCTGTCTCCCTCTCAGCCTTCCTACTGTATCAACGAAGAAGCTTCTATCCTGTGTCTCCTCTACTCTGTCTCCCTCTCTGCCGTCCTACTGTCTCAATAAAGAACCTTCTCTCCTGTGTCTCCTCTACTCTGTCTCCCTCTCGGCCTTCCTACTGTCTCAATAAAGAACCTTCTCTCCTGTGTCTCCTCTACTCTGTCTCCCTCTCGGCCTTCCTACTGTCTCAATAAAGAACCTTCTCTCCTGTGTCTCCTCTACTCTGTCTCTCTCTCGGCCTTCCTACTGTCTCAATAAAGAGCCTTCTCTCCTGTGTCTCCTCTACTCTGTCTCCCTCTCAGCCTTCCTACTGTCTCAATAAAGAACCTTCTCTCATGTGTCTCCTCTACTCTGTCTCCCTCTCGGCCTTCCTACTGTCTCAATAAAGAACCTTCTCTCCTGTATCTCCTCTACTCTGTCTCCCTCTCGGCCTTCATACTGTCTCAAGAAAGATACTTCTCTCCTGTTTCTCCCCTACTCTGTCTCCCTCTCAACATTCCTACTGTCTCAATGAAGAACCTTCTCTCCTGTGTCTCCTCTACTCTGTCTCCCTCTCAGCCTTCCTACTGTCTCAATAAAGAACCTTCTCTCCTGTGTCTCCTCTACTCTGTCTCTCTCTGTCTTCCTACTGTCTCAAGAAAAAACCTTCTCTCCTGTGTCTCCTCTACTCTGTCTCCCTCTCTGCCTTCCTACTGTCTTAATAAAGAACATTCTCTCCTGTGTCTTCTCTACTATGTCTCCCTCTCAGCCTCCATACTGTCTCAATAAAGAACCTTCTCTCCTGTGTCTCCTCTACTCTGTCTCCCTCTCAGCCTCCATACTGTCTCAATAAAGAACCTTCTCTCCTGTGTCTCCTCTACTCTGTCTCCCTCTCAGCCTTCCTACTGTCTCAATAAAGATCCTTCTCTCCTGTGTCTCGTCTACTCTGTCTCCCTCTCAGCCTTCCTACTGTCTCAATAAAGAGCCTTCTCTCTTGTGTCTCCTCTACTCTGTCTCCCTCTCAGCCTTCCTACTGTCTCAATAAAGAGCCTTCTCTCTTGTGTCTCCCCTACTCTGTCTCCCTCTCAGCCTTCCTACTGTCTCAATAAAGAGCCTTCTCTCTTGTGTCTCCTCTACTCTGTCTCCCTATCAGCATTCATACTGTCTCAATAAAGAACCTTGTCTCCTGTGTCTCCTCTACTTGTCTTCCTATCAGCCTTCCTACTGTCTCAATAAAGAACCTTCTCTCTTGTGTCTCCTCTACTCTGTCTCTCTGTCTTCCTACTGTCTCAAGAAAGAACCTTCTCTCCTGTGTCACCTCTACTCTGTCTCCCTCTCTGCCTTCCTACTGTCTTAATAAAGAACCTTCTCTCCTGTGTCTTCTCTACTCTGTCTCCCTCTCAGCCTCCATACTGTCTCAATAAAGAACCTTCTCTCCTGTGTCTCATCTACTCTGTCTCCCTCTCAGCCTTTCTACTGTCTCAATAAAGAGCCTTCTCTCTTGTGTCTCCCCTACTCTGTCTCCCTCTCAGCCTTCCTACTGTCTCAATAAAGAGCCTGATCTCTTGTGTCTCCTCTACTCTGTCTCCCTATCAGCATTCCTACTGTCTCAATAAAGAACCTTCTCTCCTGTGTCTCATCTACTCTGTCTCCCTATCAGCCTTCCCACTGTCTCAATAAAGAGCCTCTCTCTTGTGTCTCCCCTACTCTGTCTCCCTCTCAGCCTTCCTACTGTCTCAATAAAGAACCTTCTCTCCTGTGTCTCATCTACTCTGTCTCCCTATCAGCATTCCTACTGTCTCAATAAAGAACCTTCTCTCCTGTGTCTCCTCTACTCTGTCTCCCTCTCAGCCTTCCTACTGTCTCAATAAAGAACCTTCTCTCCTGTGTCTCATCTACTCTGTCTCCCTATCAGCATTCCTACTGTCTCAATAAAGAACCTTCTCTCCTGTGTCTCCTCTACTCTGTCTCCCTCTCAGCCTCCATACTGTCTCAATAAAGAACCTTCTCTCCTGTGTCTCCTCTACTCTGTCTCCCTCTCAGCCTCCATACTGTCTCAATAAATAACCTTCTCTCCTGTGTCTCCCCTACTCTGTCTCCCTCTCAGCCTCCATACTGTCTCAATAAAGAACCTTCTCTCCTGTGTCTCCTCTACTCTGTATCCCTCTCAGCCTCCATACTGTCTCAATAAAGAACCTTCTCTCCTGTGTCTCCTCTACTCTGTCTCCCTCTCAGCCTTCCTACTGTCTCAATAAAGATCCTTCTCTCCTGTGTCTCCTCTACTCTGTCTCCCTCTCAGCCTTCCTACTGTCTCAATAAAGAGCCTTCTCTCTTGTGTCTCCTCTACTCTGTCTCCCTCTCAGCCTTCCTACTGTCTCAATAAAGAGCCTTCTCTTTTGTGTCTCCCCTACTCTGTCTCCCTCTCAGCCTTCCTACTGTCTCAATAAAGAGCCTTCTCTCTTGTGTCTCCTCTACTCTGTCTCCCTATCAGCATTCATACTGTCTCAATAAAGAACCTTGTCTCCTGTGTCTCCTCTACTTGTCTCCCTCTCAGCCTTCCTACTGTCTCAATAAAGAACCTTCTCTCTTGTGTCTCCTCTACTCTGTCTCTCTCTGTCTTCCTACTGTCTCAAGAAAGAACCTTCTCTCCTGTGTCTCCTCTACTCTGTCTCCCTCTCTGCCTTCCTACTGTCTTAATAAAGAACCTTCTTTCCTGTGTCTCCTCTACTCTGTCTCCCTCTCAGCCTCCATACTGTCTCAATAAAGAACCTTCTCTCCTGTGTCTCCTCTACTCTGTCTCCCTCTCAGCCGCCATACTGTCTCAATAAAGAACCTTCTCTCCTGTGTCTCCTCTACTCTGTCTCCCTCTCAGCCTTCTTACTGTCTCAATAAAGAACCTTCTCTCCTGTGTCTCCCCTACTCTGTCTCCCCTTCAGCCTTCCTACTGTCTCAATAGAGAACCTTCTCTCCTGTGTCTCCCCTACTCTGTCTCCCTCTCAGCCTTCCTACTGTCTCAATAAAGAGCCTTCTCTCTTGTGTCTCCCCTACTCTGTCTCCCTCTCAGCCTTCCTACTGTCTCAATAAAGAGCCTTCTCTCTTGTGTCTCCTCTACTCTGTCTCCCTATCAGCATTCCTACTGTCTCAATAAATAACCTTCTCTCCTGTCTCCTCTACTCTGTCTCCCTCTCAGCCTCCCTACTGTCTCAATAAAGAGCTGTCTCTCTTGTGTCTCCTCTACTCTGTCTCCCTCTCAGCCTTCCTACTGTCACAATAAAGAGCCTTCTCTCTTGTGTCTCCCCTACTCTGTCTCCCTCTCAGCCTTCCTACTGTCTCAATAAAGAACCTTCTCTCCTGTGTCTCCTCTACTCTGTCTCCCTCTCAGCCTTCCTACTGTCTCAATAAAGAACCTTCTCTCCTGTGTCTCATCTACTCTGTCTCCCTATCAGCATTCCTACTGTCTCAATAAAGAACCTTCTCTCCTGTGTCTCCTCTACTCTGTCTCCCTCTCAGCCTCCATACTGTCTCAATAAAGAACCTTCTCTCCCATGTCTCCTCTACTCTGTCTCCCTCTCAACCTCCATACTGTCTCAATAAAGAACCTTCTCTCCTGTGTCTCCTCTACTCTGTCTCCCTCTCAGCCTCCATACTGTCTCAATAAATAACCTTCTCTCCTGTGTCTCCCCTACTCTGTCTGCCTCTCAGCCTCCATACTGTCTCGATAAAGAACCTTCTCTCCTGTGTCTCCTCTACTCTGTCTCCCTCTCAGCCTCCATACTGTCTCAATAAATAACCTTCTCTCCTGTGTATCCTCTACTCTGTCTCCCTCTCAGCCTTCCTACTGTCTCAATAAAGAACCTTCTCTCCTGTGTCTCCTCTACTCTGTCTCCCTCTCAGCCTCCATACTGTCTCAATAAAGAACCTTCTCTCCTGTGTCTCCTCTACTCTGTCTCCCTCTCAGCCTTCCTACTGTCTCAATAAAGAACATTCTCTCCTGTGTCTCCTCTACTGTCTCCCTCTCAGCCTTCCTACTGTCTCAATAAAGAGCATTCTCTCTTGTGTCTCCCCTACTCTGTCTCCCTCTCAGCCTTCCTACTGTCTCAATAAAGAACCTTCTCTCCTGTGTCTCCTCTACTCTGTCTCCCTCTCAGCCTTCCTACTGTCTCAATAAAGAGCCTTTTCTCCTGTGTCTCCCGTACTCTGTCTCCCTATCAGCATTCCTACTGTCTCAATAAAGAACCTTCTCTCCTGTGTCTCCTCTACTCTGTCTCCCTCTCAGCCTTCCTACTGTCTCAATAAAGAGCCTTTTCTCCTGTGTATCCTCTACTCTGTCTCCCTCTCAGCCTTCCTACTGTCTCAATAAAGAGCCGTCTCTCTTGTGTCTCCTCTACTCTGTCTCCCTCTCAGCCTTCCTACTGTCTCAATAAAGAGCCATCTCTCTTGTGTCTCCTCTACTGTTTCCCTCTCTGCCTTCCTACTGTCTCAATAAAGAACCTTCTCTCTTGTGTATCCTCTACTCTGTCTCCCTCTCAGCCTTCCTACTGTCTCAATAAAGAGCCTTCTCTCTTGTGTCTCCTCTACTCTGTCTCCCTCTTAGCCTTCCTACTGTCTCAATAAAGAGCCTTCTCTCTTGTGTCTCCTCTACTCTGTCTCCCTATCAGCATTCCTACTGTCTCAATAAAGAACCTTCTCTCCTGTGTCTCCTCTACTCTGTCTCCCTCTCAGCCTCCATACTGTCTCAATAAAGAACCTTCTCTCCTGTGTCTCCTCTACTCTGTCTCCCTCTCAGCCTCCATACTGTCTCAATAAAGAACCTTCTCTCCTGTGTCTCCTCTACTCTGTCTCCCTCTCAGCCTCCATACTGTCTCAATAAATAACCTTCTCTCCTGTGTCTCCCCTACTCTGTCTCCCTCTCAGCCTCCATACTGTCTCAATAAAGAACCTTCTTTCCTGTGTCTCCTCTACTCTGTCTCCCTCTCAGCCTCCATACTGTCTCAATAAATAACCTTCTCTCCTGTGTCTCCCCTACTCTGTCTCCCTCTCAGCCTCCATACTGTCTCAATAAAGAACCTTCTCTCCTGTGTCTCCTCTACTCTGTCTCCCTCTCAGCCTCCATACTGTCTCAATAAAGAACCTTTTCTCCTGTGTCTCCTCTACTCTGTCTCCCTCTCAGCCTTCCTACTGTCTCAATAAAGATCCTTCTCTCCTGTGTCTCCTCTACTCTGTCTCCCTCTCAGCCTTCCTACTGTCTCAATAAAGAGCCTTCTCTCTTGTGTCTCATCTACTCTGTCTCCCTCTCAGCCTTCCTACTGTCTCAATAAAGAGCCTTCTCTCTTGTGTCTCCTCTACTCTGTCTCCCTATCAGCATTCATACTGTCTCAATAAAGAACCTTGTCTCCTGTGTCTCCTCTACTTGTCTCCCTCTCAGCCTTCCTACTGTCTCAATAAAGAACCTTCTCTCTTGTGTCTCCTCTACTCTGTCTCTCTCTGTCTTCCTACTGTCTCAAGAAAGAACCTTCTCTCCTGTGTCTCCTCTACTCTGTCTCCCTCTCTGCCTTCCTACTGTCTTAATAAAGAACCTTCTTTCATGTGTCTCCTCTACTCTGTCTCCCTCTCAGCCTCCATACTGTCTCAATAAAGAACCTTCTCTCCTGTGTCTCCTCTACTCTGTCTCCCTCTCAGCCGCCATACTGTCTCAATAAAGAACCTTCTCTCCTGTGTCTCCTCTACTCTGTATCCCTCTCAGCCTTCTTACTGTCTCAATAAAGAACCTTCTCTCCTGTGTCTCCCCTACTCTGTCTCCCCCTCAGCCTTCCTACTGTCTCAATAGAGAACCTTCTCTCCTGTGTCTCCCCTACTCTGTCTCCCTCTCAGCCTTCCTACTGTCTCAATAAAGAGCCTTCTCTCTTGTGTCTCCCCTACTCTGTCTCCCTCTCAGCCTTCCTACTGTCTCAATAAAGAGCCTTCTCTCTTGTGTCTCCTCTACTCTGTCTCCCTATCAGCATTCCTACTGTCTCAATAAATAACCTTCTCTCCTGTCTCCTCTACTCTGTCTCCCTCTCAGCCTCCCTACTGTCTCAATAAAGAGCTGTCTCTCTTGTGTCTCCTCTACTCTGTCTCCCTCTCAGCCTTCCTACTGTCTCAATAAAGAGCCTTCTCTCTTGTGTCTCCCCTACTCTGTCTCCCTCTCAGCCTTCCTACTGTCTCAATAAAGAACCTTCTCTCCTGTGTCTCCTCTACTCTGTCTCCCTCTCAGCCTTCCTACTGTCTCAATAAAGAACCTTCTCTCCTGTGTCTCATCTACTCTGTCTCCCTATCAGCATTCCTACTGTCTCAATAAAGAACCTTCTCTCCTGTGTCTCCTCTACTCTGTCTCCCTCTCAGCCTCCATACTGTCTCAATAAAGAACCTTCTCTCCTGTGTCTCCTCTACTCTGTCTCCCTCTCAGCCTCCATACTGTCTCAATAAAGAACCTTCTCTCCTGTGTCTCCTCTACTCTGTCTCCCTCTCAGCCTCCATACTGTCTCAATAAATAACCTTCTCTCCTGTGTCTCCCCTACTCTGTCTGCCTCTCAGCCTCCATACTGTCTCGATAAAGAACCTTCTCTCCTGTGTCTCCTCTACTCTGTCTTCCTCTCAGCCTCCATACTGTCTCAATAAATAACCTTCTCTCCTGTGTCTCCCCTACTCTGTCTCCCTCTCAGCCTCCATACTGTCTCAATAAAGAACCTTCTCTCCTGTGTCTCCTCTACTCTGTCTCCCTCTCAGCCTTCCTACTGTCTCAATAAAGAACATTCTCTCCTGTGTCTCCTCTACTGTCTCCCTCTCAGCCTTCCTACTGTCTCAATAAAGAGCCTTCTCTCTTGTGTCTCCCCTACTCTGTCTCCCTCTCAGCCTTCCTACTGTCTCAATAAAGAACCTTCTCTCCTGTGTCTCCTCTACTCTGTCTCCCTCTCAGCCTTCCTACTGTCTCAATAAAGAGCCTTTTCTCCTGTGTCTCCCGTACTCTGTCTCCCTATCAGCATTCCTACTGTCTCAATAAAGAACCTTCTCTCCTGTGTCTCCTCTACTCTGTCTCCCTCTCAGCCTTCCTACTGTCTCAATAAAGAGCCTTTTCTCCTGTGTATCCTCTACTCTGTCTCCCTCTCAGCCTTCCTACTGTCTCAATAAAGAGCCGTCTCTCTTGTGTCTCCTCTACTCTGTCTCCCTATCAGCATTCCTACTGTCTCAATAAATAACCTTCTCTCCTGTCTCCTCTACTCTGTCTCCCTCTCAGCCTCCCTACTGTCTCAATAAAGAGCTGTCTCTCTTGTGTCTCCTCTACTCTGTCTCCCTCTCAGCCTTCCTACTGTCTCAATAAAGAGCCTTCTCTCTTGTGTCTCCCCTACTCTGTCTCCCTCTCAGCCTTCCTACTGTCTCAATAAAGAACCTTCTCTCCTGTGTCTCCTCTACTCTGTCTCCCTCTCAGCCTTCCTACTGTCTCAATAAAGAACCTTCTCTCCTGTGTCTCATCTACTCTGTCTCCCTATCAGCATTCCTACTGTCTCAATAAAGAACCTTCTCTCCTGTGTCTCCTCTACTCTGTCTCCCTCTCAGCCTCCATACTGTCTCAATAAAGAACCTTCTCTCCTGTGTCTCCTCTACTCTGTCTCCCTCTCAGCCTCCATACTGTCTCAATAAAGAACCTTCTCTCCTGTGTCTCCTCTACTCTGTCTCCCTCTCAGCCTCCATACTGTCTCAATAAATAACCTTCTCTCTTGTGTCTCCCCTACTCTGTCTCCCTCTCAGCCTTCCTACTGTCTCAATAAAGAGCCTTCTCTCTTGTGTCTCCTCTACTCTGTCTCCCTATCAGCATTCCTACTGTCTCAATAAATAACCTTCTCTCCTGTCTCCTCTACTCTGTCTCCCTCTCAGCCTCCCTACTGTCTCAATAAAGAGCTGTCTCTCTTGTGTCTCCTCTACTCTGTCTCCCTCTCAGCCTTCCTACTGTCTCAATAAAGAGCCTTCTCTCTTGTGTCTCCCCTACTCTGTCTCCCTCTCAGCCTTCCTACTGTCTCAATAAAGAACCTTCTCTCCTGTGTCTCCTCTACTCTGTCTCCCTCTCAGCCTTCCTACTGTCTCAATAAAGAACCTTCTCTCCTGTGTCTCATCTACTCTGTCTCCCTATCAGCATTCCTACTGTCTCAATAAAGAACCTTCTCTCCTGTGTCTCCTCTACTCTGTCTCCCTCTCAGCCTCCATACTGTCTCAATAAAGAACCTTCTCTCCTGTGTCTCATCTACTCTGTCTCCCTCTCAGCCTTCCTACTGTCTCAATAAAGAGCCTTTTCTCCTGTGTATCCTCTACTCTGTCTCCCTCTCAGCCTTCCTACTGTCTCAATAAAGAGCCGTCTCTCTTGTGTCTCCTCTACTCTGTCTCCCTATCAGCATTCCTACTGTCTCAATAAATAACCTTCTCTCCTGTCTCCTCTACTCTGTCTCCCTCTCAGCCTCCCTACTGTCTCAATAAAGAGCTGTCTCTCTTGTGTCTCCTCTACTCTGTCTCCCTCTCAGCCTTCCTACTGTCTCAATAAAGAGCCTTCTCTCTTGTGTCTCCCCTACTCTGTCTCCCTCTCAGCCTTCCTACTGTCTCAATAAAGAACCTTCTCTCCTGTGTCTCCTCTACTCTGTCTCCCTCTCAGCCTTCCTACTGTCTCAATAAAGAACCTTCTCTCCTGTGTCTCATCTACTCTGTCTCCCTATCAGCATTCCTACTGTCTCAATAAAGAACCTTCTCTCCTGTGTCTCCTCTACTCTGTCTCCCTCTCAGCCTCCATACTGTCTCAATAAAGAACCTTCTCTCCTGTGTCTCCTCTACTCTGTCTCCCTCTCAGCCTCCATACTGTCTCAATAAAGAACCTTCTCTCCTGTGTCTCCTCTACTCTGTCTCCCTCTCAGCCTCCATACTGTCTCAATAAATAACCTTCTCTCTTGTGTCTCCCCTACTCTGTCTCCCTCTCAGCCTTCCTACTGTCTCAATAAAGAGCCTTCTCTCTTGTGTCTCCTCTACTCTGTCTCCCTATCAGCATTCCTACTGTCTCAATAAATAACCTTCTCTCCTGTCTCCTCTACTCTGTCTCCCTCTCAGCCTCCCTACTGTCTCAATAAAGAGCTGTCTCTCTTGTGTCTCCTCTACTCTGTCTCCCTCTCAGCCTTCCTACTGTCTCAATAAAGAGCCTTCTCTCTTGTGTCTCCCCTACTCTGTCTCCCTCTCAGCCTTCCTACTGTCTCAATAAAGAACCTTCTCTCCTGTGTCTCCTCTACTCTGTCTCCCTCTCAGCCTTCCTACTGTCTCAATAAAGAACCTTCTCTCCTGTGTCTCATCTACTCTGTCTCCCTATCAGCATTCCTACTGTCTCAATAAAGAACCTTCTCTCCTGTGTCTCCTCTACTCTGTCTCCCTCTCAGCCTCCATACTGTCTCAATAAAGAACCTTCTCTCCTGTGTCTCCTCTACTCTGTCTCCCTCTCAGCCTCCATACTGTCTCAATAAAGAACCTTCTCTCCTGTGTCTCCTCTACTCTGTCTCCCTCTCAGCCTCCATACTGTCTCAATAAATAACCTTCTCTCCTGTGTCTCCCCTACTCTGTCTGCCTCTCAGCCTCCATACTGTCTCGATAAAGAACCTTCTCTCCTGTGTCTCCTCTACTCTGTCTTCCTCTCAGCCTCCATACTGTCTCAATAAATAACCTTCTCTCCTGTGTCTCCCCTACTCTGTCTCCCTCTCAGCCTCCATACTGTCTCAATAAAGAACCTTCTCTCCTGTGTCTCCTCTACTCTGTCTCCCTCTCAGCCTTCCTACTGTCTCAATAAAGAACATTCTCTCCTGTGTCTCCTCTACTGTCTCCCTCTCAGCCTTCCTACTGTCTCAATAAAGAGCCTTCTCTCTTGTGTCTCCCCTACTCTGTCTCCCTCTCAGCCTTCCTACTGTCTCAATAAAGAACCTTCTCTCCTGTGTCTCCTCTACTCTGTCTCCCTCTCAGCCTTCCTACTGTCTCAATAAAGAGCCTTTTCTCCTGTGTCTCCCATACTCTGTCTCCCTATCAGCATTCCTACTGTCTCAATAAAGAACCTTCTCTCCTGTGTCTCCTCTACTCTGTCTCCCTCTCAGCCTTCCTACTGTCTCAATAAAGAGCCTTTTCTCCTGTGTATCCTCTACTCTGTCTCCCTCTCAGCCTTCCTACTGTCTCAATAAAGAGCCGTCTCTCTTGTGTCTCCTCTACTCTGTCTCCCTCTCAGCCTTCCTACTGTCTCAATAAAGAGCCATCTCTCTTGTGTCTCCTCTACTGTTTCCCTCTCTGCCTTCCTACTGTCTCAATAAAGAACCTTCTCTCTTGTGTATCCTCTACTCTGTCTCCCTCTCAGCCTTCCTACTGTCTCAATAAAGAGCCTTCTCTCTTGTGTCTCCTCTACTCTGTCTCCCTCTTAGCCTTCCTACTGTCTCAATAAAGAGCCTTCTCTCTTGTGTCTCCTCTACTCTGTCTCCCTCTCAGCCTTCCTACTGTCTCAATAAATAACCTTCTCTCTTGTGTCTCCCCTACTCTGTCTCCCTCTCAGCCTTCCTACTCTCTCAATAAAGAACCTTCTCTCTTGTGTTTCCTCTACTCTGTCTCCCTCTCAGCCTTCCTACTGTCTCAATAAAGAACCTTCTCTCTTGTGTCTCCTCTACTCTGTCTCCCTCTCAGCCTTCCTACTGTCTCAATAAAGAACCTTCTCTCTTGTGTCTCCTCTACTCTGTCTCCCTCTCAGCCTTCCTACTGTCTCAATAAAGAACCTTCTCTCTTGTGTCTCCTCTACTCTGTCTCCCTCTCAGCCTTCCTACTGTCTCAATAAAGAACCTTCTCTCCTGTGTCTCCCCTACTCTGTCTCCCTCTCAGCCTTCCTACTGTCTCAATAAAGAACCTTCTCTCTTGTGTCTCCTCTACTCTGTCTCCCTCTCAGCCTTCCTACTGTCTCAATAAAGAACCTTCTCTCCTGTGTCTCCTCTACTCTGTCTCCTTCTCAGCCTTCCTACTGTCTCAATAAAGAACCTTCTCTCCTGTGTCTCCTCTACTCTGTCTCCCTCTCAGCCTTCCTACTGTCTCAATAAAGAACCTTCTCTCCTGTGTCTCCTCTACTCTGTCTCCCCTTCGGCCTGGGATCGACAGCGGCCTCACGGTTCTTACCTCCATGTCCCCAGCTGTTGGTTATCCTGCCTACCTTTTCTCTCTCTCTCCGCTCTGCACTCGAGGTCAAACTCAGTGTCGTCTCTCTCTCTCTCCATTACAATCTTCCTTCCATCTTCCGCCGGCTAAACGTGTCCTTATTTTTCATCGCCCGATTCTGAGATGCAAATCCTATTTAAAATCTGTCACTCAGTGCCCCTCCCTCCCCGCCCAGGCCCATGTTGCTGTGTGTGTGTGTGTGTGTGTGTGTGTGTGTGTGTGTGTGTGTGTGTGTGTGTGTGTGTGTGTGTGTGCATGAGGAAGAGGAGAGCAATCAGCCGCAGAGGAATCATATAATTTGTGGGGGGGAAATAAGCACAGATCTCAGTCCAGCGAAATGACAACATCACTCCAGTAGAGTAGAGGAGCGTGGTTCTGTGTCACTGATCTCTAGCAATCACCATCACTCCCGTCTCCGTTCAAATTGCCAGCGCCTGAAATACCCCTGAACACTGCTATAATTGGCCTGATCCAGAGGGCCTTAATTAAGCCGGTGGCAAGCAGGCAGGCAGGTGGGCGGGTAGGTGGGCAGGTGGGCGGGTAGGTGGGCAGGCAGGCAGGTAGGCGGGTAGGTGGTCAGGCAGGCAGGCAGGTGGGCAGTCTAGCCCCGTTGTTAACCTCTTGATCTAAATCTCGGTTTATTTTCGTCTTTAACCTCTTAACACTTTGTATGCCACTCACAGCTTTTCTCGGGTTTACCCCCCGACCGCTGAATCCCACGTCACGAGTATTCTCATTTTTAGCGTTCTGAAATCATATTGCATCAAGCGAGCCTACAGTTGGAGATCCAGGCACCGCCGGCGCTCAGATGTGAAAAAAGCGCACCCTATCGTCTCCCATTGGATTGGACTCAATGAAAGTGAATGGGAGAACGGATTTCTGACTCCACATTTTACTTCTCACTGATGAAACCGGGGTCTACGAGAGTTCATTCTGGAGCCTTGGTGCCACGGCGAATATGTGTTCTACTGTATACACGGTGGATCGATACAATTATCGATTTTTTCGAATGGCGATCGGAAATTGGAATAAACCATTTGGATACCATCTGACCTCAGGTAAGGAATCTATGTTATCAGTCTTAGGATAATCAGACTCGTTTTCACGGATATATAAGCGTTTCTCCTATATGTGATATAGCTGTTTTGACTGTAAAAGCCATCAGGAAATAAGAGCAGCGATTATCAGCGCGCGGCACGAGCGTGCGTGCGCACACATATACTATCGATCATCTAGCGTTTATTTGAAAACTATTCATAAATAGGCCGACAAATGACAACGTTCTGGAATATTCCAGTAAAAGACGATTATCATAGAATGTGTTGTTTTTTCCGCGAAAACGAGTGATTTTCAAAATGCTATCAAACTGAAATGAAGCGATAAAAATACAATCTGCTTTGACAATGTTGACTGAAAAATGAGTCTTTGATAAGCGACGGGCAGATTAGACACATAGCCATAATTTAAAACATAGATTAGGCGATGTTAACGTTAACATTGGAGCGGATTGTGGCATTCAAGGGGGTAAAAAGGAAAACACGGCTGGCAATCAAAGTGTTAAGCCCGAGCGGTCCGGTACCGGACCGACAATGACATCGCGCCATAAATCCATATCTACAGAATGTATGAATTAATGTTGCATTTTCTTTTC
Source organism: Notolepis coatsorum (assembly GCF_963971535.1). Taxonomy (NCBI): domain Eukaryota; kingdom Metazoa; phylum Chordata; class Actinopteri; order Aulopiformes; family Paralepididae; genus Notolepis; species Notolepis coatsorum. Next base: position 58,303,350 of record NC_140179.1, on the reverse strand, counting down.
AAATGTAGCCAAGAGTAAAGACACTAACTGTTACAAAGGGTCAGATTAAACCGAATATATATATTTATTGCTTGATATCCCTTGTATAATATTTGTATATCGTTGATATCCCTTGTATATTATTTGTATATATACACGGAATATCCCTTTACCTGTGTACAAACCAGAGTAATATTCGCTCTCCTATTGGACAGCGACCCCCAGGCGCCAACGACCAAGCCCCCAACGGCAAGTTCAAAGGCAACTCCGGGCATGTCGCAACATGCCCAGAGTCTGCGCAGTAATACGAGACAGAACTGAGGTTGGCACTAGATATTCACCTTACGTATAAATACGGCGCAGGTGTAAACAGCAGTAGTCTTACCAAACCCTTAATGCCTTCACCACGCATACAACGTGCAGTGAAGTGAGCAACCTTGCATCTAAATAGAGCATTGAGAACCGCGTGCGAATAGAATGCTAAAGTGTCAGAGTTTAACGCAGTAACGTTGAGTTCGACTTAATCTAATGTGAAGTAATAGTCGATCATTTATAGTGTATCGTGCGGCTACAGTTCTTCAGTGACCAGCATTACCATCGGTTCGTCGTGTATTTAGCTAGTGCACTTATCCAGGCTGTGCGGCCTAAATCCGTGCCCACACCCGAGGAGTCCTAGGCGAGAACCGTTGGATATGTACACCGGAGAACCTACACCGGCGACTGCAGAACCATTTCTGGTTGGATTATATTGCTTTGGGACCGTGACCACTGGAGAAGAGAACCGTCGATCCCACTGTCGTTTGGGATTTACCCCTGTGAGGATCATCACTCGGGCCCGCCTCTAGGAAGAGGCTGGCTAGCTGTCGTCCATGCTGTCGAGCATACTGGATTATAGCTGTTGCTTTGTCTGCTGATCAAGGGAGTACATGCACCGGCTCCTGTATCTGGAGCCTCGTTATTCCTCGTTGACCCAGACTTTGTACCCGAACATTCCTCTACCCCTACCGGCCTTACACCCCGGAGGGAACCCCCCAGTGTCTCCAGCTGGTACCAGTGTGCCCTATATAATTGCTATACCACAGGTGGCGTCAGCTTAGACCCATCCTAGTATTCATACTATTCTCATTGACTTATGCTCTTGACTGACTTTACGTGTGTTATTCGCCATACAAGCGCGAGCCTAATTCTCAATCTGTAACCTAACGTTGCTTAATAATAATAAATACCCTCCAAATAGAACTTTATGTGTCAATGCCGTATTCTTGTGTGGGTGTTCACCATATATATTCATGTACTGTATGGCCAGTAATTAAAGTACATAACTAGTAGTGGTTTAATATATCACAATCTTTAATACAGTCAGGGTATTGTAACCCCTCAGTTACACTAACCCTGTCAAAACAGCAGTCAAAGTGTATATTTTCAGCACTATGTTTGTTTACCAATGGTTTTAAGTGTTATTAGTGAAATATTAGTTATAGAAATGATGGCGCCATTTTGTTTGTAGTCCTATCAATCATCTGACTTCTAGATTCACTCTTTCAATTCTCTTATTTTTCGGGATCCTATCCCACAAACATGAACGTTATTGCCATAAAACAATAACTCTATCTTTCTGTGAATGTCTAGTAAAAAAAAAAAAAAACGCAGAACAGGACGAGGAGAAAGGCAATAGGCACAATGAGGCGTGGAGCCAGGGGTGAAGTATTCAAAAATAGAGCTTTGCTTTCAGTAACAAAACAAGGGAGCACAGCAATGGCTGGCAAAGGGCAAAACATAAAACAAAGAAGTAAAAACACAGCAGAGCTGGTAGCAGTGCATGTGAGCGCATCGGAGCGTGAGCGGCGCAGGGAGCGGAGCGGGCGGTTTTGACGTGAGCGAGGAGTGGGTTTTAAAATGTGTCGGCGCGACGTCCGGAGCGAGAGTTCTCCTCCGCTCCAATCCACTCCAGGCCGCTCACAGTGGTTTAACACCAGGGGTGTAAAGTACTTGAGTAATTGTACTTCGTTACAATACTTAAGTACTGTTTTGGGGGATTTGTACTTTACTCAAGTATTATTAGGTTTGTATACTTTGTACTTTTACTCCATTACATTTCAGAGAAAAAAAACATACTTTTACTCCTTACATTTAAAATGCAGGCCTACAAAGTACAAAGTACAAATCTCACAGGTCCAACAATTTTTATTAGTATTTGAATTGTTTATCTGGCCGAACTAACGTTAATGTTATTAATCCAGGTAAACAGCCAATCAAATCCCCATCAATGGAAAATGAACCCACCCATACCCATGCTGATTGGTCCTTGTGCAAGACTAGAAAGCGGGGATCTTTGATTAAACACCTGCTATCAGAAGAATAGACAGTCAGAGTGACAAGATGGCGAAAATGGCCACAATGAGTGATGAAGAGGACGAAACGGTCGGCGACGGCGTGGACGGACAAGACGAGCATCCATGGCCCTATCTACATAAACTGATCTCTTTTGCCGCAGTCAACACTGATTCTTATAAAATTAAGTGTCTCCTTTGCCTCCCCCGATCCCATGAAATCTCTGTCTTCAAAAATTCTCCATTGAATTTGAAGAAACATGTCGAGGCAAGTTTGCTAGTTAGCTAAAGTGTTTCCTGTTTTACGTTTTAACATTTTATTTTACTTTACTAATGTAGCTAGCACAGCACTAAGTTCGTTTTGCTAATGTAGACAACATTATCGATTCCAGTAATGTTAAAGTCATTAAGAAGATTAACTTGGCTAACCAGCTAAACTAATTCTAGCTAACGTTAGCTTACTTAGCAGGATGACAAACATTTTCATGATTTGTCCTTGCTAATGTTAGCTAGCAAAGTTGTCTAGTCCCTACTAGCTGCCCATATGATAATGACACATTAGCTAGCTAAGTACACTAATCTAATACTGTTGGGTTAACACACTCTCCCTCTTACTTTGTTGGATGCATTAATGATTATTTGTGAATCATTTAGCTAGTGAAGTTATATGTATGTAGCTATCTAAATTTAGAGGAGTTACATAACCCTTAGTTTAGGTTAATGGTTTTCTCAACTGATCAGTAACATTAGGTAGACCACATTAATTGTTTACTCACAATATATTGTTGAAAAAATTATGGTACAAACTGATTCAGTCTTAATCTATATGTCTCAACATGATTGAGACATTTATGGCTCAGATTAATTATATTATGCACAAACATTTAGATGACACTGTTTTACAAGCATGCCTCTTTTTTACAGTTTCAGTGATATTACTGAACAGTCATAGCCTATAGCTACATTTAGTATCAAACGTATTTAATTTTGGGCAGAGTGTATGGATTGCAGCAGCTAATTTCACTAATTAGTGCACCTTCTTGGTTGTGGAGGTGAGCTAATTTGTGAAATCAGCTGGTGTATGGTATAGGTTGAAACACAAACCAGCATACACTCTGACCAAAAAAGAAAAAAAAGCTAAGAAAACTAAATGTAATGTTTATTTTATCTTGGTCTGACCATTAAAGTAACTTTCATTTAAAGTGTTTAAAAAAAATTATTTTGGTTTTGCAGAGAAAACACCCACATCAGCTGGAGAATTATGCCAAACTGACTTCTGCTTCAAAAGAAAGCTGGAGACCAGTCACACCTCCAACAGCAAGCAACTGAAGATGGACAGCTTACCACCCATGTGTCTCAGGCCACTGTGGACAAATCTGTGTTAAGATACAACATAGTTCAAGGACTCCAACCTTAGTGTTGTTGAGTTGCCATCATTCAAAAACCTGATAAATGGTTTGCGACCAAGCACTAACGTCATTACAAGGCCCACTGTCCGCTCGAAGATCAGCAAAGCTGCTCAAACCATGAAAGACAAAGTCACTACTGCTATGAGTGAAGTTGAATGGATCGCGACAACAACAGATTGCTGGACAGCCCGAAGAAGAAGTTTAATTTGGGTAACCGCTCACTGGATCGACACTGAAAGCTTTGAAATGCGTTCTGCTGCACTTGCCTGCAGAAGACTGATGGGCTCCCATACTTTCAATGTTTTGGTCAGTGCCTTAAACGACATTCACTTGGAGTACAAAATCTGCATTATGATGTGGTTAATATTGTGATATTATTCAGGGTACTCCAGTATTCTGTCTTTAATATTGTGATATTATTCAGGGTACTCCAGTATTCTGTCTTTAATATTGTGATATTATTTAGGGTACTCCACTATTCTGCCTTTAATATTGTGATATTATTCAGGATAATCCAGTATGCTGTGGTTAATATTGTGATATTATTCAGGATACACCATTCTGTTTTTAATATTGTCATATTATTCAGGATACTACAGTATTCTGTCTTTAATATTGTGATATTATTCATGCTGTGATTTGAATGCCGTCCGTGTTAGTTTACCTTCAATGGAGAAGTGCATTAAATAATTTGTATGCTAAAAAAGTGTACTCTGTTCTTTCATTTCAGCATTGTCTATCGCAGAAACCATTCCATTGTGGGCAGAGTGTATGCTTGGTTTCATTCCAGCCTTGCCTAAACACCAGCTGATGATTTCACTAATTGGCTCACCTCTTCAACTAACTCACCTGGTGCAATGTATAGTTAAAATGAAAACTTGGGCGACGATGGAATGAGTTTGAGGTCTATCCCTTTAAAAAAAATGTACTTTTACTTTTTAGTACTTAAGTATATTTAAAAGTAGGACTTTTTTTTACTTTTACTCAAGTGTGTTTTTAGCCAGATACTTTGACTTTTACTTGTGTCAGATTTTGAGACAGTACCCATACTTTCACTTAAGTATAATTTCTGGGTACTTTTTACACCCCTGTTTAACACTGATGTTAATATACATGTAGTACAATGCCAAAGCAACAGATCGCGATGTACAAACATGAAGGCCATTTTCAACCAATGAGAAGGGTGAACCTGTGATATCCTGTTCAGGCTTTGTCACTCACTCCTGTTAGAAAAAGTATCGACGCCATTGTTGTTGTCGTTAGCTTACATGCTAACGTTAATGGCAGCGACCATAGCATTGTGGCTCGGCTAGCTATCATCGCTTAATAGAGCTAGTGAATGGATAAACAACGTTATTTAACATTGCAGAATTGGTACAATTACAATGCGGCTCAATACAAACAATTGTTAAGGGGCCCAGGGGGTGTAGACTGTTGTAGTTTGAGCTAATTTACACCATGCTCCAAAAAAAAATATATATATATGCCGAGCGATCTGGCGCGGGGAGCAAGGAGCGCTCGATTCAAGGTGAGTGGTGAGCGAGCGGAGAGCGACTTGGGGGCGGGGTCAACATGAGCGATTAGCGGAGCGGACCAAGCTTTAAAGAGCGAAGAGCGGATTTCTCGGCCGCGCCGATCCGCTCACGTGGCCTGGCTGGTAGGGAAAACAAACACAATCTAACTACAAATAAAACACTAACAAAACGAGAAAAACTGAAACAAAGATGGTAGATAACAACAAAAACACTAACACTTACTGACAAAAGGGTGGAGGCTCACGGGAAACAAGGTACAAAACAGAGAACAGGAACATGAAGCAACAGCAGACATGGACACCAAACAGAAACAATGGACCGACAAGGAGTACAGGAAACACACAGCATATATAGACAGACTAATTAACAACATGAGATACAGCAGGGCAATCAGCAAAACAAGACACACATGGGGAGAGAGACAACCAGAAAGGAAACAGACACAAGAAAAGACTGAACACTAGACAGAGTAAACATAACAACAACCATACAACAACACAAGGAACTAACAACTAGGAACATAACACTTAACATGGGAACATGAAGGGCAAGAGACATAGAAGCAGGTGAACGACACAGAGGGACATGGAAACAATAATCATGGAGGTGTGCACAAGGAAGACAAGGGGTAGTGGCGATAAATGTCCAGCAGAGGGAGGTAGCAGTAGGAGGAGGGATGGGGGGATCGGGGCAGGGAAGAACCTCTGAACGGATTGAATTCTGCCACTCTGCCAACCTCTGAACAGATTGAACTCTGCCATTGGAAAGGGGAGATTTGGCCCGATCCATAGATGTGCAACTTGGCCATAATAAGGTAATTTATAGGGGCGGCTACGTGGCGCAGTGGGCAAGGTGCTCGCAACGAATGCTGGAGACTAGGCTCGAACAGGATGCCTCCTGTTCGAGCCCCGCTCTCCACATTGCTTTCAGTTTAGCTGGTCGTCCACAGTAATACACATTGGCCGTATTACGAGGAGGGAAACTGAAGGGTGGGGATCGGGCGTTGTGGACAGCGACTCCTACAGGTCGGTTGGTGCGCCTGCGCAGTAGAATCAAGAAGCGACGGGGCGGGGCCCCTCCAAAGCCCAGACCCTCGACGCTGAAAGATCGAGCCGCGCAGGTGAAAAGATGCGACGGCTGTTACCTCGAGTATCGGAGGGGACTCGTGCTATGCATGACTTATTGGGATGGGAGAAAAATAGAAAAAATGGGAGAAAAGGTGGATAAAAAAAAATAAGGTAATTTATAGGCCTGATATTCTATATTCTATAATTATATTTCAATGTCCAGATGGCAGAATTCAGTACTGTCTCTACAAAATATCTGTCATAATCTGAACTATCTGGACACAGACAATCCTCTGCCACCCACTGGCACTCTGTTTGCGGTATTGCAAACAGAGCGCCATCTGGAGATTATTGAATGTGTGTATTAATGTGTTCCCCTTGTATCTGTTATCGGTCCTGTGTTCTCCCCAGTATGTTCAGATGTCCTAGTCCAGCCCTGTGTTCCCTGTGTATATTCTTATGTCCTGGTCTAGCCCTGTTTTCCCAGTGTTGTTATGTTTACAATGTTTATTCCTGCCTGTTAGTTTAGTGTCTAGTCTCCTTCCCTTGTATTCGTGTGTATTGATATTTATGTGTCCTAGCCTGTCAGCCCCCAGCTGTTACTTGTCAATTCTAATTAGTTCTGTATATATTCATGCCGCCCCCTGTCTACCAGGGTCGCGCCATTGTTTTGTTTCCTGTTCCAGTACCTTTCCGTGCTGTGATCTGTTTTCCCTGTATCCTGTCGTATCCCTGCTATTCCTGCCGTTCGTGGAATAGCCCTTTATCTCTTGTTTCCCTTTGAGTCCATTCTCGCTTCCTAGCGGCGTTTTCCAGCACAGCTGAGGTTTTGTTTCCATGTTTTACAGTTTGCTTTTGTTGTACCGTGTAACGTGTTCCTTTGTTTACTTCTGCTCAAGTAAAGTCTTCGATTATACTTTTCGCCGTCGACTCTGCCTCCTCTCTCTGGTTCATAACTGTCCAGCATTTGGGTTCTCTCACCTCCCCTCGCCACAAACCCTAACAATATCCTGTTTAATCATCTTCCCTTTATTAATTTGCTTAGATTTTGTACATGTGATCTCAAGAAGGTGCTGAATGAGCCCAGTGGCAATTTAGCATGGTGTTATTCACCATCAAAGATGAAAAAAGAAAAAGAAATTTGATAGTCTCCTTTGGTTAATCACAATTTACTCAAGCCTAGTAACAGACACAATATTTCTGAGACTGGGAATACATTCCCTGAGATCCATAGATGTCCCTAGATACCAAGAACATGCAAATGGACCTTGTAGAAGTGGAGCAATCTTCCATTTACTTAGGTATGTATTTTTAGGCGGATTTTCAGAAAATAGGGCTTAAGAGTTTAAGAGGTTAACATTATTAGGCGAACAAGAAAATTATGAACATGTGTCCAATATCAGATTCCAGTGTGAACTGGTCACACGCTCCTGAACTGACCCGCATCCGCAAATTAACAATAATGATGACGGACATAAACATGGAGGACACTGAAGTCACAGTTTATGGTTTAATTTATACATTGATGTGCAGTGGAGGCCAGCTAATCCGTGAGCAGATGATAATGGGTATGCTTTCAAACACAGACCGGTTATGATACATTCCTTCAAGTTTTGCTTGCACAGAAGTATCACTCCAAATACTTATACGGTTAACACTAGGGATGTCCGATATTATCGGCCTACCGATATTATCGGCCAATATCGGCATTAAAATGTGATATCGGAAAATATCAGTATTGGTTTTCAAAAAAATATTCTGGGAAGAAGTAACCACGCAATTATCAGAATTCTTTTTTCTGACCATACCTGTACTGCATTCTGTATTGTTGTTGAATGATGTTTCTCAGTTAGCAGCCTCTATACAGCTAAAGAGACTAATTTTGTCCGGTCTTACGGCTGCTAAAAAGCTGATAGCATCACGCTGGATTCAACCGGATAAAATGTGCCGGAAGGTATGGGTTCTTACCTATCTCGATGTGATTTATCTAGAGATATCTACAGCAAGAATTTTAGGTGTCAATGAAGCCAGCATTGCAATCTGGTTAGAAGTGGTGGAGAGAATAAAGGTTAGCATATGAATTGTAATCCTTGGTTAGAAATGAAATAATGGATGGATTATCCAAGGGGGGTCCTGAGGGGGGAGAAGAGCGAGCAAGAGCATATGTATGTATTGTATTGTATTGCAAGAATTATGTATATATCTAGTAAACTACATTTATATTGATTCAAATACTGGAATGTATAGTCCTGTGATTTATTGTGGATATTTACTGTTAATGCTTGTGTGTCTAGTTTTATGTCATGTCAAAAAAATTATAAAAAAATGTGTTCACAAATAAAAAAATATATATATATATACATTTCCATAACCTTTATTTACTCAGGCAAGCAAGTAAGAACAAATTCAGATTTTATTTATTGTCAAAAGTATGCATAATGTTGTGTTAATTCCACAACAAGAGATATGTAATGTTAAGGGGGGGGACCCTGCATATATCGGTATCGGTTGATATCGGTATAGAAAATTAAGAGTTGGACAATATCGGTATATCGGTATCGGTAAAAAAGCCAACATCGAGCATCCCTAGTTAACACCTCACTGGCCGTCCACTGACCATCTCCATCACAGCTGTCTTCCATGTTTGTATTCACCAATTGACTTCCGCCACAGAATTGTGATGAATGTCAATCACAAGTGACGTAAGAATCACGTGAATTCTGATGTGACTGTTCAAACTGAGGTCACATTGCAAAATAATCAGATTCAGGACCACATTATGAAAGTGTCCGAAATCAAATTTGGAAAGATCAGATTCCATATGATTTGTGCTGCTCACACTGTTGTGAATAGATCTGAGTCACATAATCTGACTTCAAAATAATCTGACTTCTGTCTGCAGTCTAGCCTCTGTGGTGAACTGCTACACCTATTCAGCCTGAAGCCTCTGTCACACAGGGAGAAAAAGAAGGCTTATTGGTGTTCTGCATAGGAAGTCCCTAGAAACCTGCTATCTCATGGATAAACCCACCCCTTCCTTAACCCAAGAACTTGACCTCATTGGACCTCGCGCCTGACCTCAACCGCCCCTTCGACGCGGTACACAGGTTTTTTATGGAGTCTTATTCTGTGTGTTCTAACAGACTCACAGGATGTCGACTACATGACTGTAACGATGAGAAATTTGATTCACACATCCTATTAGGATCAAAATTCCGTACACTTTGTCCACAGTCACCCAAAGCCTTCAATGGAATATCACCTGAGTCTGTTAATTTACGGCCCCCTTATGACAGTTTGATGTAAACCAATTCATAAATGAATGAATGAATGAATGAATGAATGAATGAATGAATGAATGAATGAATGAAAACTTTATTTAACAGATTGCAGAATGGGTACAATACAGTACGGCTCAATACACACAATTGTTAAGGGGATGCAGACCAGAGAAAGACGTTTGTCTTGTTTACATCAGGGTCCCCCATTTTCAATTCATAGTGACATTTCTGACATACACAACATACATGACATTTATGGCATAGGGACATACATGACATACAGGTATTTAGTACTGTTACATTTGTGACATATACGATATTCAAATATACAGTACTGTTACCCATAGATCCTGACAGAGTATATACATATGATGGGGAGGGGACTGTACATTAGGAAGGGGTGGGTGGGTGGGAGAGAAATATACATACGGTGGGGAGAGAGTATATACATACGGTGGGGAGGAGACTGTACATTAGGAGGGGGTGGGTGGGTGGGAGAGAAATATACATACGGTGGGGAGAGAATATACATGCGGTGGGGAGGAGACTGTCTATTAGGAGGGGGTGGGGGGGTTTTGACATTTACGGTGGCCAGTTTCGAATTGCAGCCTCCCGTAGGTGCACTTTAAGAGCGGTTTTGAATGTGGGTAGGGATTCACATTCCTTTACAGCTTTGGGTAGTGTTGTGTACGGACGTACCACGCTGTTACGTCATAGGAGCTGACGCTGTGCGTTCACTCCAGAGTTTGCAGACTGAGAGTAAGTCGAGTGCGGGAGCACTAGAACGGATGATGCAAATAAAAGACTATTGTTTAAATACTGAGTCGTTCTTAAATGAAGGGATACTAAATATCTACAAATGGCGACGAGGATAAACTCCGAAGTTGAATCTGCATAGAGTTATCACGTTGTTGAGACGAGAACATGGACAACGTGCCGAAGTTTGAATGCTACAATGAGCCAGCTACACTGGGACCAAGGTGGACCAGGTGGCTAATGGCGTTTGAGCTTTATGCTGACGGGAAAGGGATGATTCTGTCTGTCGGTGTAGACGCCACAGTGAGACAGAGAAGAAGGGCTATGCTCTTACATCATGCAGGTACAGACGTACAAGATATATTCGCTACACTGCCGGACGGGGGAGGACCGACGGACTATGCTAAAGCTGTTAAGGCGCTAAATGACTACTTTGTGCCGCGCGCCAAGCTTTCTACCAAGTATCACAGAAACCAGGTGAAACTGTACAGCAGTTTGTGACGAGGCTTCGTCAGGCTGCCAGAGACTGTGCGTTTGCTGCGGACATTAGCAATCAAATAAGGGATGCGGTGCTGAGCAGGTGCATGTCGAACTATGTACGGAGAAAGTTACTGGAGGAACCACAACTTATGCTGCCGCGCGCGCTGGAAATAGCGTCGCAGTGTGAACGAGTGGAGCTGCAAATGGCGGCGATGAAGATGAGTGACGGCGCTGAGGGGAGAGAGACAGTGAACCGTGTCTTCAAGAAGGAGGGGCAATTCCAGAAGTGGAAACCATCGCCTCGTGGAGAAGGAAAAGAGAAATCCAAATCCGACAAAGTGTGCTACAGATGTGGACACGGGGATCATCTGGCCAATGATTCTGCATGCCCAGCAAAAGGACAAACATGCAGGAAGTGTAATGGAAAGGGCCATTATGCAAAAGTCTGTAAATCCAAAGGTAAAGAAAGACAGACTGTGAGATGTGTTGAAACTGAGGACCAGAACACTGGGAACAGAGACTATGCATTTGTGGTTGAAGATGATTCAAATACTGAGAGGGTCACGTTTGATGTTGGGGGAGTAGATCTACTTATGCTAATCGATTCAGGTGCATCAAGTAACATTGTAGATGAGAACACATGGGAAATTCTTAAGAGTAAAAATATTAAATGTGTTTCTACCAAGGCAGCTAACAAACCGCTGTATACATACTCTTCCAAGGTGCCTCTTCCAGTAATGGTTATATTCAAATGTCATGTTAAGGTGGGAAAGTGTGACACTGAGGCAGAGTTCACTGTAATACAGGGACGGGGGGAGCCACTGCTAGGCAGGAAGACTGCTATTGAGCTAGGTGTACTGAGGGTGGGCACAAACATAGCAGCAGTGACAGATGCTAAATCTGAAATACAGAGGCAATACCCCAAACTGTTTAAAGGTGTTGGTAAACTAAACACAAAGCAAATCAGTTTGCATATTGATGAGAGTGTAACACCAGTGGCACAACCCCTGAGGAGGGTGCCATTTCACCTAAGGGAAGCAGTAGAGAAGAAAGTAAATCAGCTGCTAGACATGGACATTATTGAGAAGGTGGAGGGACCTACACCGTGGGTGAGCCCTGTTGTAGTTGCACCGAAAGCAAATGAGGACGACATCAGGATGTGTCTAGACATGAGAAGAGCTAATGCAGCTATTATCAGAGGGAGATATCAAATACCCATGAGCTATTACAGGGAATGAACGGGTCTGTCATTTTCAGTAAACTGGATTTGAAATGGGGATACCACCAATTAGAGCTCACACCAGAGTCCAGGGGTATCACTACGTTTGCAGTACACACAGGTACCTACAGGTACAAGAGACTCATATTTGGAGTGTCATCAGCTAGTGAACAGTATCAACATGAGATAGCCACTGCTACAGCGGGCATTGAGGGGGTAGAAAATATCTCTGATGACATAATTGTTCATGCCCCAGATCAGGAGACTCATGAAAAACGACTCCATGCAGTTCTGAAGAGACTAGAGGACTGTGGGCTGACTCTAAACAAAGAAAAGTGTCAGTTTAACATGGACAAGTTGATTTTCATGGGCATGTTACTCTCACAGAAGGGCATAGGCCCCACCACAGAAAGGGTGAGAGCAGTAGCAGAGGCACGAGAGCCTGAGAATGCCTCTGAGACCCGTAGTTTTCTGGGCCTAGCGGGGTATAGTAGCCGTTTTATACCACAGTTTGCTAGCATATCAGAGCCACTGCGGAGGCTGACCAAGAAAGACACAGCTTTCATATTCGGGCCAGAGCAAAAACGGGCATTTAGAACGCTGAAAGAAAAGCTAGCTGAGGCCGGCACTCTGGCATATTTTGACAAAGATGCTCCTACTAAAGTCATAGCGGACGCAGGACCAGTAGGAATAGGAGCAGTCTTAGTACAACAACAGCAGCAGGAAATGGTGCTCATATGTTATGTATGTTACATTCAGCTGATTGTGAAACAAGATACTCACAAACTGAACGAGAAGCTCTCGCCTTAGTTTGGGCGTGCGAGAGGCTGCACCCATACATATATGGTAAAAAGTTTGACCTAGTAACAGACCACAAGGCTCTGGAGGCCATCTACAGTCCGACCTCTAAGCCATGTGCCCGTATTGAGAGGTGGGTGCTGCGGCTCCAACCGTATGAGTTCAGAGTAATCCACATACCTGGAAAGGACAACATTGTAGATCCACTGTCGCGACTGCTGGGAGAAAGCACGACAGACGGAAACCACAAGCACGGAGCGGAGGAATACGTGCGGTTTGTAGCCACACACGCTACGCCACGAGCACTGACTACCAGGGAGGTAGAGGAAGCCTCTGCAACCGATGAGGAACTCAGTGACCTGAGAAGTGCAATACAGAGTGGATGTTTTGACAAATGCCAAGTGTATGCACGCATTGCATATGAACTGTGTGTAATTGGACAGTTGGTGTTGAGAGGGACACGCATTGTACTGCCACATGCACTCAGAGACAGAGCCCTGGAGTTGGCTCATGAGGGACACTTGGGGGTTGTAAGTACGAAGCAGCACCTCAGGAGTAAAGTGTGGTGGCCAGGTATAGATAAGGCAGCAGAGAAGTATGTGAGGTCATGTCACGGATGCCAAATAGTGTCAAGGCCTGATGTGCCTGAACCTTTGAGACCTACAACACTTCCAGATGGGCCGTGGCAGGACTTACTACTACTTGGCCCATTACCGACAGGACACTCGATATTAGTTGTAATAGACTACTACAGCCGGTATTACGAGTACGATATCCTGCAGTCGACCACTGCTGAAAAGGTCATTAACAGCCTGGAGAATATCTTCAGCAGACATGGACTACCTATTTCCATACGGTCAGACTGTGGACCACAGTATATGTCTGCCCAGTTTCAAGCATTCTGCCAGGAGAACGGAATTGAGCATGTGAAAACCACACCCAAGTGGGCACAAGCCAATGGGGAGGTGGAGAGACAAAACGCTTCACTGATGAAGAGGATTCGCATCGCACAGTCTGAGGGGCTGGACTGGAAGAAGGAGCTACGCAAGTATGTGACTATCTACCGGTTTATTGATCACTCCACAACAGGGAAAAGTCCTGCAGAGCTCCTGTTCAAGAGAAAGATCAGAGGAAAGCTCCCGGACATCATGACACCACAAAGAGACCTGGAGGTCAGAGACACTGACGCCGAGAGAAAAGGAAAGTCAAAACTGTACACAGACAACAAGAACAGAGCAAGATACTCTGATGTGTCAGTGGGAGACCAAGTCTTACTCAAACAAGACAAAACAGACAAGCTTACAACAGCCTTTGACAAGACACCACAAAAGGTTATCAGTAAAGATGGGAACAATGTGGTTGTCCAATCACCAAGTGGAGCGACCTATTCCAGGAACACTACATTCGTCAAGAGATACTACACAGAGGATCACGCTCCACAATCGTCCAGCAAGACGCAATTAACATGGACTGAGGGTGAGGAGAAAGAAAACACACCTGACACAGAGTCCGATGCAGAGACTCACACTAGGGTGTCCACACCCAAAGCCACACCGCCTATGGCTAGGTATGAGAGACCCCACAGGCAGACCAAAATGCCTCAGAGATTGATGGATTTTGTCATTAAGTAAAATGAGCATGTCTGGCACACACAAAAAAAAAAAAAAAAAAAGAGTGAGTAAGTGCCAGATATTGTTATGCATTATTATTCATGTTCAATGATGTTTACATGCATTTACTAATTTCAAGGTTGAGTTTTGTTTATGGTGAACCTTTGTTTATTTTTGATAACAGGTTTAACAGAATTGATGTGTATTCCGTAAGTGAAAAAAAAAGTTATTGAATTCACAGATATTTCTGTATGGTACCTTGGAGTTTATGTCCTAGTAAGGAGGGGATGTTGTGTACGGACGTACCATGCTGTTACGTGGTTACGTCATAGGAGCTGACGCTGTGCGTTCACTCCAGAGTTTGCAGACTGAGAGTAAGTCGAGTGCGGGAGCACTAGAACGGATGATGCAAATAAAAGACTATTGTTTAAATACTGAGTCGTTCTTAAATGAAGGGATACTAAATATCTAACAGGTAGGGCGTTCCACATTGATGTGGCATAATTGCGAAACGTGTTTAGTCCCTTGTTTGAGCCGAATCTGGGTTTAACATGATTTGTTGAGCTTCCTCTGGTGTTGTGGTCGTGGTATTCACTGACCTTTGGGAAGTATTTTGACATGTACATGGGTACCTTAGTCGTATAGTGTATCTTGTAGACCAGGCCCATTGCAAGTTGCTGTACTCTGTCGTTTACTCTAAGCCATCCTAGGTTGTAGGGTTGCCACCCGTCTCTTAAAATACGGAATCGTCCCGTAATTGTAAACTAAAAGACGCGTTCCGTATTGAACTATGTTGAACTACTAACGCCCTATGTCCCGTATTGTAAGGTTGCCAGTTTAGTGAGAGAAATGAGCCAGCCGAGCTACAAAAACAAGCCAAAATTGTCAAAGTCGGGGGAAATAAACAGACATGGCAACTCTGTTATGGTGGGCGTGCGCTCAGCAGCTCACCGACCAATGAGAATTAGCGCTTTCACGTTGCTAGGAAGAGTTCTGTGCCGCAGCTGTGCCAACCAAACCTCTGTCTGCGTGCTCGCTTTGAAAATGTCTACAGCAGACACTCCACCGCGTCCTAAAAAGACAAAACGCCTCCAGAAATACAGACCTGAGTGGGAAGAGGCAAATCCCGGGGTTGATAGTGTCAATGGAGATGTTTACAAAGCTAATTGTAAAGTATGTAGGCGTGTGTTTTCTGTGGCACATGGTGGACTGACTGACATCAGACATGCCTCCGGAGAACAACATGCCAGAAATATAAGAATGCAAAGGACCCAAGCACAGGTGTCACAGTTCTTCATGACTGAAACATCTCCTGAGATTGATTCGGTATTGGATATTATTAATTACATCTTATTTATCTGGTTGTGTTTTTAACTAGATGTCAGTATTTCTATACCTGCCCTGGGCCCCGTTCCATGTACCGGGATAACCGAGTTAGCCGGATAACTTTAGCTGGATAACTGGGTTAGCCTGACTTTCCGATTTCATGTACCTGGATTTTCCAAATCACCATGACAACATATCCAAAAGTTTGAGCCTGGTCGAAAGCAGAGTTCAAGTTCAAGTTAGCCTGAACTATCGCCACGCCCCCGCAAAGAAGTGACAGCCCGTTTCCTGAAACTATTCCCACAGTCTACGATCTGCATTATACCATTCTGAATTACGTTTTTGTGCTCCATTCTTCCAGAGGGGGCTTTTGAAATGTAAAATAGACCCAAAATGCTGATATTAAATTCACTTTGTCCTAAATAATGCACGTTATATATACCGTGGCGACGGTGGCGCTCGCTCGTGCGATGTACACATGATGTGGTTATTTTAATTGTAACTGGGATTAAGATGTCTGATGAGATGCGCTGTTTGACGGATTTGAGAAATTGAATGAGCCGTTGACGTCACATTAATGAATGAGGATAAAGAGATAAACTTCATTCAAAACAACGGATATTCTAAACACGGGTCTCTCGTTCATTAATGTATAAACAATGAATTTATCCCATCTGGCCCAGTGGCCCAGCGGTAGTGCTCATGCCTACCAATTCAGCGACCGGGGTTCAAATCCCCGTGTTTCCAATATGATTTTTTTGAATATAATATTAATGATTATACGCCAAAGTAGCCTGGTTTTAAGTTAAAATATTATAAATCTACATGCATTGAGGATGTCATTCTTTATATAGCTCTCAACGTGCACCAAATTGAATTATTCCTATATTGCAAAAAGAAGGAAAAGACTAGGGCCTTGAACCCCGGTCGTCCGTGTGAAAGTCAAAAGAAGAACCCGTTACACCACAGAGAAGATAAGTAAAAGATTGACTATACATCAATCAATGGGTAAGAGAGCCGTATCGTAATTCTGTATAACAGTTAACTAATAATTTTCGCTAGCAAGATCTCATTTGATTATTCAATCCAGCAGGCAAGTTTAAAGAAATATAATCTGATTGATTGAGGTAATGAGGGACTTAGAATTAGCCTATAGATAACGCATTTAACTTGTCGGCGAGGCGATTGAGCCTATTGCAATCTGTCAATAAAGTCTTAAATCAATTAATCAATCAATGCCGTTGAGAATCAGGGTCTCTGCCATCGATACGTGCTGGCTTTCCACCTAAAACGGGAGCGCGCATCTAGCCTGACTTGAGCCTGACTCTCAAGTCTGGCTTGAGTTAACGAGACTGAATCCTCCTTTGTGAAACAGGAAAATCCCGGCTTTGAACATCGGGTTAACTGAAGCTGGATAATGGACATGTTGATCGACTTAGTTGAACCACGTACATGAAACAGGGCCCTGGCAGAGGCAGCCTACATATTGGCTGCTGAATCTGATGTTGATTGATTGATTGATTGAAAACTTTATTAACAGATTGCAGAATGGGTACAATACAGTACAGCTCAATACACACAATTGTTAAGGGGATGCAGACCAGAGAAAGACTTTCGTATTGTTTACATCAGGGTCCCCCATTTTCAATTCATGACTATGTTGTTTCATGAGGAGTGAGCTCCTGATCACTCTCAACTTTGAGCAGTCCTGTTCAGAGTTTCACAGCACTGCTTTGAAAGACAAAGAGCTACTCAGTGCTGCAAGGAGTAACAAGAAGTACACTTGGAAAAAGAAGTAACACAGTGAGGAAGAGAGGGAAGGCTGTTGACTGTTTAACCCTGGTCTACACCAAAGAGGACATAAACACTTTCTGATGGACCCATGACTTTTTGGCTAAGAGGGTTGAGGGAAGGAGGATTTATTTGCACTTTATTTTTTATTAATCTTTTAATTTGGGTCACACCAGTGTTCCATTGTATTATTGTCCTCTTTCAGTAAAAGTGTTCCCAGGCTTTGTTTTTACAGCACTTTATATGCATACAGTATTATGCTCAAGTTGAGGCTATAGTTCAGCCAATTTATTTAAACAATGTTAAATGCAAATAAAGCACTTTAAACTTTAAGTATGACTAAATGCTTTCTTGACTATATATTAGTAACTGTTCCAAAATGCATAGATTTCTATGTATTTTAGGGGTTTGGGGGGCTAGCTCTTTTTAATATAAATGTCATTGTTTTATTTAGATTTCATAGATTTCTATGCATTTCAGGAGTTTGGGGGGGCTGGCTCCCCAAAATAATTAAATAACATAACCCTAACCCTAAAACCGAAATAAAGTAAAAAAATAAATAGTGACAAAATCCGGCCATTTTTCGCCCCAAAAACGCCCCAAAACCGCCCAATTTTTTTTCTCGCACACGCTCCATTATCGGTGTCCCTTATTTCTATTAGTCAAAGGTGGCAACCATACTAGGTTGTCAAAGTGGGCAGGGGTGAGGTGGGTTCTAGGGGTAAGGTCAAGCAAAGTACAGCAAAGTGGTTGTACCAAGCACCATGTAGGCATCGACTTGAGATTACGTATCACGATTTACATGTTTGAATATGTATTTAGTAATATGACTCTTTGTCTGAGAGATATAAGTTGTATGTACAATCTTTTCTCTCTTTTCTTGCCTCTTCTTCTCTCTGTCTCCTCCACCCTTCCACCCTTCTCTCTCCCCTGCTTAGTTTTTTTTCACTGTTTTCAAAACCCCCTTCGCTAGAGTAAACTAAAAGTCTTTGAGCTGGTGAACTACACCCTCATGATGGAAAACATGTCTCCCTCAACGCTACTTTGCAAGTTGCCTAACACCACAAGAGATACAAACAACACAAAGCGTGTGTTCCCCTGTAGCGCTCCGTGATAATGGGTTCTGCCAGATGTCTCTCCTCCGACATACACGTAGTGTGGAGAAAGGTCTGTCGTTTAGCTGACACTTTTATCCAAAATCCTAAGTGACTTAAAAACTGTGTACATTGATTGATTGATGTCTTTAGTGATGCAATAAAACAAGGATTGTGCAATACAATACAAAGAATATTGATCAAAAGGATAAAAAAAACACAATAAAGCCCTAGAACTTGTTTCCATTGTGGTCCTTTAAAATAAGACAAGTGAAGTGAATGTAAGTGTGCATATGTGAGCATGTGTATGTGTGCGCAAGGAACATAAAACAAGTTACACTATCAGCTGTGACTGGTCAGTTCAGAACCGTTCACAACCGGACGTGATAAAGTGACAATCGGTATCGGATCGGTATCGGCCGATATGGCTCACGACAATCGGTGATCGGTATCGGTGGCAAAAAACGTGATCGGGGCATCCCTAAATATATCCTAAACAAGATGAGAGGAGGTAGTCTGTCTGTCCTAGAATAGATAACACAGTGACTAGGTAGTCTGTCCGCCCCAGATAACACAGTGACTAGACAGTCTGTCTGCCCTAGATAACACAGTGACTACTAGGTAGTATGTTTGCCCTAGATAAAACAGTGACTAGGTAGTCTCCGCCCTAGATAACACAGTGACTAGACAGTATGTCTGCCCTTGATAACACAGTGACTAGACAGTATGTCTGCCCTAGATAAAACAGTGACTAGGTAGTCTCCGCCCTAGATAACACAGTGACTAGACAGTATGTCTGCCCTAGATAAAACAGTGACTAGGTAGTCTCCGCCCTAGATAACACAGTGACTAGACAGTATGTCTGCCCTAGATAAAACAGTGACTAGACAGTATGTCTGCCCTAGATAAAACAGTGACTAGACAGTCTGTCTGCTCTATATAACACAGTGACTAGACAAGTCTGTCTGCCATAGATAACAGTGACTAGACAGTCTGTTTGCTCTAGATAACACAGATACTAGATGGTCTGTCTGCCCTAGATAACACAGTGACTATGTCATCTGTCTGCCCTAGATAACACATTGACTATGTAGTCTGTCTGCCCTAGATAACACAGTGTGCAGAACCTGATGGCAAGATTGGGTTCATAAAAGTAGCAGGCAGACAGGCAATAACTATTCCCCGTTCAGTGAAACGGTGCTTGAAGGTCGTTGCAGAGTGCCACCCAAAGTAAAGTGCCAAGTGCTAATAGAGGCTACGCCTGAAGCAAGCCTACCAAAAGGGCTCCTGGTAGCTAATGTCCTCACAAGGGCATCAGGTGGGAAGGTCCCTGTTAGATTGTTGAACTCAAGTGAGAAAGTCATAAGGCTACTGCCAAGGTTCAGATTAGCAAAAGTGTCCAAAAACAACGAGACAACACTAAGGGTGACTGCGTACAGGTGACTGGGAAGAAGATGATCAGTGGACAGAGTTGGTGTGAAGTAGAAGAGCAGCAAATGATAGATGCGGTTATTGGCTATATGGCAGTGGTAAAAAATGCCAAACCAAGCCCTGCTGAACAGCGTTTCATGAAGCCAAAGTTAAAGAGGCTTACTCAGCAGTTGGAACGTCTGAAACTATGTCAAGGTGTCCTGTTTCGTTGTATCTATGACCGAAGAGATTGGGAGGAAGTGAATCAACTGGTAGTCCCAAAGTCCCTACAGCGAAGGGTGTTTGAGGGTCAGCATGAGCATGGGGGGCACTTTGGCGAGAGGAGTACCCTAGAAATCCTTAGAAGGGGTTACTATTGGCCAACAATGAGTAAAGACGTCCAAAGTTGGATCAAGCAGTGTAAAAGATGTACTGATGCAGAGAACTTAGATGACTGGGTGCGAAATCACCATGAGCGTCTTAAGACAGCTGTGGAGGTTGCTAACTCAGCAGCTCAGGAGGCCTTGTGGAGACTCGCCGTGACCAAACCCGATTTGATCCGCAAAGGGGGAGGTGCTCTGAAATGAAGAAAATGTCTTGCTGTTTAGAAAATCCTAAAAATCGATATCTTGATTTTTTTTACATATTTGAATTGTCATTGATGTGTTCCCTTATTTGCCCTTAGTTGCAAACTTAAATACAACTTGTAAATGAGGTAATTATTGTTATAATAGTTCCACAAATTTTCTTCCAAGTGAGGAGAAAAAACTACACGCGCGGGCTGTGGGGCCTGTCCACAGGGGTTAAGTACTGTACTTAATAGGTGTTAACACACAGACGTCATTAGCTTTAGAATAACACACTATTAATACACTATCTTAATGTTATAAGTTCAGATGATTTATAAGCAACGTAACGCAGTGTCTAAAAAAAAGATTAAAAAAAAGAGGCCTTTACGGCCTTTATAAAACGTGTGTTTTAACTTAATTAAAAACCATTAAAACACAGTTCGAATTTTATGAGCGAACGAATTTCGGTAGGGTGCATTTTTTCCAACCTAATGGCTAAAAGTAAATTAATTTAATACGGAAACGGAGTGATAAAAAATGGCTTTTTCATCGGCTTTTTCATTATTGTGGGGGCCCTGGTGTAAACTGCGCTGCGGCGCGATGAGGGCGCGTTAACCCTTTCACTGCCACACTACAGAAGCTTAGTAATGCTTCGCCTCAACTCCGTTTCTGGTAGAACTAGTGAGCGAATCTTTAATATTTTTTTTTGATTCATATTCAGAGGTAATTCGTCGAGATATTTATAATTGGTATTTAGCCAAAATAAATATTAGAAATATGGTGAAAAAAACTATTTATCCGTTTTTTTATCCGTCACTACCACACTACAGAAGGTTAACCTTTCACTACCACACTACAGAAGGTTAACCTAGTTGTTGTGTCTTTCACTACCACACTACATGTATTTACATCTAAATGCTTATTGGTCAGGCGGTGACGTCATTAAGTTGATGCCATTGATCGGTGAGTATTAAACAGAGAGCAGGGCAGTGCATGTTTGCCAGTCACCATGGAACCCAGTCAGCAACCCACAGCGAGGGCACTTGCCGAGGCATTAAACCGGTTTGCTCACTTCGGAGCACACTGTGTTGAAGACGAACGCGCTTTAGGAACATTCATCACGGATTTCTTTCCGCAGAAGAAAAATCCAAAAAGAAACTCAGATTCTGGTTCAGAAGAAGAAGACAGTTGTGACGAGTTAGAGGCAGATGATGATGATGGTGACAACACTATTGAAGACGAGGCAGAGCCAGAAAATGATGGTGATGGTGGTGATGGTGACAAAACTAACGGATTTGAAGACGAGGCAGAGCCAGAATCTGATGATGGTGACAACACACCTAACGGATTTGGAGACAAGGTAGAACACGTAATGTGCGTTGTGGAAGTTGAATCTGACGAGAACCACGAACGCCAAATGGAAAGACTTTTGCGATTTACTTGTAAATGCGTCCAGGTTGATAAAGAAAATGACATTCTTAATCGGCGGTCATGTATCACAAAATTGGACCGTGATGAAGTTTACACAAGGCGTTTTGAGATAGCGGCTCTCGAAGAGGATCATAAAGACTTGATTATTATGGCGCAGCTCCAGGCTTTTGGTCGAAAGTCAGAATGGACTATCGGAAATAAATCGTTTTCCAAAAAAAGACAACGTGCTTACACAAACTATTTCTTCGGGGCGATACAAATCTGCCGTGAAGCTTTCCTCTTCATCCACGGGTAAGTTATTATTATTGTCTATTTAAAACTAATAATAGTACATCATGCCTATTTTTTTTTAAATGATAATAAAATCTTGAAACTTGATTAGTCTTGTTTATTATCAGGGTCCCCCATTTTATTAAAACTAATTATAGTACATTATAGTAGAGTATAGTAGCATAGTATAGTATAAAGTACCGGTACTTGACAGGTACCGGTACTTGTGATGATGATGATGATTGATGATGATGATCTAACTATCTCTCTCTGTCTCCACAATCATGTAGACTGGGTGTGGTACAGACAGGTACCGGTACTTGTGATGATGATGATGATTGATGATGATGATCTAACTATCTCTCTCTGTCTCCACAATCATGTAGACTGGGTGTGGTACAGACAGGTACCGGTACTTGTGATGATGATGATTGATGATGATGATGATCTAACTTCTCTGTCTCTGTCTCCACAATCATGTAGACTGGGTGTGGTACAGACAGGTACCGGTACTTGTGATGATGATGATCTAACTATCTCTCTCTCTGTCTCCCCCCCCCCCCCTCTTCTCTCCCAAGAATAGGTAAGGATCGCTTGATTGCAATAAGCAAACACATGTCAGAAAATGGCATGTGTCTTCGCACAAAAAAGCGATCACCACACAACAACAAGCATTGCATAAAATATGAAGATATCGAAAAAGTAGTTCAATTTGTGTTGAATTATGCAGAAGATCATGCTGTTCACCTCCCTGGACGCCAGGCACACCAAAAGAACTTTACCGGTCAGCTGTTACCATCTTGCGTCACGAAGGCATCTGTGTGGCGTTTATATACCAAGGCAATGCCAGTTGGTAGGTGTAAGCAAATCTTTGTCAAAGAAATAGGTCAAATAGGTCTTTGTCAAATAAAAACAAAGCTTGAAAATGAATGACATTGTGCTAACATGTGTTCTTATTAATCTTTCAGACCAGCGAGCAGTGGGCCTGTCCACATTTAAGTCCCTCTGGAGGCAATTACTGAGTCATATCAGAGCAATCAAACCAATGTCTGATCTTTGCTGGGTGTGTCAGAAGAACAATTATCTGGTTAGTGAACATCACAGTGTTATGAACTTTGAACTGCAACTTCTGTATGAAAAGTGTTATACAAATACAGTTTATTATTATTAATATTAATCATCATTTACTTAACTTTTTTTTTTCAGATTTTCAAAAGTGCCAATCTGCCAGAGGCTGAGAAGTCTGCAAAGCTGAAGCAGCAGGAACAACATCTGGCGCATGTAACCTCAGAGCGGGCTGCCTACAAGGGCATGCTTAAAGCCGCCAAGGAGATCGGTGATGGTCTTTCTCTGGGTGGTCATGTGCCACCGGCAAGCAAGCCCTTGACAATGCATTACAGTTTCGACTACGCTCAAAAGGTGACTACATACCAAGCCCTCTTTCACAACATCATGTTATAATTGTTATAACTACTGCATTGCTCCCTTTTTTTTCTTTCTAAAATCCTTATTCATTTATTGCAGGTGCACTACCCATCAGACCCCCTTCAACCAGGGCCCATGTACTTCTTGGCTCCACGCAAGTGCAGCATATTCGGTGTTTGCTGTGAGGCGATTCCACGGCAAGTCAACTATTTGGTGGATGAGGGGATGGAGTCCAGCAAAGGTAGCAACGCCGTCATAAGCTACCTGCACCACTTCTTCAAAGACCATGGTCTTGGGGAGACAGATGTTGACCTTCACTGTGACAACTGCAGTGGCCAAAACAAGAACAAGTACATGTTGTGGTACTTAGCGTGGCGAGCGCTACATGGTCTTCACCATCGTGTCAATCTCCACCTGCTGATTGTAGGCCACACAAAGTTTTCCCCGGACAGTTTCTTTGGGCTTCTCAAGCAGCGTTTCAGAAAGACCAAGGTGAACACTCTTGATGAGATTGCAGCAGTCGTAAGGGACAGCTCAGTGGCTGGAATCAACATACCACAGCTAGTGGGAAAGGAAGATGGCACTGTAATCGTGCAGTCCTACAACTGGCAGGAACATCTGGGGCCTTACTTCAAGCCACTGCCACAGATCAAGCAGTACCAGCACTTTAGGTGGGTGTGGTCACTGTGTGTTGTGTATTTACTGTAATTAATTATTCACACTTTAGTGCAAAGAATGTCATTGGTAAATGATACAAATGCATTGATATTGTTATGTGCCCTGTACTAACGTTTCACTTTATTATTGCAGCTTTGATTCCAAGGAACCTGGTGTGGTTGTGGCAAAGATGTCTATTGATGGCGCTGAAACCAGATTCCAGCTGCTCCGTGACGTCCGTGTCCTGCCGCCTATAGATGGACTTCCTGTGCTGCCACCACCGGGACTGGACTCTGCAAGACAACACTATCTGTTCCACAAGATCAGAGAGTTCTGTGATGAGGAAGCCCAGGACGTAACATGCCCGGCACCACCAGCCAAAATATCCAGCGGCGGTTCAAAAAGACCACGGTGATCATCTGGAGAGGCCATCAGAACATTGAACATTGACTTTAGCATGTCTATTTTTATCTCGTGTTATTTTAAATGCTAATAAAATCTTGAAACTTGATTTTGTCTCTTGTTTATTATCAGGGTCCCTTTCACTACCACACTACAGAAGGTTAACCCTTTCACTACCACACTACAGAAGGTTAACCTTTCACTACCACACTACAGAAGGTTAACCTTTCACTACCACACTACAGAAGGTTAACCCTTTCACTACCACACTACAGAAGGTTAACCTTTCACTACCAGACTACAGAAGGTTAACATTGACTTTAGCATGTCTATTTTTATCTCGTGTTATTTTAAATGCTAATAAAATCTTGAAACTTGATTTTGTCTCTTGTTTATTATCAGGGTCCCTTTCACTACCACACTACAGAAGGTTAACCCTTTCACTACCACACTACAGAAGGTTAACCTTTCACTACCACACTACAGAAGGTTAACCTTTCACTACCACACTACAGAAGGTTAACCTTTCACTACCAGACTACAGAAGGTTAACCTAGTTGTTGTGTCTTTCACTACCACACTACATGTATTTACATCTAAATGCTTCTGGAGAGGCCATCAGAACATTGAACATTGACTTTAGCATGTCTATTTTTATCTCGTGTTATTTTAAATGCTAATAAAATCTTGAAACTTGATTAAGTTTCTTGTTTATTATCAGGGTCCCTTTCACTACCACTACCAGTCACCAGACTCATTTTAATAACAAAGAGCCTCAGACTGGAAAGCTGCCAGGTGTTAATTGCCCTAGAGAGAGGGGGGCCATGGATTACAATGACTTCTGGGTAGTGTTGTAGTTGTTTCACTATTGTCACTGAATAGCCTGCTCGTCTCTTGAAGGCTATTATCTCTGAATACGTTTTGTGATAATCACCATGAATCATAGGAAGTAGCTTGCAAAGTATCCCACCAAAATGTTCAAGTGATGGCTTATTTTGAAGGTATGAATCTGTACTTTCATAATATGTAAAAAAAAAAAAAATGAATATCCCTCAACATGACCCTGAAGTCCATACCTGGGCACAGATGGTCTGTCTGCCCTAGATAACACAGTGACTATGTCATCTGTCTGCCCTAGATAACACATTGACTATGTAGTCTGTCTGCCCTAGATAACACAGTGTGCAGAACCTGATGGCAAGATTGGGTTCATAAAAGTAGCAGGCAGACAGGCAATAACTATTCCCCGTTCAGTGAAACGGTGCTTGAAGGTCGTTGCAGAGTGCCACCCAAAGTAAAGTGCCAAGTGCTAATAGAGGCTACGCCTGAAGCAAGCCTACCAAAAGGGCTCCTGGTAGCTAATGTCCTCACAAGGGCATCAGGTGGGAAGGTCCCTGTTAGATTGTTGAACTCAAGTGAGAAAGTCATAAGGCTACTGCCAAGGTTCAGATTAGCAAAAGTGTCCAAAAACAACGAGACAACACTAAGGGTGACTGCGTACAGGTGACTGGGAAGAAGATGATCAGTGGACAGAGTTGGTGTGAAGTAGAAGAGCAGCAAATGATAGATGCGGTTATTGGCTATATGGCAGTGGTAAAAAATGCCAAACCAAGCCCTGCTGAACAGCGTTTCATGAAGCCAAAGTTAAAGAGGCTTACTCAGCAGTTGGAACGTCTGAAACTATGTCAAGGTGTCCTGTTTCGTTGTATCTATGACCGAAGAGATTGGGAGGAAGTGAATCAACTGGTAGTCCCAAAGTCCCTACAGCGAAGGGTGTTTGAGGGTCAGCATGAGCATGGGGGGCACTTTGGCGAGAGGAGTACCCTAGAAATCCTTAGAAGGGGTTACTATTGGCCAACAATGAGTAAAGACGTCCAAAGTTGGATCAAGCAGTGTAAAAGATGTACTGATGCAGAGAACTTAGATGACTGGGTGCGAAATCACCATGAGCGTCTTAAGACAGCTGTGGAGGTTGCTAACTCAGCAGCTCAGGAGGCCTTGTGGAGACGAAAGCGAGCTTATGATCGCATATCTTATGGAGCCCTCATTAGGCCAGGTGATCATGTGTTGCTGCGCAACCACAGGCATAGAGGGATGAATAAGATACAGGACAAATGGGAATCTATGCCGTACATTGTAGTGAAGCAGAACCATTCCGACATACCTGTATTCACCATCAAACCAGAGAAGGGAGGTCCCTCAAAAGTAGTACACAGAGATCAGCTGAGACACTGTACTTTTGAGTTGCCCACAAGACATAGAGACAGACACAAAGGACAGTTGGTGTCAGACACTGATGGTACAGGCATTATTTGCATTCCAGCCGTTACACTTGCACCGGACACAGATACAGAGGTGAGGCGTAAGGGAGTAGATGAGACAGCACAAGTGGAAGGAGATGGAGCTCAAGCTATGGTTGAAGAGACAGAACCAGAGTTAAGAGGAGAATCAGATGATGCAGACATATCAGGATCAAAGAGTGATAAGAATAGGGGTACAACACATGCGAGGTACAGAAATTACTATGTTGTGAAGTAAGGTACTATGAGATTTAGGACTTGAATGTTAATGTTTTAAGAGAATGTCGTGTGAATGTATAAACTGCCATGTTGGTTTTCTGTTTTTTTTTTTGTGTGTTACAGAGATGGAGTGAGTCTGCTGGTCTGGATATGTCTGATGGTATGGCAGGGTTTAGCAGGGGGGAATGTAAGGGATACAAATAGCTTGCTATTCTATCATTATATTTCTACACATAGTGAGACCATTATGAACAGGTACATGGTCCTATCACAAGCGAGGCAGGAGTTTTCAGAACAAGCATATCGCTGCTGTCAGGACAAAACCTCATAACTCCATTTTTTAAATATTTTATTTTTTCTATAAATCAACTCCGTAGATCATCCTCCATATGTGTGTGTAGGTTTTACAAAGTTTAAACAATGGGAAAGCATTAAACCGATCATCTGTCTAAACCTCCTAACTCTATTCACCCTCAAATCTGTGTTCGTTTTTTTCATCTGCTGAAAAGTTGGGTTTTTGGAGTTATGAGGTTTTGGCCCGACAGCAGTGATATCAGAATTGAGTATCTGAGTTGAGTATAAGAGTGACAGGGCGTATCGAGGCAGATTGAAAAGTGATGTTGACCATGAAAGAGGCACGGATAAACCATCTCTTCATGAAGATTACAAGAAGTTGACTTTAAGCTAACGCAAACTCTGAAAAGAGGAAACGGACATAAAAACGGATGGCTTTATCGAAGTGTGTGTTCACATTGTTATCGTAACGAGTTTTAAGTGACATCATGGCTGTGTGAATATCATGCTAGCAGCAGTAATGGCAGAGTTCATTTCCGGAAAAGAACATCGACTGAGAGCGAAAGAGGCTTCGTCAGTGCTGTGAGTAGGGATGCCCCGATCACGTTTTTTGCCACCGATACCGATCACCGAACGTCTTGAGCCATATCGGCCGATACCGATCCGATATCGATAGTTTTTGGTATAAAAAAAAATATATATATATATATATATATATAATAATTTTTTTTAATAAAAAATATATATTATATAATCATACTTGTAGTTGTATTATCTCCGAGACATCGCCACCACGCAACAAGTCAAAATGCTTGCTATCTGCAAACAGCTCCACTGTCTGTGTGTACTCGAGTAGCCTCCAGCTACGGCCAGGATTCTCCGGCGCTGCAGCTGGACCCTATTGGTATAAATCACATTCAGCATGCCCTCAGCACGAATACGCATCGAATCAATGTTATAAGACATTTATATCAGGAGCTATCTGTAGCTACTGCTAGCCGGCTAGATAACGTTAAGACAACGCCTCAGTGAACTATTTAGTTTAATGGCACATTTCGTTTTGAACAGTGAGCTAACGTGAGCTAACGTGAGCTATCATGCACTACTAGACTATTGCTGGAGCATTTGTTGATATCAGGAGCTATCAGTAGCTAGCCGGCTAGATGACAATGCCTCATGTATTAAACTAAAAGTGAATAGTTGACTGGGTCATTCTGTTTAAACAGTAACGGTAGCTAACGTTAGCTCACGGAGGTCGCATGCACTAGGTTAGAGCAGACTATTGCCCGAGCTTGTTTACACAGGTGCGGGAGGGGCAGGAGGAAGAGGAGGAGCGGCAGTTTGCAGCTCCGTGTGTCTGGGACTGAAGTCAGCGAGTGAGATCTCCGCTAAGAATTGGATCATGTTTTTCGATCGGTTTTCACGATCGGCGAAAATAAAGCATTATCGGAATTCACCGATCTCATATTTATACTGAATATCGGCCGATACCGATCGCTGGCCGATCGATCGGGGCATCCCTAGCTGTGAGTTTCAAGAAGACTAATTACATTGCTGAAGAAAGAAGCAGACATATATTCTGTGAGCGTTTGATGAAGTTTTAATAAGCTAACAGTTAGTAGCTACCGCCGGGACATGCGGTCAGTACGTGTAATGTTTCACATCAAGTGTGGCTTAGCGCCTTGAACGGCATGCACTGTAAATATCAGTGAGTGCATTACTGCGGTCGTGTTTGTTGGCGTTCTTATCGTATAAGAGTACAGAAGATGAAAGACAATCACAGCAAAGACTGAATTGTGCATTTGTTCTGGATTGAAGAAGTTATTGCCTGTTGTCCGGACAGACGCAAGATTTGAAGAAGTTAGGCTGTGCCCTGCCAACAGCCTAACACACACACAAACACACGCACGAACAGACTGGAACACATACAAACAGACTGGAACACACGCACACACATTCAGACTGGAACACACACACACATGCTTTAGACGCATCGTTAGAACTAAAGAAGAAGAATATTTCCCTGCCATCCGAAGACATCTCCCAGTGACTCACCGCATCTTGCATGAAGTCTACAGGAGTGGTAATTGTATCAAACCTGTGTCAAAATTGTGTTAACCCTTTAGAGTGTGACTGATATCACATTTATATCCAAAGTGAATGTTCCCACTGTGGAGTTTATAAGAGAGCTTTTGTTGTGAGGTATATGAAATTGTTACAAGGGAACTGCCATAATTGTGGGATATATTGAAAATGTACATTGTGAATCCATTTTGAAGTAGAGGTAAGTTGAGTGTCGATTATATGGAACTAGGTCTGACCCTGATTAGTCGAATAGTCCACTAATCGATCGAAAGGAGCCGTAGTCGACTGCCAACCTCTTAGTCGAATGCAAAAAAAATAAATATTATAATTTGTATTTGTTTTATATCATTCTTTCCAAAAGCAAAGAGGCCTAGACACGTGGCTAACGCTAATGGTGCGCATACTGTACCAGCGAGGCTAACTGCCTAAGAAAACACTGAAGGCACTGAAAGAGGATTTCACCCATCTAATTATCACACTAGAGTAGACAAATATCAAGATGTATCCATCAGTGGACCAATTGCATGCTTTAGCAGAGGACAAGGAGCCTTCAGTCGACACCTTCAGACATTAAGCACCCCCACAGCCCAAATGGAATAAAAGAAATAAAAAAATAAAGATTTTTTTGCATTCAGGGGGTAGTCGTCTATTAGTCGACTATCTGCGAATTTCGGCCAATCAAAGTCGACTGTCCAAATCCTTAGTCGGGGACAGCCCTATATGGAACACTGAAAATAATGTTATTCCTGTGAAAGCAAATTATTGTTTTGTTTTGGAATAATTATAAATAAATAAATAAATATTAATAACACAGTGACACGTAGGTACTGGGGTAAATTGTATTGGGGACGGGACTCAGATCCTTTCGTTGCCTCAGTCGTCCAGGGTAAGAGAACACCATATTAACCCCTACAGGGCAGGCATACTCACCCCCGCTACACCTAGATAACACAGAGACTAGACGGTCTGTCTGTCTGCCCTAGATAACACAGAGACTAGACAGTATGTCCTAGATAACACAGTGGGCGGGATATCCATACCGTCAATTTCCACTTCTCTTCCTAACCTTGCATCACTCACCCTATCAAGAGGCTCTTCTCTTCTCTCCTCCACTCTCCCCTACCCAGAGGTGGAAAAGGTACAACAATATCCTACTCAATTAAAAGTACTCTTACACAAGATAAGATTCAATTACTGGTGTAAAGATGTACTTAAATCAAATTAAAGAGTAACTCGTAGAAAATGTACCCTGTGTTACTTTTCTCATGGGGAGGGGGGGGGGTGTCAGAGAGGTTGTACTATTCCCATACAATGCAAAGATAGAGTACTAAGCTAATAGGATATATAAAGTTCAAATGTGGTTACTTTTATAGGCCTTTACAAAATAAAGTGCATGAGCAAAGTTAAGGCAGATTCAACATGACCATGCATGAGGCGTTAATGGTAGCTTCTGTGCCAACCGTCCAATAAAACATCAACTGTGCAGACAATGTCAACCTTCTTTTGAGTGGATGATTATGATTAGCCCACAGGCATGTCCATGCGTTGGGAGATGCTGAGAGAAGCCGACTCTGGAGTGAGCAGTAGATTATAGGCTACTGTCATTGATGACAAACTGAAGGTTGAGCATGTGGCTGCTTGAAGCAACAGATGCTCGAGGCCTGGTGATGCATCTGTGGTGCGCTTTTGTTTCTGTAGGGATGGTTCACTCCAAGTAATATCCCACATAAGAATGCAGATGTACTTGTGTATACTGTATACTTACTTACTCGTAGTATATATTTAGATTATAGTGTCTATTGTAACTATATTTATTGTAATCTAAATATAACTGATTGGGCACAGGAAGTTCGGGAGGTAGAGCAGTCTTCGTGGCCTTGCAGAGTGGCAGCGGATATACGCATTCATCTGTAGTCTCAATATATACTGTAGTCCTGCATGTTATCAACAAATGTGCATGCTGTGTGAATTTATGTGTGCCATTATTACTGTCAAATTGTAATAATTGTGGAATATTCCTCTCATGAGGCTGTATGTGTATGTCACCGAATTTCCCCAAGGGGATTAATAAAGTATCCTATCTATCTATCTATCAGTCGTCTGGTAATCCGGAGGTTCCCAGTTCGATTCCCACTCCTCCCGGGCAGTGTGTCGAAGTGTCCTTGAGCAAGACACTTAACCCCTAATTGCTCCCGATGAGCAGGTCAGCACCTTGCATGGTTGCTTCCACCGTCGGTGTCTGAATGTGTGAGTGAGCGGGTAAAAATGTGAGAAACAAATTGTAAAGAGCTTTGGATAAAAGCGGTATATAAATGTAGCCATTTACCATTTATACATACCCTCATCTGCACCTTGACTTATTTACACTGCCTACTTGCTCATATGCGTATACTCAGAGTTAATTATATTGTTTACACTTTTTTTTTTTTTTTTTTACTTTTCTACTGTACTATAAATGTATGACCTGTATCATGTCTTCTACTATTACCATGTACCTGTACCTCCCCTCCCCCTCCCCCATACTGCTATAATGCCTGAATTTCCCCAAGGGGATCAATAAGGGAATATCTTATCTTATCTTACTTTGAATTGTAAAGTGTGTTATAGCCCAAGACTAAATGCTTGTTGAAGACACACACAGAGGTGCGTAATGGGCAGGAGGTATGTGCCATGGAGAGCACAGGATGCTTGAATCTGCAACTGCTTTATGAACGTATATTTATTTATAATAATAATAATAATAATAATAATAATAATAATAATAATAATAATAATAATAATAATAATAATACTAAAGCTTTATTTGTATAGCACCTTTCCTACAGAAACTGCAGCTCAAATTGCTTCACAACAGAAAAAAGACAGACATAAAATGAGCACATAAAGTGCAGACATATAAAATCACAGTTTTTCACATTAGGATCTAACATCAGGGCCCTATTCCCCGTACCTGGCTAACTGAGTTAGCCGGATAATGTTCAGCATAGCTTGACTTAAGCCAGACATTTCCGTTCCCCGACGTCGGATTTTCTAAGTCACTATGGCAACAGATCGAAAAGTTTGAACCTGCTCCAGAGCAGGTTTAGTTGAGTTAGCTGGATATAAGCTGGCCACTCCCTCGGAACAAAATGGCAGCTCCCTTCCTCAGAGATTGATTGATTGATTGATTGGAAACTGTATTAACAGATTGCAGAATGGGGTACAATACAGTACGGCTCAATACACACAATTTTTAAGGGGATGCAGACCCAGAGAAAGACTTTCGTCTTGTTTACATCAGGGTCCCCCATTTTCAATTCATAATGACATTTATGACATACATGACATACAGATAATACAGATATATCATGACATTTATGACATACATGACATACAGATATACAGTACTGTTACATTTGTGACATACAAGATATGCAAATATACAGTACTGTTAAACAGAGATCCTAACAGAAAATATATATACGAGGGGGAGGAAACTGTACATTGGGAGGGGGTGGGAGGGGGTGTTTGGACATTTACGGGGGGCAGTTTCGAATTGCAGCCTCCCGTAGGTGCTATTTGATCCCATTATACCATTCTGAATAATGTTTTCGCAAGATGATTTCCAGAATGTATTGATTTCATAGAATGTGTGAAATAGGCCTATAATTAAAAACAATTAAAATACATTAAACTGGTCAAATAAATGCTGATAATAAATCATATTCAGCCTATGGATTTTCTACATACTGCATGACACCTGTTTGAGCTGCGGGATGAGGCGCGCTTGTTTCTGATGCAGAATGTGTCCCAGCTCGCTGCCCACCTCCGATGCCGACTAGATATCAATTGAGGGGGAATACATGGCACAGCTATACCTACCTATTCGAAAAAAAACATTATCTGCACTGACTTATATAAAAAGTACAGATCACGTTTGAATGAATGTGGAGGATGATCTCAGAGTCGCTGTCTCCAAAATTAAACCCAGACTATGCGCATCCATCTCATTAGGTGAGTTGAACATTATAGCCTTCTAAATGAAACACGCTATATGTATTCATTTTATGGTTGTTTGATTATTGTGTTATTTTGTGTAGTTATTGTGCGTGTTAAAAGCCTCCAATGCATATGTGTGCGTGTGAACGTTTGCATGTTTCAACCACCTCTATATAATAGTGGGGGTCGCGGCTCTCTGACACCGTTATTTCGGGGGTCGCGGCCTGAAAACTTTAGGAACGATGTATTTATTATACATGATACCTAAGCGCATACAGTAGAGATATCCTCATAAGTATCTATTCATTCGTATCAATTAGATATACTCTTTATCTTTGGGCTTGTTTTTGTATACTTATTCTGAAAGAGTTGAAATAATTATTTTCGCTAGCAAGATCTCATTTGATTATTGATTCCATTGGCATTAAGCCTATTGCCAGCAGTTACATTTAAATAAATATAATCTGATTGATTGGGGTAATAAGGGACTTAAAATGTGCCTATAGATTATGCACTTGTCTGCGAGGCTATTGAGCCGTACTGTATTGTACCCATTCTGCAATCTTGTTAATAAAGTTTTAAATCAATCAATCAATCAATGCCGTTAAAAAATCAGGATTTCTGCGATCGACACCTGCTGTCTTTTCAACTGAAGCGGCCGCGCGCACAGATCCTGAGTATCAAGTCTGGTTCGAATGAACGAGACTGAATCCACCTTTGAGGAACAGGGAAATCCCGGATTCAAACATCTGGTTAATTGAATCTGGATAATGGGACTTTTGATCGACTTAGTTGAACCAGGTACGGGGAATAGGGCCCTGGCAGGCTGCATTGTTTTTTGTTGTTGTTTTTTTTTACTTAACTTTTTTTTTTCGTTTTTGATTTACAAACATGTACAAAATACAAAATACACAGACAAAATTTACAATACTATTAAACAGACAGAAACAATAAAGAAAAAAATTATAATATCAAAAAGAAAACTGAAATAAAAGTCAGGGTGTGACATGGGTTCATTGGTAATTTCTATCTTTACATTTTTTATTTACATTTCAATTTATTTTCTTGTTTCCTTTTCATCCTTCTGTGATGTTGTTCCTTTTCTTCCTATATTCCTCCCACTTTTCCCATTTTTACTAAAATGTCTCCTCTTGCAGCCTCAGCATATGCGTGATTCTCTCCATTTCCTGTATCCCCTCTATTATCTCTGTCCATTGTTCCTTCGTCGGTGCTTCTACCCTGTACCACAGCTTAGTCAGTGCTTTCTTGGCTGCTACTAATAGTATCTTAATCAAATATTTGTCTTCTCCCTGAATGTCTTTCTGTGACAAGTTCCCTAGGTATAGTACTAGACATGTCTGGGGTATTTCATATCCTACTATTTCATTTATTATCTCTCCTATCTCTTCC
Organism: Notolepis coatsorum; assembly: GCF_963971535.1. NCBI lineage: Eukaryota > Metazoa > Chordata > Actinopteri > Aulopiformes > Paralepididae > Notolepis > Notolepis coatsorum. Next base: position 58,268,225 of record NC_140179.1, on the reverse strand, counting down.
CAATAGTTTCTTATTTTCTGACATACTTCTTGCCCACATTTTCTCCAACATGGCTTTTGTGTTGGCGTGTAATTACCCTGTATTTCTGGTGTTATAAATAATCTAATTATGTTTTTCCACCCAAACTCCCTCCATATCCTTGATCCTGTGGTTGATTGTTGTATATTACATGTGTTATACCATTCCTCCTCTGTTATCTCTATTTCTAGTTCTTTCTCCCACTTTTCTTTTATATACAAGGTTGTAATTCCCTTACTGTCCATTATTGCCTGATATAGTGCTGATATAACCCTCCCCTTCCTTCATATGATTTTACCATTATCTTAATTACCACATTCTGTTCTTTGTGTCTGTCTTGTTTTATTTCTTTGTTATAGTAATCTCTAATCTGTAAATATCTAAAGTGCTCTCTATTCTCTAGTCCGAATCTTTCTTTCACTTTTTGTAGAGTCTGCATCTCCCCTCCTTCTATCATTGTACATATTGCTGTTACCCCCCCCCCCCCCGTTCCCATCTTTTGAACCCATGGTCGTCTATCCCTGGTTTGAATTTGTTGTCGTGTGTTATCCATCTCAGTATCTTGGATTATTTTTCTAGTTTGTATTTCTTTACTATTGTGTTCCATATGTTTATAGTGCATTTGGTAATTGGGTCCAGTAGTTGTTCCTGTCTTCTGAACAGCTCCCTATCTCCTATTAGTGCCTGCACTTCGAATCCCTCTCTTTTGGTTTCTATATCTTTCCATTTGGCTTCATAATTCACATTGCACCAGCATGCTACTGTCCTAAGCTGTGCTGCATAGTAATAGCCTTCTAAACTGGGTACTGCCATTCCTCCTTTGGTAGTTGTAGAGTCGCATATCTGATCCTTGGTCTTTCCCCCCCCCCCCAAAATGAATCTTGATATCTGTCTATCCCATTCCCTGAAATGTTTTTGTGGTATTAATATAGGTAAAGACTGAAATAGGTATAATAACCTTGGTAATATGTTCATCTTAATGATTTTGATCCTTGAGCTGAAATCTAGGGGCATTACTGTCCATCTTTCTAGGTCTCTCTTGATTTTCTGATTAATCTGTGTATAGTTTGCCTCATATAGCCCCTCCACCCCTCTTGTAATGTTCACCCCTAAGTACTTGATCCTGTCCATGTCCCATTTAATTTTGTATTTTTCTTTGATCTCTATCGTTGGCGTGTAGTTCAGTGCTAAAGTCTGTGTCTTCGTCACGTTGAGTCTATACCCTGAGTAATATCCATATTCTGTCAGTAAATCCATCAGTGTCGGAAAGCTTATGTCTGGTTGCCATATACTATCACGTCGTCTGCAAACAGTCCCAATTTATGTTCTGTTCCCCTTATCTCCACCCCTTTGATGTCTTTGGTCTGTCTAATTAGTTGAGCCAGTGGTTCGATGAATACATCAACGAGCGTCTGCAAAAGACAACAACCCTGTCTGGTAGCTCTCTCTAGTTTAATCCGGTCCATCAGACTACCATTTACCTTAATCCTTGCTGTCGGTTCTTGAAATAATGCCCTAATTGTTTTCATAGCGTTTTTGTCTAATCCAAATTTCTCCAATACTTTATATAGAAATATCCAGTTTACACTGTCAAATGCTTTTTCTGCATCTAGGCTAACTAATACTGCACTTCCTCCTTCCTTTTGTATCTCCTCTACCACCTGCACTGTCTTCCTTATGTTATCCTGTGTCTGCCTTCCTTTAATGAATCCGGTCTGGTCCTCGTCTATAATATGTCATAAATGTCTCAAATCTTTTGGATATTATTGATGTATACATCTTGTAATCTACATTAAGTATGGACACAGGTCTGAAACTGCTACATAGTTCTCTATATTTCCCTTCTTTTGGAATTGTAGTAATTATGGCTTCTTTCCATGATGGTGGCATTGTGCCTTCTTTCATCGTGTGTCTGAATGCTGCTTCTAATATAGGGCTCAGTTCCTGTCTAAATGTTTTGTAGAATTCAGAGGGGAATCGGTCGCTACCCGGTGACTTACTGCTCTTTGCTTTACTGATCGCATTCCCCACTTCTTGTTCTGTAATCTCTGCGTTTAATATTTCGATCTGTTCCTTCCCTATCGATGGTACATTCAGTCTCCAAACTGTATTTCTCCGCCTACTTTTAAGATTCACTGTCAGATATATTGCGCTATGGTCTGATATGTCCATCACCCCTATCCTGCAGTCTTCTACCCTGTATCTGTCCCCTGTTGTCATGAGAAAATTGTCTATCCTTGAATATGTTGTGTGTGGATGCGAATAATGTGTATTCTCTATCTAGTGTGTGCATTTCTCTCCATATATCCATGATTCGTAATTCTGCCATTTGTATATTCATATATTTGCTAATGTTAGTCCTCCATTTCTTTGTGCTTGTCGTGTCTATGTCATAGTTCAGTACTACATTAACATCACCTGAACAGATTAGGACCCCTTCCCCTTCCATCGCTATGATATCAAAGATTGTTTCAAATAAATATTTCTCACTTTCTGGTGGAGCATAATACATTCACTAGTGTTACCATTTGACCTTCCATTTTCCCCTTGACCATTACATACCTCCCCTCTTTATCCCTTATTTCCCTGATCATTTCAAATGTCACTGTGTTCTTAATTAGTATAGCTACTCCTCTTCTAAGGTTCTGTTTAAAATAACTATAAAACAGATTCTCATACCCGAATCTCTTCAGCTTTTCATGTTCTTGTGATATTAGTAAGGCTGTCAAAGTTAATGCGGTATTAACGCGTTATCGCCCGATTCTATTAATGCCACTATTTTTTTTAATTCACGATTAACCAAAAAAATTATAAAAAAATAATAATGTTTTACTTTTTTAAATTTTTTTTACTAGACTTCACTCAGGTGTATTATTGATGCTCTCATTGATACTATGTTTGTTTCTGAAGTGTGTGTGTGTGTGTGTGTGTGTGAGAGATATATAGAGAGAGGGGGGTGAGAGAGATGAGGAAGAGGCAAGAGAGAAAGAGAGCTGGGAGAGTGTGTGTGAGAGAGAGGGGGGGTGTGTGATTACTCAGCTCTTGTGTAGGTGAATGTACAAGTTCCTAACATTTTCTTTCCCCTATTATTTCATGCACACTTTATTCATTGTTTTAAATTATTATTTTCTTTTAAGTTATTTTGTGCATCACTCTGTTTTGAATTTTATGCAAATTTGCAATGCATGAGGGTCATCCTTTTGTGTTAAATGGCTGCATAAAGCAAGCATTTGTTGACTCGCATGTTGATAAGAGTATTAAAACTTGGAACTTGAAAAATATCTGTTTAAGGTAAAAAAAAAAAAGTGATTCATTTGCGATTAATCGCGAGTTAACTATGGACAATCATGCGATTAATCAAGTTAAATATTTTAATCAATTAACAGCACTAGATATTAGATGTGTTTCTTGTAAGAAGATAACCTGCGCCTCTTCTTTCTTAAGTTTTGTCATCACCTTACTCCTTTTAATCGGATTATTCATACCATTCACATTCAGCAACATCATTTTGATACCCTTAACTTGTGTCATATTTCTTTTCCAATGGTTCTACCCATGTCACATGAAATAATATTTGTGGTTGTAATCACTGCTATCCCTGTCTGATTTACATACATATAACCATAATCAACATTAACTTCAACATTAACACTTGGAACTTCCATGGTAGTTGAGGGACTCAGTCGTCTCCCTCTTTCCCCCGCTGGCGGGTGGGGAGTAGTGGCTCTCCTAGTGAGAGGGCTCCCCCTAGTGGCTAAGAAATGCGCACTATACATGTCCAGCTCGTTCTGTGTGCGACCTCCGAGCTCCCGATCATAAGCTCTGCATTAGTCACTTTCATGTTCCCGTCTATTTGTATTATGTGTCACGTGTAATCCTGTGGTTCTTTCATATCCGCCTCAATATATCTCTTGAATCTCCATGTCCTTTTTTATAACTTTTGGTATAATTATCTCGTATTTACTTTACCATCTTCTCATTGTATAAGTCCTTTTCATGTTTACCTTTACTTGTATTGTGTGTGTCCCATGTATATCAGTCTAATGTGTATTGTACTTATCCTTCCCTGGATCACCGTGTCCCCTCTCGTCTCCTATCTGTTCCCCTTCTCCGTGTCTTTTCGTCTTTCTTCTCAGTTGATCCGCTTTGAATCGGTTCAGATCTCCTTCACCGTCCCGTCCTCTCCTCTTCCTCGTCCCTCGACCCTGGTCCATCTTCTCGCCTTCTCCAACCTCTGCATCAGCGTCGGTCTCTCCTCTTCTCCTCCCGGCACCTTCCATCCTCTCCGGTCCATGTCCCTCATCGCCTTCATCACGTCGTTGTACACCTTTACGCCTTCTTTCCAATGTACCTTCAGCGTGGTCATTGGTGATTGAAATCTGATTCCTTTCACTCTCAGTCTTTTTTATCTGAACATAGCTCTGACGCTTTACAGCCACCTCTGTTGAATAGTCATTGTCGAAGGTTATTCTCTGCCCCTCCACCTCCATCTTCGTCTGCCAGGCTGCTCTGAGAATGTTTTCTTTGACTTCGAATTTCAAGAAATTAACTATAACTGCTCTCTGTGGTCTGTTTATCTGTGGCTTCGGCGCAAGGGTCCTGTGTGCCCTTTGAATCTCTATCTTGGCGAGGTCTGACACTTCCTATTTTCCTCCAAGTCTGTTAGCTTTTCTCTCAACATATTTTGTTGTTCGAGCGTCGCCGTTACAATTTTTTGTATTTCTGTATTCCATTCCTCCGTTTCAGCTGTCCTTTCTTCTAGCATCCATATGTCTTTCTCTTGTTCCTGTAGTTTTCCATCAATTGTCTCGAGTCTCTTATTTATTTCTTCTCTGAGCTCGTCCTGACCCTTCTTTAATTCTTCCCTGAGTCTGTCGATGTTGCTCTGAATGTTCTGCGTGTTAGCTTGGTTAGCTATTGCGCTAGCTTGTATGCTAGTCTGTATGCTAGCTTGTAGCTCCGCTACCCAGGTGGGCATCTCTGGTCTGTCGCCCTGCGTCATGCTAGCTTGAATTACCTCCTGCGCCACCTCCTCGTGTCGATAACTTTCCTCCGGTGTTTGTACTTCTTCTGGGGTCTCTTTTCTCTCACTTTTTCTCGTGTTCATCCTTCATTTCCTCTTATATCCTTGAATTGTCACTTTTTATTTTGTTTTAGATAGTTTTACTTCCTTTTTTCGATATTCTTTGACCGGGAGCTCTTTTCTATGGTCGCTTACCCGAACATCTCAAACCGGAAGTCGTTTTTTTTTTTTATCTACTTTTTCTCCTCCTTTTCTGTGATTTTTTCCCCATCCCAATTTACCTCTCGTGCCAATTCTCCCTCCCCTGTCCTGATCGTTGCTCGCATATGCCCCCCACTGGCCGGTTGTAGGGAGCATAGAAGCCTTGCATCACATGTCCCCTCCGCGTCTATGCTTTTGGCAACTGGCTTGTCCTTCTGCGTTGCTCTGATTGGCCACTGATCTACGCTAGTTTTGCCCCTACGCCGGTATGAGCGTGCGCATGAGCCGCGATAATAATAATAATAATGCGCGAGCCCTTGCACACACGCAGGTTTTGCCCTCACGCTGGTAGATAATAATAATAATAATAATGCGGGAGCCCTCGCACACACGCAGGTTTTGCCCCCATGCCGGTAGATAATAATAATAATAATACTTAGAATAATAATACTTAGACAAACGCACGCAATTGGCACATGTGTAAATTATGCATTCGTCACTCAGTTTTAACATCGATGCACTTAGCTCAACTCGATCGTCAGCTGGCTGTGGAGCCTATGGTCACAAGTTCAAATCACTCTTAGTTAAATAACTTTTTTTACGTTTAATTAATTTATCATCTCTCTATATTAACGTAACTAGCTATTCATATCAATCGAAATAACGTGCATCTCTCTATATTAACGTAACTAGCTATTCATATCAATTGTAATAACGCATTGTATTGTTTTCATCTCTATATTAACGTGATTCCATCAACACATAGGTAATATGCTCTTGCGCGTGATGCGACTTTGGGCTTCATTATTCAGCCTACACACACCAGGTAATAAAATGCATTAACAACACCCCTTAGCTGTTATAACTATGTACTCAAATGTACCTCTGCTTTGGCTTAGCTGAATAGCAGTGATCGTCCATCTTAGTTAGTTAGGCGTTGCAGTATATAGCGTGGCGTATATTGATGCAGGTAGGTATTATCTGATGCAAGTAGGTATTATCATGCTAGTATGTCATGTTCTACGATACCCATTTCAGCGTGCATATTATTATTATTATTATCTACCGGCGTGGGGGCAAAACCTGCGTGTGTGCGAGGGCTCTCGCATTATTATTATTATTATTATTATTATTATTATTATTATTATTATTATTATTATTATTATTATTATTATTATCTACCGGTGTGGGGGCAAAACCTGCGTGTGTGCGAGGGCTCAGGCATTATTATTATTATTATCTAGGCTCATGCGCATGCCAGCGCGGACTCTCATTTGGCGAGGAGTAACGTGTAGGAGGCTCACACTGCCCCCGCCATTTTCCTGACTTTGCTGTGCAGGCGCCCCAACCGACCTGTAGGAGTCGCTGTTCAGAACGACCAGACTACCACCCTTCAACTTCCCACCCGCTAACTCTGCCAATTGAGTTAGTATGATGGCCGGCCCAAGCCGGAGGCAACGGCGACAGCCGGATTCGAACCCGGTGTCTCTTGCGTTGGTGACGAGTGCAATGTCCGCTGCGCCACCCAGCCGCCAATCAGGCCGCATTGTTTATGGTTTGATTCAGTTTTAAATAGACAATGATAAAAAGAGCAAGATAAAATAAAATAGTGCAATAGTGCAGTGCAATAAAATAGTAGAATAGAAGAGATAAAATATTTTTTTTACACTGCAATAAAATAGTTCTGGATTACTGTTCAACAGTTCAAAGTCGTCTTTACCTTCTCTGTTTGGTATCCAGTTTAAAACTTGACAATCTTCCCTCCTGTTTGATACCCACTTTGTCTATTTAATTATGCTCTATGAAGCACTGTTGCTATTGCACAAATTCATATTTGATTGGAGGGGTAAAAAAAAGAAAATGGCCTATCCCATAACGTTACAAGCTCACTATCTGGTAAATTAGCAAAGCAAGCTCATCGTTACAGTTCAGTGAGCTTAACGAGACAGCCAGACTAACTCAGACCATTACAGAGATGGATGGTAGCTTTTTAAGCTAATGTTCGCTCATATAGTTGAATACCTACTTGAAGTTGATGTGGTCCCTTGATGCTCTATGATGTGGCTGGGGAATCACATAATTGAATCCATACGCAGCTTCGTCTGAACTGATGGGGACTCAGTAGGATGTATCTCTGCTGATTTGCTCTCTGGGTCATCCGTCTTCATCTCTTTAAACGCTGATTTAGCACCAGCTCGTGCTCCTCTTTGCTAATGGACCGCGTTGACACGCTGCAGTTTACAGACTGCCTCATCGAAATCTTATGGAAAACTGATGCTATATAAAATATAACTAATTACAATATCAACAACATCAAACTAAATATACTTAAGGAAGGAAGTAAAAATGTATGACTTTGAAACAACTTTGAAGAAATACAATTATGCACAAAACGTAATAGTAGCAAGAGTAAATGTAATTAGTAACTTTTCACCCTTGCCCCTACCATCTCCCCTCTGTTCCTCTCTGCTCTATTCTCCTCCCTTCTCCTCCACTACCCATTCTTATCTACTCTCCTCTCCACTCTCCTCTTTTCACCCCTATCTTCTCCTCTTCTCTACTGTACTTCTCTCTTCTTCTATACTCTCCCTTCCTTTCCTCTCTTCTCTTGCCCTCCTCTCCTCTCTTCTCCTGTCCTCCTCTCCTCTCTTCTCCTGTCCTCCTCTCCTCTCTTCTCCTGAGTAAAAAGAATAAAGTCCAAACACTATACAAACGATTGCATACCCAAAGTAATTTGCGATTTATTATACTTTATTCTTATAGCACATGCATGAGTTTGGTCTCTTTTAAAAGGTAACATTCGAGAAGTTTCTTACACAATACCACTTTGAGTGCTAATGTAATAGAGAAACAGAGGTTTACTTTTAACACACTGAAATATAATATTTGCTCTTTACTTTTATGTTGACTTGTTGCCAGATGCCTGTTTTTGGGTTCCAGTTGAGAGGTAGGAGCTGGACGGAAGTTTCTTACACAATACCACTTTGAGTGCTAATGTAATAGAGAAACAGATGTTTACTTTTAACACACTGAAATAAAATATTTGCTCTTTACTTTTATGTTGACTTGTTGCCAGATGCCTGTTTTTGGGTTCCAGTTGAGAGGTAGGAGCTGGAAAACATAACGGTTCCATAGTCTGAAGTCTTAAGTCATACAGGTCCAAAGTTTATAAAAATCCCATGGAAAATTTGTGTTTTACAATGATTTTTGTAATGTGTCTACCACAATAATTCATGTGATTATCCAAAATGGCCGTCCACTTCCATTCATTCAGACGTGTGAGTCAAAACAAAGAGCTTGTTGGTCTTGTTCTGCCCCCTTCTCATTGCAATCAGCGCTCGTCTGGGATTGCTTTCGGAGCAGACGCTCCTTGGCTACAACGGTAGTCAACCGTTTTCGCCATTATCGGTGACTGGTCAGTTCAGAACCGCTTACAACCGGACGTGGTCACTCGTCGAAACGGCTTGTCAAATGACGCTCACCGGGTATTTTGTCTTGTAACTCAAGACCCCGAAGCATGCAATAGGGTAGGTGTTCGGTAGAGACAGAGGGGAAGTGTACGGCCGTCCACCACAATGTGAATAGCTAAACCGGATCTGAGCAATACATCTGAATTAGAGCACTAAAGCTTGCAGTGCGAATATAGCCGTGTGGTCATTCATGTGGTCATTCATCATTTCTCTCCTGTGAAGAATTATGGTGATTTGTCTGTGATTATAATATGAATTACTGATGTCAACGACACTTCTACACTGGTAGTGTTGATATATCTCTGTCATGACCTCTCTCTCTCGTCAGCGGTAACTAGGGCAGCCAGGGTTGGGCTTGCCAGGCAACCTGACTCTGGGAGTCACAATATGGCATTCCTTAACCCTTTCTGCGCCAACAACGAGTTAACTCGTGTTAGCCCGCCAATCGTTGAGCGCCAGACAACGAGTATACTCGGATCCGTTTTTCTTTTATTCGCTATTGCCATTCATAATTCATCGGGGCAGCCTGTGCAGGCTGTTCTGAGTGTGTCTGAGATCGCAGACGGTCAATAACACCGCCTAACGCCTTGCAAACGCTATTGCACTCCATTTGAAATGATGTAGTTTGTTTTCTGGGCCGTGCTGAGCCGTGCGGGCGGGGTTTAAATACTCCGGCAAGATAAGCGCTTACAACGATGCATCAACTAGGCTGCCCCCCCCCCCCCCCCCCTCGTTCATATGCAATGCCGGATAACGTGGGACGGATTAACGCGACCAGTACTTGGAATGGCGATCAGATAATTGGATTCTTTTTTTTGCATTACATCAGAGACAAGGTAAGGACAGTATATATCCAATCTTGCGTTGAACTGATATTTCTTTCTCCCTCCCGCGATCAAAGCTGTCTGTGTGGAATGTGTCTGTGCTGTTTCCAGTTTGTCACATCACAGCACGGAGGGGCGCCCCGCTACAAGCCCCCTTTCATGCGTGCATGAGGAGACCTAATAACAATAATCTAGCGTTGATTTCAGGAAGATTCGATAATCAGGCGAATCGCGTCTTTTCCTGGGATTACTCAGAATCACTCAAACTGTAACTGAGGGGTACAATTCCCTGACTGTATTAAATAAGTATGGTATCATTAAACCACTACTGTCTTATGTACATTACTACTGGCCATACAGTACACAGGTATATGAGATGAACACTTCCACAATGACACGATTCCACACAAATCTTGGTTAGAATAATATTTATTAGCAGCAATAATAGTAGATTACATTACTTTACTTAGAGTCGCGCTTGTAAGGCGAAGAATGTGTGTGAGTAAGTCAAGAGCGTAAGTCCATTATAATATTACGCAGGAGATAATGAATACCACCTGTATCTTAGGAATTATATCTATGGTACACTAGTAGGGCAGCGGGAGATACTAGTAGGGTCCCTCCGGTTGTAGGCCAGCAAGGGGAGAGGATTTGTCGGTAGCAAAGTCTGGGTCAACGAAGAATAGGGAGACTCCAGGTGCAATAATCTCTTGATCCGCAGACGAATAACAGCTATTCTCCGGAATGCAGCTCCGCATGGAAGAAAGCTAGCCAGCCTCAGGCGTCTTAGAGGCGGGCTCGACGTTGCTCCTCACAGGGTAAATCCCACACAATTGTGGGTGTAGACGATTCTCCGCTCCATCAGCTACAGGACCAAAGCAAATATAATCCAGCCGAAAAGGGCTATGCAGTCGTCGGGTAGGTTATCCAGTGTACATGTCCACACGGTCCTCGTCTAGGGCTCCTCGGATGAAGGCGCCAGGTTAAGCTGCCCAGCCTGGATAAGCACACTAGCTGGTACGAGGAAACGTTGGTAATGCTGGTCACTGTAGAACGGTAGCCGCACGATACACTATACATAACTAGACTATTACTGAATTAATAGAATAGGTCGAACTCGACGGTACAGCGTTAAACTCTGATACTTCAGCTATCAATTTGCACGCGGTCTCAATGCTCTATTTGGGGCCAAACGGGCCCTACTTCACCGCACGTTGTATCGTGGGTGAGGCTTCACTTGGGTAACTCGAACTACTTCTGTATTCACCTGCGCCATATTTATACGTTAGGTGAACAAACTAGTACCAGCCTTATTCCTGTCTCGTATTCTTGCGCAGAGCCGTTCATGTCCAGGCATGTCTTTGGCGGTGACTTTGAACTAGACCTTGGGGGTATGGCAGTGGCGCCTAAGGGACCGCTGTCCAATAGGAGAACGAAATATTATGGTCTGTACTAGGTAAAGGGATATTCCGTGTATATGTACAAAGAATACACAAGGGATATCAGACGATATACAAATATTATGCAATATATATCAATTAGTAAATATATATATTCGGTTTAATCTGATCCTTCGTAACACAAACTATACTCATATTCACCACGGTATAATTATCTGTTTTTTGCATGTTGACCAGAAGAAACTCACTGACAATCGACAATGTTATTAGATCCATAGCTATACTATTTAATATAGTTTTAGCACTCACAAACACAGCATTCTCTCCATTGAACAAAGCGCTGGCACAAACGGCCATACGCCCACAGCGATCTCCGGCGGTCAATGTGTTAAGATAAAGAATGTATGAAGTGTGTGTTGGTGTGTAAATCTTCTGAGATGAATGGGCGAGAGAGAGAGCAATAAGAGAAACTAACTTGTGAAACAATGGACTTTATCGTATGAATCTGTCAAGACTTTCATTGGATATAAATCATTCCTGTGATAGTATAAAACTGAGTTCTTTGGATTGATATGTATGAGCCAGCTGGACAGAGATTCAGGAAACAAATGTGAAGTCAATCGATGGTATTTATTGACAGGAACACACAGAGAACGAGGAACAGTCCTGGAGACCACAGCCCTCCATGGGGGCTGCAAGGCTCCAGAATGACAAATACATCATGGCTTAAATACTATGTGGGAGTTCCAAATTTTGCGACCCACTGGTTATAATGGATGATCAGACAGGCTTGGTCGTATATGGTAGTTGTTCATTTTACACCGGGGATAAACAGATGTTTCTGAGAGCACGGGACACAGTGGTCATCGTATAAATTATTATTATAAATTACATCGTATTGATTTGAAATCTTTATTTCGAACATGTAAATACAAACAATATAAAACTAAAACAAATCATTGATCTCTAACAATAATATAAAAAAAAGATAACATAACTCAATTTACATGTTCGAAAAGGAGTAGCAAGAAGTATACACTTATTTAATCCTACCCCTTTTCCACTACTCAAAATTAATGTACTAAGTTAAAACCTTACAAAACATATATATGCAAAACATAAAGAAATATATGTAAAACATAAAAGAAATACAATAAAAATGTAAACACCTGTGAATGTCAAATCCCTTCCTCATCCCTGTACCTCATGAAAATAATTTCTTTATAATTCAGTTTGAATTTTTCATGTTTGAACATTGCTTTAGCACAACATTCCGACTGTTCCACAGTTTCACTCCACATATGGAAACGCAGTCTTCTCCTGGTGGTACATACACTAAGAACCTTTAAATTGAGTTCTCCCCTCAGATCATAACCCCCCTCTCTTTCAAAGAACAGTTCTTGAATGTTTCCTGGAAGTACAAGCTTAAACCGGCGATGTCATCGTCCGCCTTCAACGTTTCCCCTTTTCAAAGGCAAAGCAGGACAGAGAAGACACACAGGCACAGATTGATTGATTGATTGAAAATGTTAATTAACAGATTGCAGAATGGGTACAGTACAGTACAGCTCAATACACACAATTGTTAAGGGGATGCAGGCCAGAGAAAGACTTTCGTCTTGTTTACATCAGGGTCCCCCATTTTCAATTCATAATGACAATTATGACATACACAACATACAGATATTCAGATATAAGAATCTAATCTAATCATCTAATCTAATCATGACATTTCTGACATACAGATATACAGTACTGTTACAGTTGTGCCATACAAGATATGGAAATATGGCGCAGCTAAGTGGCGCAGTGGGCAAGGCGCTCGCCACTAACGCAGGATATGCTGGGTTCGAGCCCAGCTCTCGGCGTTGCTTCCGGCTTGGCTGGTCGTTCATACTAATACAATTGGCAGTATTAGGGGGTGGGAAAGCCGGTGGATGGGGATCGGACGTTGTGGACAGCGACTCCTACAGGTCGGTTGGTGCGCCTGTACAGCAAGATCAGGAAGTATCGGGGGCAGCGTGAGCCTCCCACGCGTTACTCCTCGCCACTGAGAGATTGCGCTGTACAGGTGAAAAGATGCGACAGCTGCCTCCTCGTGTACCGGAGGGGACACGTGATGCAAGGCTTCGTCCACATTGCAGCCGACCAGTGGGAGGCATGGTCTAGCAACGTTCGAGACAGGGGAGGGAAGAATTGGATAATACGAAATTGGGATGGGAGAAAAAGTTGATAAAAAAAAAACAAGATATGGAAATATACAGTACTGTTATACAGATCCTAACAGTAAATATATACATACGAGGGGGAGGGAAATGTACATTGGGAGGGGGTGGGTTGGGGGATAGGGGGGTGCAAGCTGAACGATGTGCCAGAGATGTTGAAGTGGCATCTGGGGTGACCCATCAGATCTTTAAAGGGTACCACCGGCCACCCCGTTAAAACCGCCTCAAACTAATGCAATGCAAGTTAATGGGGTCAAGCTCCCTTCTGTACAGGCTGACTGAAGCTCACTGAGATGTACTCCACGGTGCACACAAAGTAGATTTCAACGATCTTCAGTCAGCTTGTACAGACAGGCAGCTTGACCCCATTGACCTTGCATTGATTTGTGGCTAAGTAGCCATAGAGGAACAGCATGGATTTCTTGCTGAGAAAGGACTCCACCAATCAACATAATCATGGGCAAGTAAGGCCGTGTTCACGTCTGAAAGTCCACGGATAGTCTGGACTTTCTGTTGGAGCAAATGTGAGAATGATACATTGTTTTTAATTTTTGGTTTGCATTCACACTGCCCTTTTTTGAGATAACCTAATTTGTAAACAAAGGACATGCAGTCGCCAAGTCGTTCATCTATTGGATAGATCAGTCGCCCAGGTCATGCATTCTATTGGACAGATCAAACTTTTATATGATTCTGCTGTAGTTATTTATTTTTTTTTACTTTCAACCGATATTGTTCTCCAGACAATTGGCGTGCTTCTTTAAAGGAACACGCCAGCTTTTTGGGACATTTGCTTATTTGCCATCTACCCTGGAGTTAGACAAGCAGATACATACCCTTTTCTGCTCTGTGCATGCATTAGGCTTAACACATTGGGCGCTGTGCATTGTACCCATCATTGGATCCAGTCTGCCACCACTGTAAGCCTATGGAGATGTTTACCTTCTTTGCAGGGCTATAACTTTTTAAATATTATAGCTATATCAACATTACTATGGCCCATTCAACATCGGGTATCTATCGTTCCGGATGTGGGAATAAAATAACGTTATATTCCGCTTACCGTTCGCTGATGAGTCTGGAGGAAAAATATTCCAATTATTTGACGTCGAACTGCTAGATCCATTTCCCGTTTGTATGACGCAATAAATGCCGAAATCATATAGATTATTGCGTTTCGAAAGCGATCCGATGCACTCGAGTGTTTGTCTGGACCCACGTAACAAGATATTACTGCCGGAGGGATTTCCTCGATGCACCAGCGCCACTTCCGGTTTGGCGTGGAGTGTAACTTGCCCGATCATCCACCAGGCGGCGGTATTGAGGCGTTGCAATATCAGACAGGGTGCAGCTGCAGTCCCGCAGGGAGGCTGGATGAATTATGAATGCCATGGCAAAAAAAATTAATATTGATCCCAACAACGAATTATCATGTTGTTGGCGTTCAACGCATGGCGGGCAATAGCGAATTATGACGTTGTTGGCATCTAATGTGTTAAGGAACAGCCGCACCGTTAGCCTAGCTTAGCGTCATTCACTGGAAGTAGGTGTGCCAGGGTAGGCTAGTTCCCAACAGTCACGAAATACATACGAAATACAACTCCAAAACGTTTCTGTAAACATGTTGTGAATGAAGAAATGAATGAATGAAATTTTTTATTTAAAATGGACACCACAGCCACATTGGACCAGCCACAGTGGACAGACCAGATGCGCTGTTTTACGTGTGTGCTAGTTTTAAATTTTTTTGTATCCACTTTTTCTCCTTATTTTCAATTTTTCTCCCATCCCAATTTCGTATTTCCAATTCTCCCCTCCCCTGTCTTGAACGTTGCTTGACTATGCCTCCCACTGGTCGGTCGTAGGGAGGATAGAAGCCTTGCATCACGTGTCCCCTCCGGTACACGAGGAGGCAGCCTGTCGCATCTTTTCACCAGACAGCGCAGACTCTCAGTGGCGAGGTGTAACGCATGGGAGGCTCACACTACCCCCGCTACTTCCTGTCTCTGCTGTGCAGGCGTCCCCCAACCGACCTGTAGGAGTCGCTGTCCACAACGTCCAATCCCCACCCATGGACTTCCACCCGCTACCTCTGCCAATTGAGATAGTATGACGACTGGCCCAAGCTGGAGGCACTGCTGACACCCGGATTCGAGACCGGAGTCTCTTGCATTGGTGATGAGCGCAATCTCCGCTGCGCCACCCAGCCGCCACCCAGTGCTAGTTTTCGACACCAGTCAATTGAGGCTTTTCTAAAATATATAATAAAATCAATAGTAAAATACAGAATTAAAATAGAAAACAAATCAGAACAAATAGTTATCAGAGCAAGAGTCCATGATCAAAACAACAAAACCAGTCCGCGTCTACATATGTGGGCACTGCTGCTTTGATTTCAGCCATACCTTGAGTCCTCTGCTGAAGACGTTGGCATTGGACTCCAGTTTTAAGCCAGTAGGCAGAGAGTTCCATAAGTTTGTCCCGTTAACCGAGAAGGCAGACTGTCCAAAAGAACTCTTGCACATGGGAACAGTACAGTCATCATTATTAGAAGCTTGTGTGTTTGCTCTACTAGAGCTCCAACGTCTAACCACCAATCCAGAAATTAATAATGATACATGATTGTCCAATCATTTAAAAACAAGTCTAATATTACAGAAAATTACAAAATTGTCAAACGTGAAAATGGGCCTCATTCAACAATACTCTCTTATTATTTTTCTTATATTCTTGCTTACCTGTCTGTTAAGAGAACAATAAGAAAAGCCACCGCCACATTCATCAAGCCGTTCTTAAAGTCCAAATCTGTTCTTACCCAGGTTTTTTGAATGGTGAATCCCACTCATTCTAAACTGGATGCGCGTTCTTGCGCAAGTCATTTGCATACAGAGACACGCCTCTCAGGCTCATTATAATATGAGAGCCGTGGGTCTGCATCAAATCTCCCGGCCGTATTCAAGCGCTGGAGCGCTTTGCGATGGATCAAAATTTGATAGGAATCAAATGTATTGTCATCATACAGCACCTATAGCTATATAGTGGAATATACTGTATTAATATAGTAATATAATAGTAGTTGGCTAGTTGCGCGCTTCTGGCCACCTCCCGCAGTGCGTGCATACACGTACTGTATACAGTATGTGCTAAATTAATCGTTCCAGCAAAGTACCGTAGGCTTTGTCAATACTGAACGTTATCAAGAGCCAATCGCACAGGTTGCCACTCATCTGGCTCTGCAAATAGATCTAGAGTCTGAATATCTCCGCATATAGGCTGCGGCTGCCTGATGACTGGCAGTGCGCATATACAGTGCTTGCTCCAAGTCAAACTGGATGACACATCTCTCTCAAATCCATTCTGAGAACGGAACGCAGTGCCCGCGACGCGGGTCTTGATTGATTGATTGATTGAAAATTTTATTAACAGATTGCAGAATGGGTACAATACAGTATACAGCTCAATACACACAATTGTTAATGGGATGGAGACCAGAGAAAGACTTTCGTCTTGTTTATATCAGGGTCCCCCATTTTCAATTCATCACAACATATATGACATACATGACATACAGATAGACAGTACTGCTACATCTATACATTTATGACATACCAGATCTACAAATACAGTACTGTTTGTGATGCAAAAAAGAGTTAAAAGAAAAAGAGAGTATATACATTTGATGTAGAAACTGTACATTGGAGGAGGTGGGGGGGATGGAGTAGGCGGGTGGGGGTAACTGTACATTGGATTATCGACGAAACCTACTTGGTCCAAGAAGAGGGTCTCGTGTATTACTGGGTTTAAGTCAGTTGTTTATTTATTTATGTTTTACTGTTTGCATACGAGGTGGTCCGCAAATGTTCTTGATAACAATCTAGTGGTCCGCATAAAACAGAAGTTTGGGAACCACACAATCTCTAAATATGCGTTCTATGCTACGTATACAGTACTGCATATCTGTATGTTATAAATGTCATGATATATATCTGTATGTCATAAATGTCATTATGAATTGAAAATGGGGGACCCTGATGTAAACAAGACGAAAGTATTTCTCTGGTCTGCCTCCCATTAACAATTGTGTGTATTGAGCTGTACTGTATTGTACCCATTCTGCAATCTGTTAATAAAATCTTCAAGCAATCAATGGCCTGGGCGGCCAGAGCATAACTGTTCTAACAGCAATATATAATCCATTTCAGACAGAACGCACGCAATAAGTTATAATAATAATTATTATTATTATTGAAAAGTTCTGTATTTTTAAGTCGTATTTGGGGGTTAATTAACCAATGGTAGACTTTAAAAAAAAAAAAAAATTGGGGTAAGAATTTCTTATTTCGGTAAGAGTGCTCTCGACCACTCTTATAATTTGTTCTTGCCTGAGAAAAAAGCAACTATAAGAAAACTTTGCTGAATCCCAGGTAAGAACAAAGTAAGAGGAAATGCTAGTTAAGAACGAAATCTGTTCTTATATCGCTTCATGCATAAGCCCCATTGTGCTTACTCAAAACACTTCAGTGATGCCATCGCATTGGTTTACGGTCCATGATTTTTATAGCCTGTTTGTATATTATAGTTATGGGTTTGTGAGGTTTGTGACCATGATGTGATACAATAAGACAAGTGAGAAAGAATCATAGCATGCATATAAAGTTGAGAAGTGTGACCTGTGTGGGCGGCTGAGTGGCGCAGTGGGCAAGGCGCTCGCCACTAACGCAGGAGATGCTGGTATCGAGCCCAGCTCTCTGCGTTGCTACCGGCTTGGCCGGTCGTCATACTAACACAATTGGCAGTGTTAGAGGGTGGGAAAGCCGGTGGGTGGGGATTGGACGTTGTGGACAGCGACTCCTACAGGTCGGTTGGGTGACGCCGGTACGGCGGAAACAGGAAGTATCGGGCGCAGCGTGAGCCTCCCACGCGTTACTCCTCGCCACTGAGAGTTCGAGCTGTTGCGGTGAAAAGATGCGACAGGCTGCCTCCTTGTGTACCGGAGGGGACATGTGATGCAAGGCTTCTATCCTCACTACAGCCGACCAGTGGGAGGCATAGTCTAGCAACGTTCAACACAGGGGAGGGGAGAATTGGAAATACGAAATTGGGATGGGAAAAAATAAGGAGAAAAAGTGGATAAAAAAAAGAAGTGTGACCTGTGTATTTACCACATGGAGAAAAACAAAATTGCTGAACCACTGGTGCCTGGGCGGCGTGAACACTTTCGGCAACCAACATGCACTTCCGCGTTTCTCTGATTGGCCGAGCGCACGCATGCGCATGAGCCGCGACGTGCTCCTCAGAGGCAGGAATACTAAGCTCTCCCTTAAGCTCCAGGAGAGAGGAGAGAGGCTGAAAACCCGCAGTTCTTGCCCGACTGATGGGAGCCGAATCCCGGATCCGATTTTTCTGATGAATACCCCCAAAACATGGAGGTCCCGAACGCAATTTATACAAATGGAAGTATTGATTGCGCCGTAACGAATCATTAAAAAAAGATACCGTTAACTGGAATATGTTGTGCCTTTACACATATGTTGGATTATGTAATTGGTTTGTCATGACAAACAAATAAAAAAAATTGCGATTTACCCGGTGGCTACAACAACACACAGTGACTACATGCATGTAGTCACTGTGTGTTGTTTGTTGTAGCCACCGTGTTGTGAAGGGCCAGATTAAACCGAATATATATATTTATTTATATATATATATTTAATTGTATTTGTATATTCTCTAATATTCCCTGATATCCCTTGTATATTCCTTGTACAATATGCATTGAATATCCATTCTAGCCTACTGAACATCCCATAATAGTCTCCATTCTACTATTGGTCGAGACCTTGGTGCCAGGCTGCCATACCCCTCAGACCCAGTTCAAACGTACCGCTCAACATGTACGAACAAGTCCTAGTTCCGCGTAGGAATCTGGCTACCGCACCACTAATGGGACTATTTGTTCATAGTGCGTATATATACTGCGCTACTAAAGTAGGACTTCCTTTTCAGTCCAGTTTCTTACCCTCCAATAGAGTCACAGACGTAAAGCCTCCCCGCGACGCCACGTGTGGGAGTAAGGCCAAGTTCGGCTTACCATCGGTATTGAGACATCGTGTATATTAATATTTGAATAGTCATATTTGGCACTATATCGTCGAGTTGGACGTAGTCTATTAAGCTAATAATAGTCTGTTAATATATAGTGCTTCGTGCGGTGAGAATACTACCGTAGTCAGTACCCCATCGTTTCGGGCAGAGAACTGGCTGCTTATCCAGGGTGGTTGACCCCACGTGAAGCTGCACCCGAGGAGCCCCAGAGCCGACGAGCGAGTGGACCTGTATACCGGATTATTCTACCGACGACAGCCCGCCTTCCCAGGCACGGATTATGCTTTGTATACGTTGATTATTCCATGGATAAAGACCCCCGACACTGCCGTGTGTTGGAACCCCCCCCCCTGGAGAGGACGCAAGGTGAGGAGACGCTCTGCAAGACGAGGTCGCTTCACGTCTCTCCCCCGTGGACCGGAGAGAGCCGGCTCACAGAGAGTCCACCTGCTTTCATCTGTGGTCCAAGGATCGCCGGCGCATTGAACGGCACTACAGTGGGTTCACCTGGGATACCCTTGGCCGGATGAGGCAGCCGGATTCTACCCCCCCCCCCTTTCCTACTCCTGTCGGCTTACAAGCGACCGGATTAACCCCCCCTAGTGTATCCAGCCTATAATCATTAAAGTATCATTGCTGTTATTCCTTAACTATTCCAGGTCGTATATGTACCACCTGCGCCTTCAGAGATTGGACATTCTCTATTGATATACTGACGAATACTCTTGCCATAAAAGTGCATACTAATTCCCATTCATAAATGTGATTGATTTGATTAAGTGCTTGCTCTACACACCATCGCTGTGTAGAAATAAAGACCTATTTCTAATTCGTACATTTGTGTTGGATCCGTTTCATCTACGTGACAGTGTTCATCATAATATATTTATGCCGAGTACTGGGTGGCCGAATATTAAGTACAAAGGTAGTGGTAGTAAGTATCATATCTAGTAATACAGTCAGGGAATTGTACCCCTCAGTTACACACCGGGTAAATCGCGATTTTTTTTCCATTTGTATAAATTGCGTTCTGTTAGGGATTTTCTTCCCTCGTAAGTCGTTGAATTGATATAGTATGGACCAGCTGAACCAGATATATTCAGAGCGACAAAGTTATATTTCTCAGACGACGGTCTTTATTTCACAGAGAAGAAAAGCATTCGCCCTCCACGGGGCTCCCTCTCTCACCAGCATCCGATTAGATCTCATACACATGACATGACAGCGATTTATATACCCTCTTACGTGCACAAAGACAGAAGAGGGAGGGGTGCGTGTGTGTGTGTGTGTATGTATGTGTGTGTGGTGTGTATGTGTGTGTGCTTGTGTCCAATTGCCATAAAAGGGAGGGGTGTGTGTGTGTGTGTGTGTGCGTGCGTAAGTATGTGTGTGCGCTTATGTGTGCGTGTATCCAACTGCCATATATGGCCTGGTCCGAGATGAATCCGACCATGCTAATCTGCCCCCTCCTGTGTGTGTGTGTGTGTGTGTGTGTGTGTGTGTGGACATTGTAAGTGTGCGGTCACTGAAGATGTACATTTAAGGTATGAGGTATCACTGGACTCTACAGCCTGCACATTCCAGAGTGGGGGAGACGCTTGGTTTGACCAGTGGAGCTGATATATAAGATATTAGCATTAATGAACTAAAATAACTATCAGTTCGGGACCTCCATGTTTTGGGGGTATTCATCAGAAAAATCGGATCCGGGATTCGGCTCCCATCAGTCGGGCAAGAACTGCAGGTTTTCAGCCTCTCTCCTCTCTCCTGGAGCTTAGCGCTCGGCCAATCAGAGAAACGCGGAAGGCGCTCGGCCAATCAGAGAAACGCGGAAGTGCATGTTGGTTGCCGAAAGTGTTCACGTGCCTGGGCGCAGTGATTTCATCACCTCAAAAGCCCTGTTGCTTTTTGAAAAACTGGGCTTTTGAGGTGATGAAATCACCAGTGGTTCGGCAAAAGAAAATTGCGAGTATACTGTATATCTGCCTAGAAAACGGAAATGTCTAATCGTTTTTTTTTATATAAAAATATAAGCTAATTTCCCAAAAAGTTGGCGTGTTCCTCTAAGTATTGTCCTAGCAGCCACTGTCCTACCTACCATAATTACCAAAAATGTATTTTGAGCTAAACATCAACTGCCGCTTTGGAAAAGACGGCCTGCTGAGTTTCCGTGATGAAGGCATCAGGAGTCAGGACGTTGGTTTAGAGTCTCGTCTAAAAGGGGAAACCCTCCTTTATATCCACACCGCATAAGATCACACAGACTCGGTCACCAGGCTCGGACGTTGCTATGACAGCCAGGCAGCTGAAGACGTGCACCTCTTACAATCCTCAGTAATACCGCTGGCTCAGAGATTATGTGTCTGATTCCAAAACACAGCAGAGACAAGGACATTGATTTATTATGTAATTGTATTATATAGTTTAGACTTATTTCAAATTTATTTCAAGATATTTTCAGAAGATTTTTTTATTTTTTTTACAAATAACAAATAAAAATACAAAGCAAGAGAAAAGAAGAGAAAGATACACTTTTAAAAGGTGCTATAGATAAAATGTTGTGTAATCATACAAATTAATACATCCAAAGAGCTTTTAGAAAGGTGTGTAATAAAAGTATTGATTTTCCTCCCCAAAAAGTTATTGATTAATGAATTGATCCTTTAAAAAATGGTGGTGGGTCCAAATTGAATGTTGTTGTTTACACATCCGGCTTCAACATGGACGGTCGCATTTTACGTAGCTCCCGTAACCAACGCAACAGAGCAACAACAAAAAAGTACTTTGCGCATTTTCTACTTTCCCTCCTGTGGATTATGGATTTTTACCTGAATTCACAACTCAAGCAGCAACTCCAGACAGAAGTGGAGGGTAGCGAAAACGTAAATCAGCAGTCCCATTGCGACTTCTACTTGTTAACGGGCACGGAGAGGAAACATCCAGCCTTCGGAGCCACGGCGATCCACGCAGTACTTACTGCAAATCCGGAACGAAAGAAATTACCCCCGGCAGGCAAGTGTAATAAGAGATCAATGTTTTTATTATATCTGCTCATGTCGGGTGACATACATCAGAACCCTGGTCCCGTAATGACACGGAACCAGAGACTACAGCAAGAAGCGATGGAGGTTCCCATCGCGACCAACAGCATCAACAACGCAACCTGTGGCTACATCCACAGCGCGGGCGGCGAAGCTCCCCCAATGACGCCACAGCAGACGAGCACACGTGAGGCAGTGACGAGAGGAGGTGAACCGAGGGTCGAAACCATGACGACCATCTCGACGCGGGATGTAAACATCTCGACGCCCGATAGCCGGCTAGCTAGCAGAGCTAACAACGAAAACAACCAGGAACGAGTCCTTTGTTGTTCCAGCACGGCGCGGGACCCGACCCCCCCCTCCCCCCTCCTTTGTTGTTCCAGCACGGCGCGGGACCCGACCCCCCCCTCCCCCCTTCTTTGGTGTTCCAGCACGGCGCGGGACCCGACCCCCCCCTCCCCCCTTCCCACCCACAACAACACAGAGGAACAGATCACAAACGAACAATACTTCGAACCTGCCAACATCAATGAAATAACCAACGCCAATGGACTGAACATTTTTCACATTAACATTAACAGCTTAAAAAACAAATTGGATGAAATCAAACAAATATTCATAAATGGTAAGGCAAACATACTGTGCTTCTCAGAAACTAAGCTCGACGATTCTGTAAAAGATCCAGAGATAGAGATTGAGAACTACTCAATAATCAGGAATGATAGGAACACACATGGAGGTGGTGTCTGTATGTACATACACAAGGACACCAAATTCATCAACAGAAATTACCTGAATCATAAATCAATTGAAACTGTATGGGTGGAAATCCTATTCGAAAGGGCGAAATCCCTACTGGTTGGCACAGTCTACAGGCCGCCAGATCATAGTGGCTTTTATGATACACTGGATGGGTGTTTAGCTGGAGTTGAGGATGTAGACAAAATTCTTATTGGAGACTGGAACACGGATATGCAACGAAAAGATGCACCCGTCTTCAAGGCCTTCAGTAGGTTTTGTGATCTGCATGGCCTCAGCCAGCTAATCACCCAACCCACACGTGTATGTGAATCAACTCAGACTACCATTGACCTCATTCTGACCTCCGACAAGTCCAAGATCTCAAATAAAGGGGTTATAGCATGTGGGTTAAGTGATCATTATATGATATTCTGTACCCGAAAAAAACTAAAACAAAAGGCTGGCTGCCACAAAACAGTCACATCTAGAGACCTCAAAACCTACTCTAGCGAGGCCTTCAACCTTGAACTGGAGAGTCTGGACTGGTCAGATGAACTCAATGGTACACTGGTTGACGAAACATGGCTTGGTTTCAAAACCAAATTCTCAGCAATACTAAACGACATGGCCCCCCTAAGAACCACCAGGGTAAAAAATCGCGCTGAGCCGTGGATGCACTCCGAAATACTGGCCGCTATGAAAACCAGAGACAAAAAATGCTCTGAGTTTCGTAAAAGTCAGTCAAAGCTTACTAAAAGCACGAGCAGTGAACTCCAAGCCCACGTGACTGAACTCAAACTAGAAAGAAACAGACTAAGAAACGACGTAAACTCCATGATCAAAACTGCAAAAAAGAATTTCATCAATGACAAAACTGAGGAAAACAAAAACAAACCACGTGAACTTTGGAAATTACTCAATAATCAACTAGGATGCAGTAAAAAACTTAAAACCAGATTCTCAAACATAAACATAAAAACGGACAACACGCTCATCACAGACAAGCTGGATGTAGCCAATTACTTAAACATTTTCTTCACAAACATAGCCACAACACTGGTAAACAAACTACCCTCCCACTCAGGGCTTTATGGGGTAGAACACATAGTAGCTTACTACAAAAACCTAGGGGTCCGCAAGGACGACTTCAAGCTGGAAATGGTAACAACAGATGAGGTACTCAATAAACTGAGCGCCCTCAAACCTAACAAGGCCACTGGCCATGACAACATCCCCTCCAAATTCCTCAGAGACTCAGCAGCCGCCATCACACCAATCATCACACACATAATAAACCTCTCCATAAAACAGGGACACGTCCCCAAGGACTTCAAAATTGCGAGGGTGACCCCTCTGCACAAAAAGGGCAGCAAATTAGACCCAGGCAACTACCGCCCTGTTTCTATTCTCACCTCCATCTCGAAAGTCATGGAAAAAATAGTCTACGAACAGGTCGAAAAGTACCTAGCGGAAAAAAATCTAATCTACGAATTCCAATCTGGCTTCAGAACATCCCACTCCACTGACACATGCCTTCTCTATTTGAATGACCACATCAAACAAGAGGTGGACGCAGGCAAATACTGCGGCATGGTCATGCTGGACCTACAAAAGGCCTTTGACACGGTCAATCACTCCATTCTGATTGACAAGCTAAAAGCAATTGGTTTTGATAGTCTGGAGCTGGATGCAATCCTACCTTGAGGGGAGGGAACAGATGGTGGAGGTAAACGGTACCCTATCCCCCCCCCTCACAGTGAGCTGTGGTGTTCCACAAGGAAGCATACTAGGACCGCTACTGTTCCTAATTTATGCAAATGACATGTCGTCAGCTTGTGACTGCAACTTGTTCCTGTTTGCGGACGACTCAGCCCTGCTGGTCTCTGACAAGAACAAGTTACAGGTTGAAAAAACCCTCAGCTCGGAACTAGGCAGAATCTGCATATGGCTCGCTGATAACAAACTATCATTACACATGGGCAAAACAGAGTCCATTCTCTTCGGTTCAAATAACAAACTCAGCAAGACCGACGGCTTCTCAGTTACAGTGGGTGACAATATTGTCACAAGGAAAGATGAAATTACCTACCTGGGTTCCATCCTAGAGGCTAATCTCTCCTGTGACAAAATGGCATCCAATGTAATAAAAAAAGTCAACCAACGAACTCGATTCTTGTACCGGATCTCCTCTCTGGTAAACAAGAACACCCTGAAGACTCTGGCAGGAGCACTCATTCAGGGGTACTACGACTATGCTTGCACCTCATGGTACCAAAGCACCTCAAAGGCGCTAAAAACAAAATTACAAACATCTCAAAACAAACTGGTCAGACTACTGCTTGACCTTACTCCTAGAACCCACCTCACCCCTGCCCACTTTGACAACCTAGGATGGCTTAGAGTAGACGACAGAGTACAACAACTTGCAATGGGCCTGGTCTACAAGATACACTACACGACCAAGGTACCCATGTACATGTCAAAATACTTCCCAAAGGTCAGTGAATACCACGATCACAACACCAGAGGGAGCTCCACAAATCATGTTAAACCCAGATTCGGCTCAAATAAGGGACTAAACACGTTTCGCAATTATGCCACATC
The DNA here is from genome assembly GCF_963971535.1 of Notolepis coatsorum. NCBI lineage: Eukaryota > Metazoa > Chordata > Actinopteri > Aulopiformes > Paralepididae > Notolepis > Notolepis coatsorum. The sequence continues at coordinate 58,242,573 of NC_140179.1, read as the reverse complement.
AATGTGGAACGCCCTACCCAAAGCTGTAAAGGAATGTGGATCACTACCCACTTTCAAAACCTCTCTCAAGGGACACCTACGGGAGACTGCAATTCAACACTGGCCCCTGTAAATATCCTAACCCAACCCCCTCCAATGTACAGTCATTTACCTAGTATGGTTTTGTCAATAGTTCAATGTACAATTGTGTTTGTTTGTACAGTGTCTCCTCCCCCCCCTCCCTCAATGTACAGTGTTACTTGTTTATACAGTGTGCCCCCCGCCCCCCCCCACCACCTCCAATGTAAATTACCCAGTATGGTTGTCAATATCCCAATGTACCCAACCCCCCCCACCCAACCTCCTCCAATGTACAGTTTCTACGTCAAATGTATATACTCCCTTTTCTTGACTCCTTCTGTATCACAAACAGTACTGTATTTGCAAATCTGGTATGTCATAAATGTATAGATGTAGCAGTACTGACTATCTGTATGTCATGTATGTCATATATGTCTATATGAATTGAAAATGGGGGACCCTGATGGAAACAAGACAAACGTCTTTCTCAGGTCTGCATCCCCTTAACAATTGTATGTATTGAGCCGTACTGTATTGTACCCATTCTGCAATCTGTTAAATAAAGTTTTCATTCATTCATTCATTCACATGTTGCAGGCATATATCCCCTCCTTACTTCCCATTTCCCCACATGGAATGTACCTGATTGGATAAAGGGTTGCCACAGACATTGCAAAATGAAATTCAAGGACTTTCAAGTACTTTTCCAAGCACAATTTTTTATTTTAAAATGGCATTTAAAAGGATACAATTCCCTTTTAAATACTGTTTAAAAAAATAATTAGATCAGATCCAATATTTATGGCTTAAAGCCAATTTCCCACAATTAGTTACACTTTAAATAAAAATATATGTCTTGATTCAGAACAATTTTATCATGGATGAACAAAACTTTCAATGCAAATGGTTGATTTGAATTTCAAGGACTTTTTAAGCACCTTGTTAAAAAATTGGCTGTTTTCAAGGAATTCCAGGCCTTGAATTTAGTTGGTAAAAAAAATCAAGCACTTTAAGCACTTCAAGGACCTTGTGCGAACCCTGTTGGATAAATGGCATGCTGTGTTCTAGTGCGACATCTAGTGGCTGGTAACACTGTGTTTGAAAGTGTACTTGGACTAATGTTCTGTATGAAAAGTGCTATACAAATAAAGTTCATTAACCCATTCTCCGCCAATCACATGTGAAGGCGGCTTTCTCCGCCATGCGTTGTCTGCCAATAACGCCGTAAGGCGTGTTTGAGATCAATATTTCATATTTTCGTCATGGTATTCATATTTCACCCACGGAGTCTTGGCTGATGCTGTAGGACTCCGCACAACTCTGCAACGCTTCAATACTGCCACCCGGTGGCCGATCGGCGAGTTGCAACCGGAAGTCGATAATTGTGACCCCGGTGTGTCTCCCTATTCTGTCCGGCCACTCGTTTATCGTCCCGGGACTCAATCCACACACCGTGGACAATGGATCGTTGCCATAACTAAATAAATGACATGATTTGGGCGTATATTAGTATTATACAAACCGGAACTGGATCGCCTCGATCAACATCACATAATTGGGATCTGTTTGCTCCACTCTCATCGCCCAATGCTACGAGGAGACTGACGTGAGTTTCAGCGTTTTTCTTTATCATTTTCGATACAAACTGCTCTGATCAATATATCACCCATACTACATAAATCATTTAACGTCGGTCATTGAATTATAAACGACCCCCCCCCCCGCCCCCCCCTCCGTTCACCCGCAGATGATCAGTCATGACGTTTAGGACCATGTACAGTTGAAATTTTTAATATAGCATGGATCGGTATCAAACTGCATTTGATAATCTAATATATGCATTTATGCCTATATCTCACATTCTATGAAATACTGCAGAAAACGATAAAAACATATTTATACTCTAGACGGTATTTTAGTATGAATGTGTGAATGAAAAAGTAAAACGTTCCTACATCCTGAACGATAGATAATTGATGTTGAATGGGCCATAGTAATGTCAATTTAGCAATACAATTTAAAAATGTATAGCCCTGCAAAGAAGGTGAACATCTCCATAGACAAATAACGCTGGCAGAGGATGGTTTAGGATGATCAAAGTGGTGGCAGAGAATGGGTTAACACTATCAGTGCCGACCTTGTTTACCTTTTTACCCGGTTGAATGCCATCATCCACTTCAATGTTAGCGTTAAAAACGCATACCTATGTTTTAAATTATGGCTATGTGTCTAATCTGCCCGTCACTTATCAATGACTTGTTTGCAGTCAACATTGTCGAAACGGATTGTTTTTTAATCGGTTCATATCTTTTTTATAGCATTTCGAAAAGCTATCGTTCCGGGAAAATAGAAAGATTCCCCCATAAACGGCATCTATTGGAATATTCTCGAATACACTAGACACGTTGTCATTTGTCGGCCTATTTATGAATAGTTTTCAAATAAACGCTAGATTATCGATAGTATATGTGTACTTATGCATGCTATAGAGCCGGGCTGAAAAAATCTATTATCCATTTCCTCAAGATCACACACACACACATAGGGACACGCTGTTATCTCAGTGAATACAGCTCCGATTACCATAAGACTGGTAACATAGACTCCTTACCTTAGATAAGATGTTCTCCAAAAAGATTATTACAATTCCCGATCGCCATTCCAAATATCGATCACGCTTATTGATTGATTATTGGCTGCTGTAAATATATATTCCAGGGTGCATTCCAACTCGCGATCAGATCCCTCATCATCAGACGGCTCGCCAGCACAATGGGCTCCACCTCTACAGATCTACAGATCCCAGGTCAGTCTGACCTGCAGTTACACAGGGATAGACGATAGGGGGCGGGTTTTTCCCATCGGAGCTCCTGGAGGGGCTGCTGTACCAATGGGAGACTCGGTTGATGAAATATGAATTCAGATCGCTAATAAAAAAATCTCGTCGTTTCTCGTTGTCGGCACTCAACGGGGGGCATGTTAAAACGAGAATAGTCGTCGTCTGCATTCAAAGTGTTAATGAACAAGTTGTTTATATATTGTGTTGTCTCAAACACAGCAAATTATCTTTCTATTTTTTTATTGTTATTTCTTGATTATTTTATATTGTTCAAAATAAACTATTCATTCATGTGGAATCCCCCTTTTATATGTGACAATTGAATTACATCATGACTTATTGACTGTTGGAACTAAACCGGTAATGTACATGACCTTTGAGATTTTTCACGAATGCTCCACAGTTGTTTTGCTCTCTGCCTTGTGTGTATCGTCGGGCCAACAACAGTGTTGGCTGGGCTCTACACCCCCAGGGCAGTGGTATAATCTTTCCTTTATTTTATGATAATTTTGCCCTTTCCCACTCCCTAGGCTCCCCGCGCGTTCCTCTCTTTCCCTTTCCGCCGTCCCGAGTATGTGTTTTATAAATACGTCTTTGGCTAGGTTATTTTAGTTCCTGGTGTGTTGTCCCTGTTTCACCATCGTCGGTTCACATGGTGGTGGGGACACCTTTCAGAGCCTTGTTATTGCATGCCGTGTGTAATCACAGGCATTTCTTTTTGAGTGCATGTTTAGCCTAGTGACTCCTTGTAACCCGAGTGTAAACCCAGTGCAGCCCATTGTAACAAGTTTGTGGACGATGCTTTGACCAAGATGGCGGCGCGATCACATCGCGAGGCTCAGCGTCTCTCCAGTGTCAACGGTCATATACCCGTTGCTGCTCACCCAGAAACCCCTCCATTGTGTGAGACGGCCTACAGAACTGGCCCAGCGAGGTCCGACGGGAACCGGGCGCCTAGACCCATCATTGCGAGCAGTCGCGGACTGGGACCATAATTCCTACCGGGAATTTGACTCAGGCAGGCCAGGCCAGGCCAGGCCCATACCCATACAGTACATCAGGGGTCGGCAATTAGGTTTGCTCACGGGACAATTTTTCTCAAGCCATTGAATGGCGGGCCAGGACCAAAAACAATGGCTAATTTAATATAATGATAGTGAATTTTTTTTAACTCTGTCAAAATAAACGAGCTGCATACAGTAGGTGGCATAATAAACTGTAAGCGGCATATACATGGATGTAGATAAGCTGGTCAGGAAGGCCAGCAGCGTGGTTGGGGTGGAGCTGGACTCTCTAGCGAGGGTGGCGGAGAGGAGGAGCCTCGCTAAGCTCCAGGCCATCACGGAAAACCCCACCCACCCACTATACACAGACTTGGCTGACAGGAGGAGCATGTTCAGTGCTAGGCTCACACTACCCAAATGCAGCACTGAACGGCACAGGAAGTCCTTCATTCCAACAGCCATCAGACTATATAAAGCATCACTGTGCCTCACTGCATCACTGAGCACAGAGCGGCAGCTCAATAGTGGCAGGAGGCCGCAACTAGCGGCCTCCAGGCTCCACAACAGGGGGCAGCGACGGCTGCCAGACATTGATCTAGGACTTATAGGAACTTATAGGAGGACAATACACTACCTGAAGCATACTGCACCTTGTGACACTGTGAATACTGGAATATATATTTCATTTAGTTAGATTTAAATTATAATTATATTGACCAAATTGTTTACACTGCTTTCCCCATGCTCAGTATATTCTTACTGTATTTATTTCTGTATATTTTATTTCATTTCATTTTATTCTATTTTCCCACGGGATAATAAAAGTATTTCTATTCTATTCTATTCTATTCTATACATGTTTGCACTGTCTTTTTTCTATTATAAAGTGCCTCTCGGGTGCATAACACATGAACAGATCAGTAATTTGATTTTAATCCAGGTGCTCGCATTATAAATCGAATGTATTATTATTACTATAACACATGAACAGATCAGTAGGGTGGGCATTTGATTTGCAGCACTGCGGCTGGTGTATTATAAATCGAATGTATTGTAGAAATCGTCGGAAAGGAGAGACGCACAATTTCTATCTTCCGACAACACCAAGTAGTGTGTCATTTATTATCTTTTTAGCACAAGTGACAGCTGTCAGATCTATGCCGTGCTAAACTCTCACAGCTCCTCGTCACAAAACCTTTTATCAATGACATTCCACCAGCGCGTCTTCTCTAAGCCCAACCCCCAAAACCAACCTCATTAAAGTGACAGTGCCCCATCAATACATCAAAACAATCGAATGGTGAATTATGTCCATAGCACCCACTACATACGTCCCCCCAGAATTCATCATAACAAAAGAAGTCAATGAACAGGAGGGCGGAGAACTCTGCCATAACGGCTCCGCCTGACCCCTGTAGCGGCCGGAGCCGCTGTAGGGAAAACCTTAAGGGCCCTACGGCCACTCGGGCACAGGATAGGTGGCAAGGGGGTCTCGTGGGCCTTACTCGGAAGACGGGGCAAGGTAGGGGGTCGTCCCCGCCGTGGGGGCTGGGCCAGTCCAACAGGTTTGCCCAAGTCCACATGAGCCGGTTTAAGGCGGTCTATGGAAATGTGTTCCAGCTTCCCGCCCATGTCCACAACAAAGTACTTGTCTCCAGCCTCCTGGACACGGAATGGACCGTCGTATGGAGGTTTCAAGGGGTCCCGGTGGGCATTGTGACGGATGAAAATATATTCCGCTGACTGCAGACTTGTAGGGACGTGCGACCGGGGAAGGCCGTGCTGTGAGGTGGGGACCGGTGTGAATACCTTAGCCTTCTCCAGAAGTGCTGTCCGCTGCTGGGCTGCACACCAGGGGGCAGTAATGTTAGGGATGAAATCCCCTGGCACCCGCAGAGGCTGACCGTAAACCAGCTCGGCCGAGGAGGTCTGAAGGTCTTCCTTGGGGGCCGTCCTGAGACCAAGCATGACCCACGGGAGCCGGTCGACCCAGCCGCTGTCAGTAAGGCTGGCCCGAAGTGCTGCTTTCATTGAGCGGTGAAAGCGCTCGCATAACCCATTGGCCTGCGGGTGGTATGACGTAGTCCGGTGTAGCTTCACGCCCAGGCTCTTGGCGATCGTGTTCCAGAGCTCGGACGTGAACTGTGGGCCCCGGTCTGAAGAGAGGTCGGCTGGAGTGCCAAACCGGGCGACCCAGGTTCCAATAAAAGCCCTGGCCACCTCGGCGGACGTCGTGCCTGACAGTGGAACTGCCTCTGGCCAACGGGTAGTCCTGTCTACCATAGTAAAGAGGTAACTGAAGCCGTGTGAGGGGGGCAGGGGGCCCACTAGGTCAACGTTCACGTGGTCGAACCTCCTTTCAGGCACAGGGAAGTGCTGCAGGGGGGCCTTGGTGTGACGGTACACTTTAGCGCGCTGGCACTCCAAACAGGAGTCAGCCCAGTCTCTCACATCTTTTCTAAGCCCAGGCCAGACAAACTTGGCGGACACTAGCCTCTGCGTAGGTTTCTTTCCCGGGTGGGAGAGGCCGTGAACAGCGTCATAAACCCGCCGCCTCCATCCTGTGGGAGCGATGGGGCGGGGCTGTCCCATAGAGCCACCCCCCTCCCGGCTTGGGGACAATGTGGAGGGGGAGGCCCATGGGCTGTCGGAGTGACGGACAATGCCGAGGCGTTCCATGTTCTCGAACTCTGCCTTGCCTAGTTAGCTCATAGCTACCCAGCTTGTTAGCCAGCATGAATACCCAATTTAAAATGGTTCTCTCCTCCTTGTATACCCTTGTCCTCACAAGTATTCTGCCAGGGAACTTATGGACATGACAATAGTATTTATAAGGTGTTTGATCATTGTGTCGTTGTACATATTGTGTATACACCGTTAGAAGCTAACGATAGCTATGAGCTAACTAGCGCTACAAGCTCAAACACCCTACAACCACCACTATTGTCGCGTCCACAAGCTCCCCCGGCAGAACACCCGCAAGGACAAAGGCACACAAAGAAGAGAGAACCACCCCAAATCGGGCACTCATGCCGGCCAACAAGCGACCTGCGTCTATGCCTTCTACATCGGGCATTCATGCTGGCTAACCAGCTGGGTGTCGGGATGGCGTTAGCACAACAATAGCTACCAAGCTAAGCTACGTTAGCTTCTAACGGTGTATACACAATATGTACAACGACACAATGATTTACATTATTACATATGGTAACGTGGTTGTGGCTTTTACAAATAGTGGTTAGCTTTAGAGATGGATGGCTATGATCACGGAGCAATAGTGTTGTTAGGTGAAACAGATACAGCTTCATGCATCACTCGGCTAGTAGTAGCAAGGCTCTCTGCCTGCCGCTAGCTGTGTGTGACTCTCAGGCGTAAGCGGGGTAAGGGGGGCGTGCTAGCCTAGGGTCACGTGGGCTTAGTGGCCAATCAGGCGAACCCGGAAACCGAAATCCGACTAAATCCGTTGCGGAAGTGATACACGCGGCCCGGTAGGACTATTCCATTGGTTCTCCCAGTCCACGTGACCATTTCTAGCATTTCAATTGGCTATAGTGACAGACATAGATATGATGAATAGATAGATACAGCTTCACAAAGACACTCTGGCGTCACGAGTGAATATTTCCTGCGCGTAAAATAAATATCATATTCTCAAAATAAACTGACGAGCCAGAAATTATTGCTGGCGGGCCCATTTCGGCCTGCAGGCCGCCTATTGCCGACCCCTGCAAGTACATCCGATAAAGTGATCAAGTGATCAACATCCGGAGTTTCCACATCAATTTCAATGTCCATCTGATTCAAAACTTGTGTTGTAACACGGAAGAGCCCTTCGGAGCTAAACCAATCAGAGAGCGTCTTCGCAAACTGTGGCTACGAAAAAAAATCACGCATTCCTGCCTGCTTGCCTGAACTTATTATGCGCAAATATAAACATGTATACCGACCTGGCCTGCTTTGGAGTTCAGTGGCCTGACTGCACAAACAAAAAAATTTAAAAATTAAAAAAAAAAAAGCATTTGCCAGTCTGCCATGAGGGCAGCCAGGCCATGCCAGTCTGCCAGGCCACCGGTGGTCCCGATGGTCAGTCCGCTAGTGATTGCGAGGCTTCACAGTCTACGCACGAAGGAGCTGATTATGCGGTCTGCCCGCTCCAGGAGGGGGCAATTACACATTGGTGATTTTAAAGTGGCCATTTTCGATGGCTTCACGCCCAAAGTGCTAGCGCAGAGAGGGGAATATCGAGGTCATGGCCCGGTTTTCAACTTTGCTATACCCAGCCAGGCTCTTGGTGGAAATTAAGGAAGAAGAACACCGTCAGATATGGCCGCTAATAATGGCGAAGGAGTATGTGAAGCTAGCTGACAGGTACTCACTCCAGCTAGCTGAACAATTACGTTGAATGACACTGTGTGCTATTGTAACAGGCTAGGCTAACCTAGGTTTGTTTAACCAAGTTAGCTGGACAATTGCTAAGTGCTACACGTGTGCATTCAAACTAACTGGACATATGAGTGAATAGACACAACAGGTATGTGGAATGATGGGGCGGCTATGTGGTGCAGTGGGCAAGGCGCTCACCAGCAATGCAGGAGACGCTGGGTTCGAGTCCAGCTCTCTGCATTGCTATCAGCTTGGCTGGTCGTTCATACTAATACAATTGGCAGTATTAGGGGGTGGGAAGCTGATGGGTGGGGATCGGACGTTGTGGACAGCGACTCCTACAGGTCGGTTGGTGCGCCTGCGCAGCAGAATCAAGAAGCGATGGGGGCGGCGTGCCCTCCAAACGCAGACCCCCGACGCTGAGACATCGCGCTGTGCAGGTGAAAAGATGCGACTGCTGCTTCCTCGAGTACCGGAGGGGACACATGATGTAAGGCTTAGTCCACATTGCAGCCGGCTTGTGGGAGGCATGGCCTAACAACGTTCGAGACAGGGGAGGGTAGAATTGGACGATACGAAATTGGGATGGGAGAAAAATAGAAAATGGGAGAAAAAGTAGATAAAATAAAAAGGGATGTGGAATGACACTGTTTTCTTTGTTAAATTAAGCTAGCTGGTCAATTGCTGGAGTGCTGCACGTGTCCATGGGAGATAACTGAACACCGCCTGAATGTGCATGAATTACACTATGCTCCGTTACATCAAGCTAACCTCGTGTGCGCAGGACTACATGTGCTCATTCAAGCTAGCCGTTATTTTGCCCTGACTGGGCAGCTTATAGCTTATCCGCAACAGTAAGTTACTTCCGGGGTAGGCCTGATTGGCCCCGACAGGCACGTGACGCGCAACTTTCTCTGCCGCGCGGCACGCTCCGCGGAGCCGAGCGGCAGAGCTTGCGGAATTACGTAACCGTCCAAATACGCCATGACTTTCATTCGGCGCTTCAGCTCACCTGGCAGAGCAGCGGTCCTGCGATCCTGCGGTCTGTTGTTGGTGAGTTCGAATCCCATCAAATCTTTTTTTTTTAACGTGATTTTTTTTTAACGTGTATTCTTTCGCCGGTTAAGGTTAGGCATGGTTAAGGTTAAGGTTAAGGTTAGGCATTGTTTCGGAGTTGGTTAAGGTTAGAACGGTTAAGTTTAGGCGCTGTTAAGGAGCTGGTTAAGGTTAGAGTTTGTCTTAGAGAATGGCAATATTCTTTCGCCGGTTAAGGTTAGGCATGGTTAAGGTTAAGGTTAAGGTTAGGCATTGTTTCGGAGTTGGTTAAGGTTAGAACGGTTAAGTTTAGGCGCTGTTAAGGAGCTGGTTAAGGTTAGAGTTTGTGTTAGAGAATGGCAATAGACAGCCTATTTCCGCGCGACAGCTCTCAGCAGCCTCGTTGCGCGTCCTGAGTTTGCCGCGTCACGTGCCTGTCGGGGCCAATCAGGCCTACCCCGGAAGTCACTTACTGTTGCGGAACAGTTACACGCGACTGGGCATGCGCGGCGATTGGTGTGAATTAATACGGCCGAAGTTAGTCGGCCTGACATTCCTGCTGCAAAACTACTGATGGTGACTGTTGATGTTAAATGTTTGGATTTACTGTTTGATATCTTGTTGCTGCTTATTTAACATTTTCCACAATGTTTCAGCTAAGAGGCCTGTTCACGGTTGTTGTTGTTGTTGTTGTTGTTGTTTTGGCATTTGGCCTATGTTTAATGTGGGCCACAGTTATAATTATGTTGTTCTTATGCTGTTGTACAGAGGGGGTTATATTAGTATTTTGTGTTCTTTGTTTAGGTTGCTGGTGTTGCTTTTATTTTTATAAGGAATTATGGGTATCACCAACCAATTTGCGTAGATAGAGGTATGGTGAAATGATCTACTTATCTATTTAAGGACTAATGGGAGGATAATAGAGGGGGGAGCAAGGATGGGACAGCCTTGGGAACCTATGTCTCCAACCGGAGATAATATTAGATTGGGTATGTGAAGCCAACCCTTATGGTTGACGGATCAATATATCGTTGGCCTCATACGATAGTTGCCTAGGTCATTTCCATTTTTTGTCAAATTGAGATTTCTGCCTGACTGTTACTCTCCTCACACTGCTGCATCGTCCTGGCTTAGTGCCTATGTCCTTGGCCAGTCAGAACACTTGTTACGTTAAAAAAAATCGCCATTTGCCTGACTCACTCGTATGACTTGTGACTGACTTCCGAGGCTCATTTCCAACAGTCTTGGAGGGTGACTAGGGAGGCTGTCGTATGAGGCTAACGATATGGATTCGAAGGGGTCGGGGGGCAGGGTTGATAGAGCTATTGTTGTTGTCAATGTTGTGTTTATTGTTGAAAGAATTTATTGAAAATAAAAATGTGATAAAGAAAAGAAAGTGAAAGTGTGCCTGAGCCTTTGGTAATTATTTTATATTCTAATTCATGAAATGACTCTGTCCCTCCTGCCCGTCTGTCTCTCTCTTTAGCCATATAGTTCTGAGATTGTACAATTGTGCGGTCTGTCTGGGTCAAAATAAACCTGCATTCTCCTCAAAGTGTGTTATTCAGAATTCACGTTAGTTTTGAAATACAAGTTTGTAGGCAATTAACGTGCTCTCTCTCTATTTAATCTATCTATTGTTATCTCCCCCCCCACCCCATCTGTCTCTTTACAGCTCTGCTCCACTGTATGACCACAATCAATCTGTATTCTCCTCAAAGTGCGTTACTCAGAATTCAGAGGTTGGTTTTGGTTATGTGTATTCTAGCAGGCTAACATAGACAACACAATCAACATGTTTCTCTCTCTCTCTCTCTCTCTCTCTCTCTCTCTCTCTAGTGAGTCCTATGGGTTAACCTCTTAACACATTAATTGCCAATAACGAGTATACTCGTTTTTATGATTGTTATTTCTTTTATTCGCTATTGGCATTCATAATTCATCCAGAAAGCCTCCGGGAGCCAGCTGGACCCTGTCTGATATTGCAACGCCTCAATACTACCGCCTGGTGGATTTCGGGCGAGTTACACTCCACTCTAAACCGGAAGTGGCGCTCTGTGCATCGGGGGAAAAGCTCCGCCAGAGATATCTTGTAACGTGGATCAATATACACACCTCGAGTGCATGGGATCTCTTTCGAGACGCAATAATCAATATGCTTTCGGCGTTTATTGCATCATACAAACGGAAAATGGATCTAGTAGATCAATATCAAATAATTGGGGGAAAAAATTCTTCAGACGCATTGGCCAGAGGTAAGAGGAATCTAACGTTATTTCCAGCTCGATTGTCCATTTATTTCATTGCAATCCATCTGATCAACGTATGGTGTCTTACTAAAGAAAGCCGTTACTGACAATCAAGGAATCATAAACGACCCCCCCCTTTCCTTCACGCATGATGGAGCATAATGTATAGCGATCATATGCATTTGACATTTTTAATATAGCGTGTATAGGGACAAAACGGCAATCGATAATGTATAATACGCGTCAGGGCCTATAGCGCGCATTCTAGAAATGACTGCTATACAGTCTAAAAACATACTTATATTCTCGACGGTACTAACACGACAATGTATGAATGGAAAAATATAACGTTCCCACATCCGGAACGATAGATACCCAATGTTCAATGGGCCATAGTAATGTCGATATAGCTATAATATTTAAAAAGTTATAGCCCTGCAAAGAAGGTGAGCCACTCCATAGGGTTACAGCACTGGCAGAGAGTGGTAAAGATGGGCATACTGCATGGCACCCAATGTGTTAAGCCCTAGCCATATTTTCAGAAAATTCGCCTAAAATGCATACGTAAATGGAAGATTGCTCCACTTCTACAAGGTCCATTGATTGATTGATTGATTGGGTAGGGCGGGTTTGGGGTTGGGGGGGGGAACACTGTACAACTGTACAAGCAAAACTGAACATTGGGATATTGACAACCATACTAGGTAATTTATATTGGAGGGGGTTGGGGGGGGGGGAAACTATGTACGAACAAGCAAAACTGTACATTGGAATATTGACAAAACCATACTAGGTAAATTACTGTACATTGGAGGGGGTTGGGTTAGGACATTTACAGGGGCCAGTTTCGAATTGCAGTCTCCCGTAGGTGTTCCTTGAGAGTGGTTTTGAAAGTGGGTAGTGATTCACATTCCTTTACAGCTTTGGGTAGGGCGTTCCACATTGATGTGGCATAATTGCAAAACGTGTTTAGTCCCTTGTTTGAACCGAATCTGGGTTTAACATGATTTGTGGAGCTCCCTCTGGTGTTGTGATCGTGGTATTCACTGACCTTTGGGAAGTATTTTGACATGTACATGGGTACCTTGGTCGTGTAGTGTATCTTGTAGACCAGGCCCATTGCAAGTTGCTGTACTCTGTCGTCTACTCTAAGCCATCCTAGGTTGTCAAAGTGGGCAGGGTTGAGGTGGGTTCTAGGAGTAAGGTCAAGTAGTAGTCTGACCAGTTTGTTTTGAGATGTTTGTAATTTTGTTTTTAGCGCCTTTGAGGTGCTTTAGTACCATGAGGTGCAAGCATAGTCGTAGTACCCTTGAATGTGTGCTCCTGCCAGAGTCTTCAGGGTATTCCTGTTTACCAGAGAGGAGATCCGGTACAAGAATCGAGTTTGTTGATTGACTTTTTTTATTACATTGGATGCCATTTTGTCACAGGAGAGATTAGCCTCTAGGATGGACCCAGGTAGGTAATTTCATCTTTCCTTGTGACAATATTGTCACCCACTGTAACTGAGAAGCCGTCGGTCTTGCTGAGTTTGTTATTTGAACCGAAGAGAATGGACTCTGTTTTGCCCATGTGTAATGATAGTTTGTTATCAGCGAGCGATATGCAGATTCTGCCTAGTTCCGAGCTGAGGGTTTTTTCAACCTGTAACTTGTTCTTGTCAGAGACCTGCAGGGCTGAGTCGTCCACAAACAGGAACAAGTTGCAGTCACAAGATGACGACATGTCATTTGCATAAATTAGAACAGTAGCGGTCCTAGTATGCTTCCTTGTGGAACACCACAGCTCACTGTGAGGGGGGGGGGGTATAGGGTACCGTTTACCTCCACCATCTGTTCCCTCCCCTCAAGGTAGGATTGCATCCAGCTCACTGATAGACTATCAAAACCAATTGCTTTTAGCTTGTCAATCAGAATGGAGTGATTGACAGTGTCGAAGGCCTTTTGTAGGTCCAGCATGACCATGCCGCAGTATTTGCCCGCGTCCACCTCTTGTTTGATGTGGTCGTTCAAATAGAGAAGGCATGTGTCAGTGGAGTGGGATGTTCTGAAGCCAGATTGGAATTCGTAGATTAGATTTTTTTCCGCTAGGTACTTTTCGACCTGTTCGTAGACTATTTTTTCCATGACTTTCGAGATGGAGGTGAGAATAGAAACAGGGCGGTAGTTGCCTGGGTCTAATTTGCTGCCCTTTTTGTGCAGAGGGGTCACCCTCGCAATTTTGAAGTCCTTGGGGACGTGTCCCTGTTTTATGGAGAGGTTTATTATGTGTGTGATGACTGGGGTGATGGCGGCTGCTGAGTCTCTGAGGAATTTGGAGGAGATGTTGTCATGGCCAGTGGCCTTGTTAGGTTGGAGGGCGCTCAGTTTTTTGAGTACCTCATCTGTTGTTACCATTTCCAGCTTGAAGTCGTCCTTGCGGACCCCTAGGTTTTTGTAGTAAGCTACTATGTGTTCTACCCCATAAAGCCCTGAGTGGGAGGGTAGTTTGTTTACCAGTGTTGTGGCTATGTTTGTGAAGAACATTTTTAAGTAATTGGCTACATCCAGCTTGTGTGTGATGAGCGTGTTGTCCGTTTTTATGTTTATGTTTGAGAATCTCGTTTTAAGTTTTTTACTGCAGCCTAGTTGATTATTGAGTCATTTCCAAAGTGCACATGGTTTATTTTTGTTTTCCTCGGTTTTGTCATTGATGAAATTCTTTTTTGCAGTTTTGATCATGGAGTTTACGTCGTTTCTTAGTCTGTTTTTTTCCAGTTTGAGTTCAGTCACGTGGGCTTGGAGTTCACTGCTCGTGCTTTTGGTAAGCTTTGACTGACTTTTACGAAACTCAGAGCATTTTTTGTCTCTGATTTTCATAGCGGCCAGTATTTCGGAGTGCATCCACGGCTCAGCGCGATTATTTAGCCTGGTGGTTCTTAGGGGGGCCATGTCCTTTAGTATTGTTGAAAATTTGGTTTTGAAACCAAGCCATGTTTCTTCAGCCAGTGTACCATTGAGTTCATCTGACCAGTCCAGGCTCTCCAGTTCAAGGTTAAAGGCCTCGCTAGAGTAGGTTTTGAGGTCTCTAGATGTGACTGTTTTGTGGCAGCCAGCCTTTTGTTTTCGCTTTTTGCGGGTACAGAATATCATATAATGATCACTTAACCCGCATGCTATAACCCCTTTATTGGAGATCTTGGACTTGTCGGAGGTCAGAATGAGGTCAATGATAGTGTGGGTTGTGTGATTAGCTGGTTGAGGCCGTGCAGATCACAAAACCTACTGAATGACTTGAAGACGGGTGCATCTTTTCGTTGCATATCCGTGTTCCAGTCTCCAATAAGAATTTTGTCTACATCCTCAACTCCAGCTAAACACCCGTCAAGTGTATCATAAAAGCCACTATGATCTGGCGGTCTTTAGATTGAGCCAACCAGTAGGGATTTCGCCCTTTCGAATAGGATTTCCACCCATACAGTTTCAATTGATTCATGATTCAGGTCATTTCTGTTGATGAATTTGGTGTCTTTGTGTATGTACATACAGACGCCACCTCCATGTTTGTTCCTATCATTTCTGATTATTGAGTAGTTCTCAATCTCTATCTCTGGATCTTTTACAGAATCGTCAAGCTTAGTTTCTGAGAAGCACAGTATGTTTGCCTTACCATTTATGAATAATTGTTTGATTTCATCCAATTTGTTTTTTAGGCTGTTTATGTTAAGGTGGAAAATGTTCAGTCCATTGGAGTTGGTTATTTCATTGATGTTGTCCGGTTCGACCATTTGCATGTTCAGTTGCATGGTATCTAGGGACATCTATGGATCTTAGGGAATGTATTCCCAGTGTCAGAAATATTGTGTCTCTTACTAGGCTTGAGTAAATTGAATTTCTTTATAATTTTTTTATTTTTTACTGGGTAATTATACAGTAATAATAGAGAACAGAACATGATTATCCTAAATCCATTGCCATTCATTCAGACACGCAAGTCAAAACAAATAACGTGTTGCTCTTCTCCTGCACCTTTGTCGTTGCAATCAGCTCTCGCATGGGATACCGTTGGCTCCAGAATTTAATTGGCTACAAAGGCGGTCAATCATTTTCACCATCACAGGTGACTGGTCCGTTCTGGACCCGGCCAAACCGGACGTGGTCACTTGTCCGAATGTCTTGTAAAATGACGCTCGTCGGTTGTTTGGTCTTGTAACCCGAGACTGGAAGCACGCAATATGTCAAGTATGGTGTCGATTGAACGGCGGCAAATTTAACTTTCCAACAATGTATTGGTTGATCGGAAAAAACACAGCCTGAAGCCGACAGACGAGGGCAAAGTTTTGGGTGACGGCCCGCGGTCGGGCCATCCAATGTTTAAGAGGATATGACTATATAGTATGTTTGTTTATTTGTTTGTTTGTCTGTGTGTGTTTAGAGGAGGGGTGGGGTTTGTTGCACGCTAATTACCTGCTCTCATCCTGTGTGTGTGTGTTTAGATGTTTGTTGCAGGTTAATTCCCTGCTCTCATCTGCTGTGTATGTGTGTGTGTTTAGATGTTTGTTGCAGGTTAATTCCCCACTATAATCCTCTGTGTGTGTGTGTGTTTAGATGTTTGTTGCAGGTTAATTCCCTGCTCTAATCCTCTCTGTGTGTGTGTGTGTGTGTGTGTGTGTGTGTGTGTGTGTGTGTGTGTGTGTGTGTGTGTGTGTGTGTGTGTTTAGAGGTTTGTTGCAGGATAATTCCCCGCTCTCATCCTCTACCATGCGTTGTTAGCCTCGGGTCATTACTTTGAAACACTCCATTGAAGCTGCAAATTAAAAAAAAATTGGCAACAAAAAAAGCCAAGTTCTTGTCAAGAGCTATTTCTCCGGAGATGGTAACTGGGACTGCAAGGACTGACTGCAAACACAGCCGTGCTAAGCATAACGTTTCTAATACAGGCTCATACAGGAACAACTGACGATGACACGCAACAGGCCCCCCAGCTGGGCTAGATCCACAAAGAATGGATTGCACGTAGCAAGTTGCGCCCTTACTTACAATTCATTATGAATTGAAAATGGAGGACCCTGATGTACAGTAAACAAGACGAAAGTATTTCTCTGGTCTGCATTCCCTTAACAATTGTGTGTATTGAGCCGTACTGCATTGTACCCATTCTGCAATCTGTTAATACAATTTGCATTCAATCAATCACTGTGCGGAACGAACCCAGGGAGAGGACCCGTAGACCTCGGGCCGGGAACCCGAGCAAAAAACCCAGGAGGGGCATAGCAGCCAGGGGGGCTGAAAACGGGTGCAGAGGCCCAGAGAGGGGGGGCGGGGATGGGAACAGAGACCCGGAGAGTGGGGCTGGATCCGGGGACCGAGGCCCGACAAGGGGGGGTGGGGACAGGAACAGAGGCCTGGAGAGGGGAGGCAGGGAGAAAAGCAAGGAGCAGGAGAGGGGAGCTGGACCCGGGGACCGAGGCCCGACGAGGGGGGGTGGGGACGGGAACAGAGGCCCGAAGAGGGGAGGCGGGGAGAGAAACAGGGAGCCGGTCAGGGAGCCTGGAGCCAGGGACCGAGGGCAAGGACCCCGGAGCAGGATCCCGGACGAGAGACCCTCCAGCCGCCAGACTAGGGACCGGATCAGGAGAGCCGGAACAGAGGTGCGGCGGCGACGACCCCCGGAGCAGGATCCAACGCAGACCACGGCGAAGACCATGGCGAAGACCACAGCGAGGACCACGGCGAGGACCAGGGCGCCGATCACGGCGTAGGGCTGGACCAGACGGGGAGCCAGGACCAGTCGAGGAGCCGGTGTAGCAGCCGGACCAGGTGTAGAGGCTGGGCAGGACGGCGAGGCGTGGCGTAGGATCCGGAGATGAGGAGCCTGGAACGGTGACAGCCGGGGCTACGCTGACCGGAACCAGGCTGGCAGCGACGGCCGGATCAGCTGTGGAGGCCTTGTTAGCGGTACTAGCCCTGCTCGCCCTCTGAGCCTTGCTAGGCCTCGGAGGTCTGCGAACTGCGGGGGCTAGGCTAACCGTGGGGCCTGAGCCAGCTGTAGGAACTAGGCTACCGGGCGGGACTGTACTAGCTGTGGACATCTGGTCAGCTTCAAGAACTAGGCTGACCGTGAACCTTGAGCCTAAGCTAGCAGTGGGGACTGTGCTAGCTGGGGAGGCCTGGTTAGCTGCGGGGGCTAAGCTAACGGGCGGAACTGTGCTAGCTGTGGACGTCTGGTTTGCCTCAGGAACTAGGCTGACATGAACCTTGAGCCTAAGCTAGCAGTGGGGACTGTGCTAGCTGTGGAGGCCTGGTTAGCTGTGGGGGCTAAGCTAACGGGCGGGACTGTGCTAGCTGTGGACGTCTTGTTAGCTGCAAGAGCTAAGCTAACAGGCGGGGCTGTGCTAGCTGTGGACATCAGGTTAGCTTCAGGAACTAGGCTGACCGTGAATCTGGAGCCTAAGCTAGCAGTGGGGACTGTGCTAGCTGGGGAAGCCTGGCTAGCTGCGGAGGCTAAGCTAGCAGACAGGGTTGTGCTAACTGTGGACGTCTGGTTAGCTGTAGGAGCGAAGCTAACGGGCGGGGCTGTGCTAGCTGTGGACGTCTGGTTAGCTGTAGGAGTGAAGCTAACGGGCGGGGCTGTGCTACCTGTGGACGTCTGGTTAGCTGTAGGAGCGAAGCTAACGGGCGGGGCTGTGCTAGCTGTGGACATCTGGTTAGCTGTAGGAGCGAAGCTAACGGGCGGGGCTGTGCTAGCTGTGGACTTCTGGTTAGCTGTAGGAGCGAAGCTAATGGGCGGGGCTGTGCTAGCTGTGGATGTCTGGTTAGCTTCAGGAGCTAGGCTGACCGTGAGTCTTATGCTAGCTGGCTGGCTAGCTGCGGGGGGAAAGCTAGCAATGGGGAGCCGGTTAGCTGACGTGGCTACGCTAGCCATGGGAACCATACCTGGGATTCGGCTGGTGGGTAGGGTAGGGTAGTAGCAAGCGACCTAAACCCATCCATGCTCCAGATCACCGTCCACCATGCTATGAATGATCGTCATGGTATCGGCCACCTTGTCTGCTGCGCTCTTAGATGGTGGCGTCATTCTGTTACGGTTGGGGCTGAAGATAAAGGTGAGAACACAGTTTGCAGACAAGGAGGAAGGAACGGAGGCAGAGACGATGGGTGATGCTTAAAGAAGGGAAGTTTACTGACTCAATCAAAATACAAAACAAACGAAAGGAACTAGTACTACTAAACAACGAAGGAAAACAAGAAAACGACAGGGGTAGACAGGCATGAACTCACTAGACATCAACAGGGAAGGCAGGCACGGGGAAAACGATGAGACAATGACGCCACAATGATCCCAACAAACCACAAGCAATAAATACAGACACTAATTAACACTGATTACTAAAGGAAAACACCTGGGGGAAGAAGACACTAGAACAAATACAATAAACAACAATACCGAACAAGGACTAAACTAATACAACACACAGAATCAAAATGCCAACACAGAGAAAACCTAAACAGACAACACTTCAAACATAGACACTAGTTGCCACAACAAAATATTATTAACATGAGCATGTAGGGTCAATGTTGACTGCAGCTTCTGCAGAAATAAAGCCGACGGGGGTTTAGCATTTCCAGACTTCAACTACTATTTTAAAGCATTCTCTTTAAGACCACTGATCACCTGGTTTGATTCTCAAGCATCTGTATCCTGGAGACCATTATAGGAGAACATAGTGGCACCACATAGACTGCAGGATATAGTATACACACCAACTTATCAATTAAGCAATGCAACTTGAAATTTGGCCCTCTTATTACACATGTGATCCGGATATGGCGTGACACACAGAAAAAATGTACTAACCAACATAAATGGCATAGTCATTCTCCCCTATTTAATAACAATTCACTCCTTATTGCACAACAACCTATCAGATTTACCAAATGGGAAAAGAAGTCGGCTTTCCTTCCACTTAACACCCCTGCAAAAAAAGATATAACCCTCCCAGGAGAGATACCTATGGTAAAACATTTTAGATGCTTGGGAGTGGAAATATTCCCCACCATAAGACAAACGGTGAAGCACAATTACACAAAAATCCAAAACAAAATCAAAGACGACCTTGATAGGTGGGCAAAACTTAAAAACTCAGTACAGGCACAGATATCAATAGTTAAGATGGACGTACTACCTAGAATCAACTTCTTCAGTTCAATGCTACCGTTACCCCCTCCAGAGGGTTACTGGAAAAGATTACACTCCTCCACATACAAATTTATTTGGAATAACAAACCACCACGTATAAAAAGATCCACCGCACAGAGAAATAAAGCAGACGGTGGCATGGCATTTCCAGATTTTTTCCACTATTTTAAGGCGTACACATTAAGACCATTGACAACATGGTTTGATCCCCAAGCATTAGTATCCTGGAGAAAATTAGAAGAAAACATAGTAGCTCCACATAGACTGAAGGACATAGCATACACTAAACTACCAATCAAGCACTGTGAACGGAAATTTGGCCCCATAATTACTCATGCGATCCGGATATGGCGTGAAACACAAAAAAAATATCCTAACCCACATAAATGGCACAATCATACTCCCTTATTCAACAACAATGCACTCTTAATTGAAAAACGTCCTATAAGATTCCCTATATGGGAAGAGCAAGGCATACACTCATTAGGGGATGTTTTTAACAAACAGGGTTTTTGTAGTTATGGAGAAATATGCAAAAAATGTAATCTCACCAAGTCCACATGGCTTTTTTACATACAGTTACGGCTATGTTTGAAGTCTCACGGTGTTCCATTAGACATACCAATTGAACACCACAGATACCACAAATTCTTCTATGAAAGAGAGACATCGAGAGGTTTTGTTTCAGATTTTTATCATCAATTACTAATGTCCTTGTATGAAACCCTCCAACTAGACTCTGTCTGGAGGAGGGATATACCAGACCTGGAAAGTGACTTTGATTGGCAAGGAGCCTGGGCAAATGTCCGACTTACATCAAGGAACCCGGACCATCAACAAATTAATCTTAACTATATTCACAGGACATACTTGACTCCTATAAGACTGAACAGAATGGGTCTTAAACAAGACTCCAAATGCTCCCAATGTACAAATGGGGACGAAGGGACATTTATGCACATGTATTGGGACTGCCCACCAGTTAAGATATTCTGGAAAGATGTGACCCAACAATTATCAAAACTCGTATCTTGGAATATACCTGTACACCCCTCTGTATTACTATTGAATGATGTTTTTGAGTTTGCAGTACATCCACAGCTAAAGAGATTGGTTCTATCGGGTATCACAGTAGCTAAAAAGCTGATAGCATCACGCTGGTTTCAACCGGAAAAAATTTGCCGGAAAGTTTGGTTTCTTACATATCTCGATGTGATTTATCAAGAAATATCTACAGCAAGAATTCTGGGTCTCAATGAATCCAAAATGACAATGTGGTTAGAAGTGGTGGAGAGAATAAAAGCTAGCTTATAATGGTAGTGTCTGGTTAGGAGCGAGGGATAATGGAGGTACTATCCAAAGAGGGGTCCGGGAGGGGGGGGTTCGAGCTGGAGCATATGTGTGTAGGTTTTTAGATAACAGGTATTAGGGGTATATCCTGTATAAGACATTGGTATAAATGGTAATTTCGTTGGATATACACTGTGTATTAATGCTTGTGTATCTTATCGTGTGTTGTCATGTTTGTTTATATGTGTTTAAAAAATAATAAAGGAAAAAAAAAAAAAAGGAAAAGAAGGGCATACAACATTGGGGGATGTCTTCAACGACCGGGGTTTCTGCAGCTATAAAGATATATCTAACAAATTTAACCTCACCAGCTCCACTTATTATTTCTATCTACAATTAAGAGCAGCTTTAAGGGCTCATGGAGTCCCATTAAAGATGCCACTTGAGCACCACAGATATCACAAATTATTTTATGAAAAGGAGACATCGAGAGGCTTCGTCTCTGACTTTTAGCGTCACTTACTTACGTCCTCATATGATGTCCTTCCCCTAGACTTAGTTTGGAGGAAGGATATACCAAACTTGGAAGTAGATTTTGATTGGGATGAAGTCTGGGCAAACGTTCGGCTGTCGTCACGCAACCCGGATCATCAACAGATTAATCTTAATTTTATTCATAGGACTTACTTAACTCCTAGACGTTTGCACCTAATGGGGCTTAAACAGGACCCTCGATGCTCCTTGTGTTTAAACGGTGATATTGGTACATTTATGCATATGTATTGGGAATGCCCTCCTGTTAAGATATTCTGGGACGAAGTAACCACTCAATTATCAGAATTCTTATTTCTGACCATACCTGTACTGCCTTCTGTATTGTTGTTGAATGATGTTTCTCAGTTATCAACCTCTATACATGTAAAGAGAAAATTTTTGGCCGGTCTCACGGCTGCCAAAAAGTTGATAGCATCACGCTGGATTCAACCGGATAAAATGTGCCGGAAGGTATGGGTTCTTACCTATCTCGATGTGATTTATCTAGAGATATCTACCGCACAAATTTTAGGTGTTAATGAAGCCAGCATAGCAATCTGGTTAGATGTGGTGGAGAAGACAAAGGATAGCATATGAATTTGTAATCCCTGGTGTTAAACGGAATAATGGATGGATAGTCCAAGAGGGGGTCCTGAGGGGGGGGGGGGGGGGGGGGGAAGGGAA
The DNA here is from genome assembly GCF_963971535.1 of Notolepis coatsorum. NCBI lineage: Eukaryota > Metazoa > Chordata > Actinopteri > Aulopiformes > Paralepididae > Notolepis > Notolepis coatsorum. Next base: position 58,220,314 of record NC_140179.1, on the reverse strand, counting down.
GGAGAAGGAAAGAGTAAGGAAGAGCAAGCAAGAGCATATGTATTGTATTGTATTTATTATGTGTATATCTTTCAATCTACATTTATTTTGATTTAAGTAATGGACTGTCATTATTGTTGTTATTATTATGTCGGTCATAGTCCTGTGATTTATTGTGGATTTCTACTGTTAATGTATTGTGTGTCTAGTTTTATGTTAAAATAGGGAAAATAAAAAACATGTGTTAAAAAAAGAAAAAAAACATTACATATTTCTTGTTGTGGAATTAACACAACATTATGCATAGTTTTCACAATAAATAAAATCAGAATTTGTTCTTACTTGCTTGTCTGGGTAAATGAAGGTTATAGAAATGTTTTTTTTGAAAACCGATACCGATATTTTCCGATATCACATTTTAATGCCGATATCGGCCGATAATATCGGTAGGCCGATAATATCGGACATCCCTACTATATACTTATTGTCTATGTGTCTTGTAAGCCCATATGGGCTGGGCATACATCTGTATGTAAGACACAAAAATAAAAAACATCAATCAATGTATCATTAACAATTACATTTATTACATGTATAGTCTACACAAAAATTACAGTGAATAAATAAATAAGAACTAAACTCAATTGTGCGGATATAGCTATAGTGGAATATAATGGACACATCTACATTCTGCTCTCAGCAGATACCATTCCTTTCATGTAGGCTATATATTTGCCATGTTGCATTCATATTTCATATACCGTCTTTTTCTATATTGTTATTATTTATTGTTGGTTTCATTTATGTTTTACATTGCTTATTGTATACATTGTAACAGCCAGTGAAGAAACATTCCACTGTCACAAATAAAACCTTGAACTTGTAGGTGGAGTTGAACATCAATCATGTAAATCATGAACCATGCCATCCAATTATCAGTGACCAATCACGCTATTTAAAGGGTCAACTCTGCACCCTAGGCTTACACACACAATATGGGAAATATACTGGTTTGCGTCACAGTGTTGGGAAAGTTCACTTTCTAGTTCAGTTCACAGTTCACACATTTTAAAATGAACTAATTCGTTCATAATTAAAAAATGTTAACTAATGTTCATGGTTTCAAAAATGAACTCGTTTATAGTTCTTTTTTCAATACATTGCTGCGAGCTATTATTTGTAAAAATTATTGCCACAACCCATATAGAACCACAGACAGCAATCAGAATACTGGCATTTCCATCACACTGTGATTATTTATCAGTGTGTCCCCTACCGTTGCCTTGAAGGGCCGGCCCATGTCGCGCATAACGAGTCTCTCTCTGCACACGCACACATGTGTGCGCCCGTCCCAAATCTGGCACACGTTTGAACTAAGTTATACTGTGATAGAGCGCCGAGAATGAACGCGTTCACAATTACGTTAATCTAGCGGAAATACAGTACGTTCAGTTCACGTTCGCCCAAAATATGAACGAGTTAACACCGCGTTAACTCGTCCCATGCCACTTTCTTTTGGGTAGCCTTGTACCCCGTACTGACACTACTAAATATGCACTCCCTGCAACAGTAGCTCCAACTCTGCACCGGTAAAGTTGGACCTGCGTCTCGTGCCAGGTGCACATCCGCGTCTGCTTTCCTCTTGGAAATCTTTTTGGAATCTGTTTGCACACGACGCTGGCGGGGCGTGTCTGTATGCAAATGTAGGTGTACGAGAATGCGCTTTCAGTTTAAGAATGAGTGACGTTCTTCATTCAGAGGATCGCAGCTGAGAACACTTTGGCCATTTACGAACACCTTTTCACGCGTTCAGGTAGCTATCCGGAGGAGATATTTCATAAGTTTCCTCTTACAAACTTCTTACAGTATTTACGAACATACCTTTATGAGGTCCATTGAGAGCAAGCTCTCATTTACAATGACGTTGAGAAATACAACACATAATAAATACAAAAAGAAAAACAATATACAAAAAGAAAGTCAAATCAATTAAACATATAAAATAATTAAAAACAACTGCAGACTGTGGCAAAGTGGTTCGCTATTAGATTTAAACGGACCAATAGATACTAATGAATTGAGTTTTAAAGTGCATTACAAAACATCCCATTTCTTTGTGGCACAGAAGCTAAACGCAGATTTTCCTAATTCGGTGCAAACACTGGGTACCTTAAGGCAATCACAGAGAGAGTATGATTAAGTCCAGAACTCCAGTCCAGTAATGAAGTGACGTAGGGTCACTTCGGCTAAGGAGGACAGATTACACTTCATGCCAATGATTAAGTGTCATGGGGCTATCTATCCCATGTCCTATTAGTAGGAACCTAGTAGCTGACTCCCACCTAAAAGGACAATATACTACCTTATGCATACCCCACCTTATGTGAATACTGTATACTTCATCAGATCATATATTTAGCATTTAAGCATTTTTTGATTATATATTATTATTATTAGATTAGATTAGATTAGATTTAGATTATTAGATTATATATTTCATATTTTAGCATTTCGTTTTTCTTTTGGTTAGATTAGATTTAGATTATTGGATTATTAGATTATATATTGTAATTATTTATTGTAGGGCAAATATAACTGAGAGATATACATACCCGCATCTCGCACCTTGTTGCCCATATGCACATGTCCAGATTATATTACTATATTGTTTACACTGCTTTTTTATTCTATTTAATTTTTACTTCTCCACTGTACTATAATTATGTGACCTGTACCATGTCTTATACTACCTGTACCTCCCCTCCCCCCTCCCCAATTTTTCTTTTTCTTTTTATAAACCTTTATTTACCCAGGGTAGTTTCGCTGAGCACGGATGCTCTTTTTCAGCTACGCCCTGCTTCACATTCACACAGTTCCATTCACACCTGCGAACTTCCCAGTACAACCACAGTCTGACACCGTTGGCCACTGAGCAACACCACTGACACACACTAACCATGTCCTATTATTCAAAACCGCTCTTAAATAGCACCTACGGGAGGCTGCAATTCGAAACTGGCCACCGTAAATGCCCAAAACCCCCACCACCTCCTAATAGACAGTCTCCTCCCCACCGCATGTATATATTCCCTCCCCGCGGTATGTATATTTCTCTCCCACCCTGCCAACCACCCCCTCCTAATGTACAGTCCCCTCCCCATCATATGTATATACTCTGTCAGGTTCTAGGGGTAACAGTACTGTATATTTGAATACCGTTTATGTCACAAATGTATCAGTACTAAATACCTATATGTCCCTATGCCATAAATGTCATGTATGTTGTGTATGTCATAAATGTCTATATGAATTGAAAATGGGGGACCCTGATGGAAACAAGACAAACGTCTTTCTCAGGTCTGCATCCCCTTAACAATTGTGTGTATTGAGCCGTACTGAATTGTACCCATTCTGCAATCTGTTAAATAAAGTTTTCATTCATTCATTCATTCATTCATTCATTCATTCATTCATTCATTCATTCATTCATTCATTCATTCATGCCTATTAGTAGGATGCACACTAACCATGCACACACAGCTATTCTATTTGTAATGACATCTTGCCGGCATAGAATTGTGGATAGTTGTGTTTGGTTAATATATTAACAGCTTAATTGTGGATAGTTGTGTTTGGTTAATAGATTAACATCTTAATTGTGGTTCTGTATACATAGTGGCTCCGCTCGGCGTCACTCATGCACTATCCTCGCATATGTGCACGCGCACTGAATAAAATTCCACAATGTACCTTTATCCAAGTATTCGTCTGACCACACCCCTCGTTAGCTTACCTTCATAAGCAGGTGTGTGGTCACCTGCTCTTCTCCTTTCTCGCTTTCACCACAAGGAAGTGCCTCGGTAGATCCCCACTTGACGTGATGTGATGGTAGGAGAAGAGTTGGAAAACAAGAGATACGTTGACATCATATCTTTATTTTCTCTCTCACTATTTGCGAGAAAATACGGCGATATTGTCTTCGTCACTGGAGTGTCTGGAAGATGGTGATCATTCTAAAAACCTCCACCGGTTTTCGTAGTGGGAGCACGCCGCTACATGCCTCCCAACTGCAGTCTTCCTTGCTGTGGCTGGTTGCGGTAAAACCTTTCAGCGACACAGCTGGACTGTAGGACACGCCGCTGTTGTGAGAAGAGGTGGGTTCCAGGTTGGTGAGTAATGTTTTGCTTGCGAGCTCCACTTGTCTGTTAGTGCTATGGGGGCTAGTTGACAATGTTTGCGGAAACCGGCCCCAGATTAGGGTCCTTTGTTCAGCCTTTAGGCGACGACGGATGACCTTGGTTTGAAGCCCATTATAGCAACTAGTGGGCCACGGCCAGTAGAACTGGTGATCCGAGGATCTCTGGACGCGTGGGTACTTCTCTGTCACCGTATAGGCCCCGTCTCTCATATGCAAATGAGAGTTTACCCTAAACGAGGAAATGTGAGCATAGATGTTCGTTATCGGAAAATCCATGTTCAAGTCAGCTACAGCCCAGATGGGAATTGTGCTGGCTCCGCCGGATGTTGGTAAAATCACCGTTGTAAAACTGTGTTAACATCTCGTTTCTCTTTTCTCTTAAAAGGTGAGGAGGGTTTCAGAACGGCGGCCTGTCTGAGTGTGACTTGTTGTATCGTTGTGTACGAGTTCAGGTGGTAGCTGCTTAGCTTGCGTGCTAGTTGTGGCCTACTGTGTTAGCCAGTCAGCTGTTAGCTGCGGCGCTAGCTCGCTGTGTTTACCAGGAGCCTGTTGTGTCACTAGGCTAGGTAACGTTAGCTTGCTGCTATCGGCCGAGAGCGGCCGTTAGCTTAATGCTACACTGTTGAACGTGCTGTGACTATAACATGTTTTTAACACTCTTGACTACGACGTCATCTTTGACAGAGGATGTTCGTCGAACCTAACCTGGGGCCAGCCGGCGAGGACTGCGTCAACAAGGAGCACCGTAGCGGCGGGTTGGAGCAGCGAGCTGCCCGTGTCGTCAAACACAGGAGGCTGTGTTTACTTCGGTGCCATGTTAGAGACTGCAATTCGCTTGATCTGCGCTCCCGGTAGGCAAGGTCCTGACCAGACCTTGAACACTTCTTCTTGCTTTCCCTTCTAAATGTTTTGTAAATAACGATGTTTTCCAAAACGAGTGTTGCTGCACTACATTTAGGATACGACACGAGTTATGTGTGAATTGTCTTGTCACTGGTCTCCATGCAAATCGGGTTATTGTTACAGATGTGAAATGATCTGGTTTGTTGTGTTGAGACACATTGTGTGTTCATGTATCGTGTACTCACAACTAAGGGGGTTAAACTAACCTATAAAGCTATGCTTAGTGACATATGAGTAAAGAATGATTCTTTTCTCAGCCTGTAATGACAATGAAAAGTGTGTTCACATATTAACAGGTTTACCTGTTTAACTGGCCGTATTAAGGGTAAAGTAGGAGGGTTGTGTTTCCCCCCGGTTCCCTGGGGACTTCTTCATCCTCCTCTCAGACATGTTGTTACATTATATTGGGTCAAGGACTACAGCCCCCTCAGCATCGACGGGGCACCGGTTGAGAGAGTCAACAGCTTTAAGTACCTCGGAGCCTACATATCCGAGGACTTGACATGGACCACACACATTGACAGTGTTGTGAAGAAGGCACGAGGCGCCTAAGGAAGTTCCAAGTCAGTCAGAAGATCCTTAAGAACTTCTACTCATGTACAATAGAGAGCATCCTGACTGGCAACATCACCTCCTGGCTTGGGAATAGCACTGCACAAGACCGAAGCAGACTACAAAGAGTGACACGTTCAGCCGAACGCACAATTGGAGGGGGGCTCCCCACCCTCCAGAACATTTACAACAAGCGGTGCAGGGGCAAGGCTAAGAGAATCATTAAAGACTCCAGTCACCCGAACAACTGCCTCTTTGAACTGCTGCGGTCAGGCAAGAGATACCGGAGTCTCAAGGCGAGCACAGAAAGACTCAGAAGAAGCTTCTATCCCCAGGCCATCAGGCTGCTAAACGAACAATGGACACTACACAACAACAACCATCAAACGCACATAGCACACACATCCACACGCACACACTCACTTTAAACAAACACACTGTAGCACCCACTCCACACACTTTATAGCACACACTCACTTTAAACAAACACACTGTAGCACCCACTCCCCACACTTTATATTTATTGATGAAGGACTGCACTACAACTCGTACACCTTACTGTAAATTGTACCTAAATTGTACCTCATCCCATTTCTGCTTGCACTATATAGTATTGTACATTAGTACACTGCATAGTATTGTATATTATATGGTAACTCAGTTACGTCTATTCTGCATCGAACATTGTACATATGTCTATACTGAACACTGTGACCTCATTTTCTACTTCTAAATTACATGCTATACTATGTTATTTGATACTATCTTGTCTAGCACAGTCTCTGGAGGGTAACAGTAAGAAGCATTTTGTATGAAAGTATTCTGTACTTCTGTATGACAACTATTAAAGAAACTTGAAACACTGTGTGGTAGGGATACAATGTAACCCTTGGCTTAGTTGTTGGGGTTGTGCTAACCGCTTGAGAAACTTTATTTTCCTAAAGAAAATATTGTTTGGTAACTTTTTCGTGTGTGCTTAGCAAGGCCTGTGGCCGATACTAATCGAGAATTGTGTATTCTCTCATTATGAAAAACGGCGTTCCTCTGTAGAGTGTTTTTGCCATTTTTTGTAGGTGATAATGGGTTGTGTGTGTCGTGTGACCTACAACTGGGTTGGGCTGGCCACAGAAGCACATGTGTAAGTCTGGTACCGGGGCTCTTGAGAGGGCCCTCTCTATTCTGTGTTTTTTCCTTAGTAAAAATCAGATAGCAGGTTGGCACATGCGCTGTGTGAAGCTGTTAGACGCTTCATGTAGCTGACTATGACTGCGTCATACTCTTTTTTGTCATTACATCGTATCATGGGTGTGGGGTCGTAAAGGGGTGAACTGGTAACCTTTTCTCCCCCTTTTTTCTGTTGGTCAGGGGTAAACCCACCTGTCCTTCAAGGTTCCTGTCACGTTGCGGTTCGGCACGTTACAGGGTGAGGGGGGGGGGGGGGGGGTGGGAGTTTCCTGGTCCCACGCCCTGGAATATTGGGCGTGTGCACCGCAGAAATTCCCCCGCCATAGAGTACACTGTGTGCGTCTCTGTTGGTAGGACTTCCGTGTGCTGTTCAGGTCCATATGATGGATCTGTTTCGGGGGGTGGTCAGGGCTCCTCCTCACGAAGCTCCTATTCGGGCCTTCTGTGAGTTGGGACTCTCCTTCCATGTGAGGGAGCGTCCTCAGAGTACAGAGCCTCTTCCTCAGATTGTCAAGGTGAGTGGAACCTCAAGAAGGAGTTCTACTCTATTGTGTGTGTATTCGATTCAATTCGATTATTGAGTGTGTATGGGTTCAGTGCCTCCTCCCCGGAGAGCCCTAAAACCAAACTTTTACATGGCTCAAGGTGCAATATATTCTTTTCAATCTGTACAGCTCGCGTGGGAAGTCTCTCTGGGGATTTCCGTCTCCTCCCTACGGGAGGGTGGTGGGATGTAAAAATGTGAACAGTTTTTACCCCCGGCTGTGTAGACTGGGATACATACTGTTGGTGCTTCCTTCTTTTCTATTAAGAAGAGTTGGAGTTAGGAAGCATCACACCCCTCTTGTCGTTCCCCTGGGCGCCTTGGGGATTCAATGACAGGTCTAAATAGCCTGTTCATTGATGTGGTTGTGTCCCGACGCACGTATAGTGCTAGCTCGGGGTGTTCTGTAATCAGGCGAATGACTGGCACGCCTTGGTTGCTTGAGGTTAAAACAGCGTTTTTATAAAGCAACTGGGATGGAGGTTTTTCCTCTTCCGACGACCTGTTTTGGTTGTCGACGGATTCTCGTTCATATCTGGGGGATGATGACGGAATGGATCTGAACATATGTAGAGGGGTCTCACGCCCTGGGGGTGGGCCACCGGGCGCGGTTCGCACCGAACGTCTGGGTGGCGCCTTCTTTTCATGTTTAAGATCGACACGCATATCTGCCCCTTCTCCTGGAGTAGGCATGTCGGCGTGGTTAGGGCACGGGACTGGTTCTGGTCACGCTGGTCCGGATCAGTTAAACCTGTTGTCCACCGGGGATGCAGATCTGCTGTTCTGGTACCCTGAGGGACTTGGGCTTTTTCAGGGGGAAAATGCCAGGTCGGTCCGGGTGTCACAGGGTTAAGCGCTATGGAGACCCTGGGTGGGTACATTTTGTACTCTGCACTGTCGTAATGGCTTACGGCCATGCCAACCTGTACACGCTCGATCTCGTCAGATCTCGGCCGCTACGCAGGTTGGTCCTGGTTAGTACTTGGTTGGGAGACCGCCTGGGAATACCAAGTACGGTGTGCTTGGGGCTGGTTCTCCATTCTTTTCGCTCCTCTCTCACGCATGGCGAAGAGGGGCCTGTTGGGGTGGTCTTTGACCTCCTCTGGTGACCCTGTGCTTTCCGTATCGCCGGGCCCGGTCCGAAGTAATGTTTCGTCGACCCGTAGGCCTGGGTTAACCCTTTTTTGAAAACTGAAACACTTGTACTGCGGTATAGCCGGTGTATACCCGCAGGTGTGTTTGGTTGATTCCCTGGTGTGTTGGAGCAGAGTCAACTCCCGGGTTACCCGGTTGAGTGTGCTCCTGCACGTTCATGACGTCTGCCAATCATGTCAGCCTTCTCTGCCTCGACCCCTCTGGGTGGGTTTTTTTTAGTGGAGGCTTTGTCATGGTGATCAACAACGCCAGCATACGCCCCTTCCACCGGGGGGGCTGTTTTCAGCTGACTCCTTTGGCGCCTGTCTCGTCCGCAGTACTCCAGGCTCAGGTTACAGCTTGTTGCCTGGTTTCCCCGGTGCGCTGCCTGCTTCCGTTGGTTAACCTTTTGAGTGCTTACGGCCATGCTGACTGCCTGTTCTGCAGGGTCAGTGTGCCAGGCGGTGTGCTATTGGGGGGAAAGGGCCCGCTCTTGGAGGGGCCTTATCCGAATACGCTGGCGATGTGGGGGGCGGTGTCACTAAGTGACCGCTGGCGATGTGGGGGGCGGTGTCACTAAGTGACCACCTGGTGGGGTCTTGATGCCTGGCATCATTGACCTCTCCGGGCCCCCTTTTTCCAGGGGATCCAGTCCCTTCAGTGGGTCCGGGTCTTCCTTCGCGCTCCGCTGCTACAGCCTTGCCACGGGGTTGGGTTTGCTCTTGACCCCGTGATTTTTAGGGGCAGTAACGAGGTTGTTCCTTCCGTTCGTTCCCGGGTGGCATGCGGGTTGTGCGTGTGTGTAGTCGTGGGGTCAAGCCACGGTCTGCTCACCCTGTGCGTTGAGTTGCTTGAGTGCCTCTTCGCACGGTCGGATCCGTCGCCCTCCCGTGAACCTCCAATAGGGGGGGTATCCTCCATTAGGGAGGGTCGGGGGGGGGCTCGGTCCTCCCCGGTCTGATGGTTGTGGGGGGCCTCAGCGGGGTGTATTTGTCGGGCTATGGCACCCGCTCAGCTCCTGTTATGCAACTAGGTGCTGAGCGAAGCCATAACGCTACAGAACGAAGGGTTATGTATATAACCCAGTTCTGTGAGTTATGGTGCGCTCAGCACCTAGGACGCCGCTGCGGCCCTTGATTTTTCATTGTGGTGAAATTTGTTGGGAAGGAGATGAGTGTGTGGCCCCACCCCTGCTTATGAAGGTAAGCGGATGGGGGTGTGGTCAGATGAATGCTGGCATGTAAAGGTACATGGTGGAATTTTTTTATTCAGTGTATATACGCTGAAGCGAGATATATGCAACTAGGTGCTGAGCGCACCATAACTCACAGAACTGGGTTATATACATAACCCTTCGATAGTTGTGTTTGGTTAATAGATTAACAGCTTAATTGTGGATAGTTGTGTTTGGTTAACTCATTCACGGCCAACCACGACTATAGTCGGGTTATCTCGCCAACCGTTGAGCGCCAAAACCCGAGTATAGTCGGGTTTTCAATCGTTTTCATCCTTTTTTTCTTTTATTCGATTTTTTTTATCCACTTTTTCTGATCTTTTTTTATTTTTCTCCCATCCCAATTTCGCTGTGCCAATTCTCCCCTCCCCTGTCTTGAACGTTGCTCACATATGCCCCCCACTGGCCGGTTGTAGGGAGGATAGAAGCCTTGCATCACGTGTCCCCTCCGATACACGAGGATGCAGCCTGTCACATCTTTTCACCTGCCAGCGCAGACTCTCATTGGCAAGGTGTAACGTGTGGGAGGCTCACACTACCCCCGCCATTTCCTGTCTCTGCTGTGCAGGCGTCCCCTAACCGACCTGTGGGAGTCGCTGTCCACAACATCCAGATTACCACCCATCGACTTCCACCCGCTAACTCTGCCAATTGAGTTAGTACGACGGCCGGCCCAAGCCGGAGGCAACGCCGACAGCCGGATTCGAACCCGGTGTCTCTTGCATTGGTGACGAGCACAATGTCCACTGCGCCACCCAGCCGCCCCTCGATTTTTGTATTCTATACAGTCTCACGGACCTCTATGTTACCGTTGAAAGCCATACTGAGACCCTGAGAGTGCAGTACCGGCCAGATACTGCTAGGTGGCAGTATCGCCTACCCTTTGAAACCCTGTTCCAGACTGTGTGTCACATCTACAGTAATGTCGTCTAATTTAGACCAAGCCAAGTGAATCGCTTCATCCGAGCACTTTGAAACGCGTTCAGCACACTTGAGGCATATCTTGTGCCACTTCATGTCAGGGACCCGATGGACATCAATACTGGAAATCGCGATTAGACAATTGATGCTTTGATTTGGAAACAATTGCGTGTCCAGGTGAGAAACGCGGACGACTTTAGCTAAATTCACACAGCGCTCCATAACTCAGCTTCCAGGAATTAGCCAGGATCACTCTGAAACTATACTATAACTATTCACCACGGGATAACACATGAACGTATACATACGTATACTTTTTTACATGTTGGACGATAGATAGTGACTGTCAAATGAGCCATAGTATTGTCTCCATAGCTATAATATAGAATATAGATATAGCCCTGCAAACATTGTGACGCACAGTGAAAATCCCTATATTTTAAAGGGGACATGCATTGCTATTCCTTTCACTATTTGGCCAACTTTACACAATTCCTGTGAGTCTATGGAACACATTCAATGTTTTATATTTTTTATCAATGACTCAAAAGCAAACATTTTCGACTTCAAGATTCCAAGCTGTTTGTGCTGGGCTCCGCCCATAAGCGCTTTGAGTCACAGTCACCCACAGTCTGCGACTGGCAGACAGATAGAGAGAGATAGAAAGATTGAGGGGGATACTAATACATTTCGCTGCAGGGGGCATAATCCCACGGGACAATGCATTGGTAACTTCAAATGACAATATATACCGCTGTGAATATTATTGCACGGATCGGAATATGGGCGTGCGTGTGGGAGTCAAAGATATTTTGACAGTGATATCCCAGGGAGAAGACCCACACCAGCCCTGCGCGCACACACATTTTAACACACTCCTGTGCGCGGTCCCTCTCTCTCTACCAGGGAGAAGACCCACACCAGCCCTGCGTGCACACACATTTACACACACTCCTGCACGCGGTCCCTCTCTCTCTCTTTCTCTACCAGGGAGAAGCCTGCGTGCCGGTCAGGTTGTGTGTAAAATGTGTGTTTGTTTCCCCGACAGAAGCTCCTGTCTCTCTATATCTCTCTCTCTCCCTCTCTCTCGCTCGCTCGTTCTCTGCCTGAATGAATGAATGAATGAAAACTTTATTTAACAGATTGCAGAATGGGTACAATACAGTACGGCTCAATACATACAATTGTTAAGGGGATGCAGACCTGAGAAAGACGTTTGTCTTGTTTCCATCAGGGTCCCCCATTTTCAATTCATATAGACATATATGACATACATGACATACAGATAGTCAGTACTGCTACATCTATACATTTATGACATACCAGATTTGCAAATACAGTACTTTTTGTGATACAGAAGGAGTCAAGAAAAGGGATTTTATATACATTTGACGTAGAAACTGTACATTGGAGGAGGTTGGGTGGGGGGGGTTGGGTACATTGGGATATTGACAACCATACTGGGTAATTTACATTGGAGGTGGTTGGGGGGGGGGGGGCGGGGGGCACACTGTATAAACAAGTAACACTGTACATTGAGGGGGGGGGGGAGGAGACACTGTACAAACAAACACAATTGTACATTGAACTATTGACAAAACCATACTAGGTAAATGACTGTACATTGGAGGGGGTTGGGTTAGGATATTTACAGGGGCCAGTGTTGAATTGCAGTCTCCCGTAGGTGTCCCTTGAGAGAGGTTTTGAAAGTGGGTAGTGATCCACATTCCTTTACAGCTTTGGGTAGGGCGTTCCACATTGATGTGGCATAATTGCGAAACGTGTTTAGTCCCTTATTTGAGCCGAATCTGGGTTTAACATGATTTGTGGAGCTCCCTCTGGTGTTGTGATCGTGGTATTCACTGACCTTTGGGAAGTATTTTGACATGTACATGGGTACCTTGGTCGTGTAGTGTATCTTGTAGACCAGGCCCATTGCAAGTTGTTGTACTCTGTCGTCTACTCTAAGCCATCCTAGGTTGTCAAAGTGGGCAGGGGTGAGGTGGGTTCTAGGAGTAAGGTCAAGCAGTAGTCTGACCAGTTTGTTTTGAGATGTTTGTAATTTTGTTTTTAGCGCCTTTGAGGTGCTTTGGTACCATGAGGTGCAAGCATAGTCGTAGTACCCCTGAATGAGTGCTCCTGCCAGAGTCTTCAGGGTGTTCTTGTTTACCAGAGAGGAGATCCGGTACAAGAATCGAGTTCGTTGGTTGACTTTTTTTATTACATTGGATGCCATTTTGTCACAGGAGAGATTAGCCTCTAGGATGGAACCCAGGTAGGTAATTTCATCTTTCCTTGTGACAATATTGTCACCCACTGTAACTGAGAAGCCGTCGGTCTTGCTGAGTTTGTTATTTGAACCGAAGAGAATGGACTCTGTTTTGCCCATGTGTAATGATAGTTTGTTATCAGCGAGCCATATGCAGATTCTGCCTATTTCCGAGCTGAGGGTTTTTTCAACCTGTAACTTGTTCTTGTCAGAGACCAGCAGGGCTGAGTCGTCCGCAAACAGGAACAAGTTGCAGTCACAAGCTGACGACATGTCATTTGCATAAATTAGGAACAGTAGCGGTCCTAGTATGCTTCCTTGTGGAACACCACAGCTCACTGTGAGGGGGGGGGATAGAGTACCGTTTACCTCCACCATCTGTTCCCTCCCCTCAAGGTAGGATTGCATCCAGCTCACTGATAGACTATCAAAACCAATTGCTTTTAGCTTGTCAATCAGAATGGAGTGATTGACCGTGTCAAAGGCCTTTTGTAGGTCCAGCATGACCATGCCGCAGTATTTGCCTGCGTCCACCTCTTGTTTGATGTGGTCATTCAAATAGAGAAGGCATGTGTCAGTGGAGTGGGATGTTCTGAAGCCAGATTGGAATTCGTAGATTAGATTTTTTTCCGCTAGGTACTTTTCGACCTGTTCGTAGACTATTTTTTCCATGACTTTCGAGATGGAGGTGAGAATAGAAACAGGGCGGTAGTTGCCTGGGTCTAATTTGCTGCCCTTTTTGTGCAGAGGGGTCACCCTCGCAATTTTGAAGTCCTTGGGGACGTGTCCCTGTTTTATGGAGAGGTTTATTATGTGTGTGATGATTGGTGTGATGGCGGCTGCTGAGTCTCTGAGGAATTTGGAGGGGATGTTGTCATGGCCAGTGGCCTTGTTAGGTTGGAGGGCGCTCAGTTTATTGAGTACCTCATCTGTTGTTACCATTTCCAGCTTGAAGTCGTCCTTGCGGACCCCTAGGTTTTTGTAGTAAGCTACTATGTGTTCTACCCCATAAAGCCCGAGTGGGAGGGTAGTTTGTTTACCAGTGTTGTGGCTATGTTTGTGAAGAAAATGTTTAAGTAATTGGCTACATCCAGCTTGTCTGTGATGAGCGTGTTGTCCGTTTTTATGTTTATGTTTGAGAATCTGGTTTTAAGTTTTTTACTGCATCCTAGTTGATTATTGAGTAATTTCCAAAGTTCACGTGGTTTGTTTTTGTTTTCCTCAGTTTTGTCATTGATGAAATTCTTTTTTGCAGTTTTGATCATGGAGTTTACGTCGTTTCTTAGTCTGTTTCTTTCTAGTTTGAGTTCAGTCACGTGGGCTTGGAGTTCACTGCTCGTGCTTTTAGTAAGCTTTGACTGACTTTTACGAAACTCAGAGCATTTTTTGTCTCTGGTTTTCATAGCGGCCAGTATTTCGGAGTGCATCCACGGCTCAGCGCGATTTTTTACCCTGGTGGTTCTTAGGGGGGCCATGTCGTTTAGTATTGCTGAGAATTTGGTTTTGAAACCTAGCCATGTTTCGTCAACCAGTGTACCATTGAGTTCATCTGACCAGTCCAGACTCTCCAGTTCAAGGTTGAAGGCCTCGCTAGAGTAGGTTTTGAGGTCTCTAGATGTGACTGTTTTGTGGCAGCCAGCCTTTTGTTTTAGTTTTTTTCGGGTACAGAATATCATATAATGATCACTTAACCCACATGCTATAACCCCTTTATTTGAGATCTTGGACTTGTCGGAGGTCAGAATGAGGTCAATGGTAGTCTGAGTTGATTCACATACACGTGTGGGTTGGGTGATTAGCTGGCTGAGGCCATGCAGATCACAAAACCTACTGAAGGCCTTGAAGACGGGTGCATCTTTTCGTTGCATATCCGTGTTCCAGTCTCCAATAAGAATTTTGTCTACATCCTCAACTCCAGCTAAACACCCATCCAGTGTATCATAAAAGCCACTATGATCTGGCGGCCTGTAGACTGTGCCAACCAGTAGGGATTTCGCCCTTTCGAATAGGATTTCCACCCATACAGTTTCAATTGATTTATGATTCAGGTCATTTCTGTTGATGAATTTGGTGTCCTTGTGTATGTACATACAGACACCACCTCCATGTCTCTCCCGCTTGAGGAAGTGCAGGTATTTCCAATCGCTCTGCTCTTGAGCGAATGGTTGCGCTACAACCATAGAGGGGGCGTTAGTTATGCAGATCAGTGCCTTATTCACGTCAGCAAAACAGTCAAATCAGAATGACCTAATTCACTGGAGGAGGAGATTGTCTCAACTGAATTAGAGCAATCCGCCAAAATGGTAATTAGAGACACAGACCACATTGATATAATCCCCCATTGCTAGGAAACAATGCTAAACACTGGAAAAGGCCATTTATAAGACATGGGACCTTTAAAGCGTGGCCCATTGACTACAAGGATGGATAAAATGGCTGGCGCTGAAAGTGTTAATAGAGTAACAGCTTAATTGTGGATAGTTGTGTTTGGTTAACCTCTTCCGCCCGTGTGTGGACCGCAAATGACATCATGTCATGAATCAACCTCTGCAGACTCTCACAAAATTATTGTTTTTTTTTTCAAACATATTCAAGTATAAACATCATAACCATGTCACAACAGCAGTTATAATGTATATTATCATCAATACGTTAGTTTACCAATAGGTTAAAGTGTTATTAGACAGATTTTAGTTTTGAAAAATTGTCCGTCTGTAATTGTAGTTCTTTTTACGCCATTTTGAAGAGGACATCAAGAGCTTTCAATGAGCGTTGGAATTTTTCAGAAACACCCTATACCCAGAGGCCTCTAGGTCAAAAAAAGCAAATGGATTCTGTATGAATCTTTTTAATATCTCTTATTACTTGGGATAATATACCACAAAACGTTATTGGCATATATTGGAGCGCAGTTAGTTTGTCTCCCCTATTTTTAGCATTGAGCAACAATCAGATTTGAAATCAGTTTAAAAATGGCATCACTCTGGCCAGAATAAGAAACCTACTGTAAATAGAGTAGATTTCATTATCTGTTCTTATGCACGCCTGGTGATACTAAATCCAAACTTGAACTCGGGCATTTGAACTCGGGTATTTGATATGATTTGGCACAATCCATAAATGTGCGAATTGGCTATAATATATAAGCCTGCTATTCTATTCTTTTTTTTTATCTACTTTTTCTCCCCATTTTAAATTTTTCTCCCTTCCCCAATTTCGTATTGTCCAATTCTACCCTCCCCTGTCTCGATCGTTGTTAGGCCATGCCTCCCACAAGCCGGCTGCAATGTGGACGAAGCCTTGCATCACGTGTCCCCTCCGCTTCATTACTTTAGGCAACCAACTTGCGCCTAGCCACGCCCCCGCGGCAGCATTATGCAGCCGTAATCCCCCCTGTTTTAACATCGACGGTTAGCTCAACTCGTTCACCGCCTTGCTGTGGAGCCTGCGGTGCGTTGGTGACAAGTTCGAATAATTTTTTTTATTTTTTTTAACGTGCATTCTTTCGCCGGTTAAGTTTAGGCATTCTTTCGGAGTTGGTTAAGGTTAGGGTTAAGCTTAGGCATTCTTTCGGAGTTGGTTAAGGTTAGGGTTAAGTTTAGGCATTCTTTCGGAGTTGGTTAAGGTTAGAGTTTGTCTTAGAGCATGGCAATATTTCTTTCGCCGGTTAAGTTTAGGCATTCTTTCGGAGTTGGTTAAGGTTAGAGTTTGTCTTAGAGCATGGCAATATTTCTTTCGCCGGTTAAGTTTAGGCATTCTTTCGGAGTTGGTTAAGGTTAGGGTTAAGTTTAGGCATTCTTTCGGAGTTGGTTAAGGTTAGAGTTTGTCGCAGAGCATGGCAATAGAATGCAGCCTATTTCCGCACTGCCGCTCTCTCGCGCTGCCACGGTCACATGGGCGTCGTGGCCAATCAGAGAAACGCTGAACGCAAGTTGGTTGCCTAAAGTGTTGACGCGTCCCCTCCGGTACACGAGGAGGCAGCCGTCGCATCTTTTCACCTGCACAGCGCGATCTCTCAGCGGCGAGGATCTGCGTGGGAGGGACACGCCGCCCCCGTCGCTTCCTGATTCTACTGCGCAGGCGCATCAACCGACCTGTAGGAGTCGCTGTCCACAACGTCCGATCCCCACCCACCAGCTTCCCACCCCCTAATACTGCCAATTGTATTAGTATGAACGACCAGCCAAGCTGGTAGCAACGCCGAGACCCAGCATATCCTGCGTTGGTGGCGAGCGCCTTGCCCACTGCGCCACCTAGCCGCACCCCTGCTATTATTATTTTTTTTGTATCCACTTTTTCTCCCATTTTCTATTTTCTCCCATCCCAATTTTCATATCGTCCAATTCAACCGTCCCCTGTCTTCGAACGTTGTTTCTTGCCTCCCACAAGCCGGCTGCAATGTGGACTAAGTCATACATAGCACGAGTCCCCTCCGATACTCGAGGTAACAGCCGTCGCATCTTTTCACCTGCGCGGCTTGATCTTTCAGCGTCGGGGTCTGGGCTTTGGAGGGGCCCCGCCCCCGTCGCTTCTTGATTCTACTGCGCAGGCGCACCAACCGACCTGTAGGAGTCGCTGTCCACAACGCCCGATCCCCACCCTTCAGTTTCCCTCCCCGTAATACGGCCAATGTGTATTACTGTGGACGACCAGCTAAACTGAAAGCACTGTGGAGAGCGGGGCTCGAACAGGAGGCATCCTGTTCGAGCCTAGTCTCCTGCATTCGTTGTGAGCGCCTTGCCCACTGCGCCACGTAGCCGCCCCTGCCCCCCTGCTATTCTATAATAATATTTCAAATTGCATTGGTCTGGATGGGAGAATTCAGTACTGTATCTACAAAACCTTCTGTTTAATCATCTTCCCTTTATTAATTTCCTTAGATTTTTTGTACACGTGATCTCAAGAAGGTACTGAACGAGATCAGTGGCAGTTTTTCATGTCCGGTAATTTTTAGCATGGTGTTATTCACTGTAAAGGATGCAAAGAAAAATCATAATTCATATTCTCCTTTGTTTCGTCACAATTTAAGCAAGCCTAGTAATAGACACAATATTTCTGGGAATACATTCACTGAGGTCCATAGATGTCCCTAGATACCAAAAACATGCAAATGGACCCTGTAGAAGTGGAGCAATATTCCATACTGTAGGTATGTATTTTAGGCAGATTTTCAGAAAATAGGGCTCCGGGCTTAAGAGGTTAACACTTTGATTGCCAGCAGGGGGTGCGCTATTTAGCGCTTGAGTGCCAGCGCTTTAGTCAATGAGAGGACGGGGATATTTGCGAACGCATAAACTATATCTTAAATTATGGCTATGTGTCTAATACAACCGTCGCTTATCAATGACTTGCTTGCAGTCAACATGTACGAAACGGATAATTTTTTCATCAGTACATTTCCGTTTTATACCGTTTTGAATACGGGTATAGTTTTGAAGATGTCTAGTGATTCCAGAAAAATTCGCGAAAATCGCCCTACTGGAATACACAAAACACGTTGTAATTTTTCGGCCTATTTATGAATCGTTTTCAAATAAACGCTAGATTATCGATAGTATATGTGTACTTATGCACGCTAGAGAAGCGGGCTGAAAAATCGATTATCTATGCCCTGCCTGGCGCTAACGCCACACACACACATATGAGACACGTTGTGAAATATGTGAAAAAACATCTGATTACCCCAAGACTGGTAAAATAAAGTCCTTACCTCACATCAGATGTTCTGCAAAAATATGAATCCAATTCCTAATCGCCATTCCAAATATCGCTCGCGTTTATTGATCCAACGTTAGACCTCGAAACAGATCATCCACGCTGCTTTCGGTTGCCTCAATGAATGCAATAGTCTCAGGTTACATGGCTCAGAAGTAAAATGTGGAATCCGGAGTTTTTTTTTCTCATGCATTTTCATTGACTCCAATCCAATGGGTGCATTACCATCCGGGAGACGATAGGGGGCGGTATTTGCCCTTTTCGAGATCAGAGCCAGTCCCAATGATAATGTGAGGCTGGATGGATGAAAAATGAATGGATATCGCTAATAAAAGAAATAACGATTAAATAACGAGATTTCTCGTTGTTGGCACTCAACGCATGGCGGCCAACAACGAGATTTCTCTTCGTTGCCACCCAATGTGTTAATAGATTAACAGCTTAATTGTGGATAGTTGTGTTTGGTTAATAGATTAACATCTTAATTGTGGATAGTTGTGTTTGGTTAATGGATTCAAATCTAAATGACTTGATTCAGTCCTGGTTGCGTGAATGCTTTACCCAACGCAGTTGTGCGATTTGCGAATCTGATTGGCCACTGACGTTTCTGGTCATGTGACATGTGCACCAATCGTGTGACTGCAAGTTCTTTCGACGGTTAAGCTTAGGCACTCTTTCGAAGTTGGTTAAGGTTAGAGTTTGTCTTAGAGCATGGCGATAGAGCGTGACGGCAAGTTCTTTCGACGGTTAAGCTTAGGCACTCTTTCGAACTTGGTTAAGGTTAGAGTTTGTCTTAGACTTAGAGCATGGCGATAGAACGCCAGGTGCTTTGCAGGCTGTTCGACCCGGAAATGGGCAAAGACACAGCTCGTCACGCTATTGGGCGCACATGTCACATGACCAGAAACGTCAGTGGCCAATCAGATTCGCAAATCGCACAACTGCGTTGGGTAAAGCATACACGCGTCCTGGTCCCCACATGTGGTCATGCTAGCCAAACATTTAGCTTAGGCCTTTCTCATTATTTGTATCTAGCATAGCTATGTACAGCCAGGCCCGGACTGGCCATCGGGAGCACTGGGAGTTTTCCCGGTGGCCTGGCCTGCACAAAAGAAAAGAAAAAATATATATATATAATTTTCTTTTTTTTATAATTATTATTTTTTTTGCCAGGCCATTGTTTCTAGTTGTGGCGGCGGCGCGGCGCGATAGTTAGATAACCTAGGTGGGTGGGGAACAACCAGGATTTCACTGTCTGCAACAGAGTTGGAGAACTATCTGACTCTCTCCCTCGGATCACACACACACAATGGAGCCGTGCTGCCGCTTGTGATTGGTGGAGGCGGGACCAGGCGATACAACTGATTGACAGTGGAGGCGGCGAATGGAATGGCAGATGGCACTCTGCAGAATACTGTAACCATAGATATATATAGAACACTAGATAGCTTAAGGCGGAGTCACCAGCGTCACTGAACCGCCGCCATCTTGCTCGAGTCAGCCTTGAGTGAGAGTGAGTGAGCTGCACAAACAAAAATACTCATAACTCGCTGAAATATTGACGGATTTACAAACGGGTTGGTTTGCTATAAACATCAAAGATGTAGTTATGATACTGCATACTTATAAAAATGTTTTTTTTAAAGATGTTTTTTTTTTACAAACCGCTTGAATCATAGCCACGTTAATAATGCTTGTAATAAACCAAACCGTTTGTAAATCCGTCAATATTTCAGCGAGTTATGAGTATTTTTGTCTGTGCAGCTCACTCACTCTCACTCAAGGCTGACCCGAGCAAGATGGCGGCGGTTCAGTGACGTCGCTCTCCATTGGCCGGCAGCGCGGGTAAGCTATCTAGTGTTCTATATATATCTATGACTGTAACAGCCAGGCAGTGAGCCAGGTAGTTTTGTAATAATGAAAGGTCTGTTATTTAATGTTTGTGTAAGGGCTATTTTTACTGTTGATGGGTAGTGCATCAGTAAAGTGAATATGGTATTGTGCTCTTGCTCTGTTTGAATAGGTGGAGAGAGTGGTTAACTGTATTATAATAGTAAATAGACAAATATGTTGTGCTCTTGCTTTTTTCTTTTTGAAGGTGGAGAGAGTAGCATTGCTAGTGCCACAACAGTTTTATTTGAGGTTCATAACAGTACATTGTACTAAGCAATTGTTGGCTCATTAGTTTGTGATTCACATGCACTAAAATTCACCAGAATGCAGGAAATGAAGTCTTTGTAACAAAAAAAATCCTGACTGGGGCTATATTTCGCGCTATATCTCCCGGTATGAATTATTTCCCCAGTCCGGCCCTGTGTACAGCCCAGTTTTGTCTCTGTGCTTTCCCAGTGCTTGCTATGTACAATCCATGTTGTTTAACAAATTACACTGTTTTGTCTCTGTGCTTTCCCACACTTTGTTATCCGGCTGGCGTGAACACTTAAGGCAACCCACTTGCGTTCAGCATTTCTCTGATTGGCCACGACCCCCACGTGAACACGCGCTAGCCCGCCCCCTTTTACCGCTCCTGTGACGCGAGCGGCAGAGGTCCCTGCGAGCGGCAGAGGTCCCTTGCGGAAATGAAATGCGACGCTGTAATGTTATGTCCGAATCGAATCACGCGAATACACAACGCATTTATCAAAACAACTACGCGATTCACTCGTCACTGTACATCAGTGGAGGCTGCTGACTGATTAACTAGAAACTGTACATTGTAACGTTATATAATGTATAATGTTATTTCGCGTTTTTTTTTTTTTTTATTATTTTTTAAACACACATATAAACAAACATGACAACACACGATAAGATACACAAGCATTAATATACAGTGTATATCCAACGAAATTACCATTTATACCAATGTCTTATACAGGATATACCCCTAATACCTGTTATCTAAAAACCTACACACATATGCTCCAGCTCGAACCCCCCCCTCCCGGACGCCTGTACGTTAACCCTTAGAAGTCTAACCTAAATAGCTCCTCCTCCTGAGAATTTCCCCCTTTTTTTTTGTTACATAATATAAAATTACAGATTCATACCTTCAAAATAAGCCATCAATTGTCAAATTTGAGACGATAGTTTTCAATCAATGTCCTATCAAACATTCTGGTAAAATCCTAACACCTTTTCAGTATAGGACTTTGAACTAGATCCAAGTTCATTCAGCTATCTGATGAGAGAACTACACTCCCAGAATTCAATGTGATCATTGTCACTAGAACCATTTCACACCTGGAGCAAAGGCCCAGTCATTCCTTTGTTATTCCAGTGAATGGACCCAGCAGGAGGCCTAGCCTAGCGACAAGCGGCCACTACATAGTTGGGTATTGAAAAAATGCTCATATCCAAAAGTAGTAGATAGATATAGGTCATACATGTAGGTATGCACTTGTCCTAATATACTAACCTACACTGTAGCACTCAACACTTTGATGAACATTGTTACTCAGCTGATAGAGGTGTGCCCTTCCTCAATAAAGCCAGAGAGAGAGAGAGAGAGAGAGAGAGAGAGAGAGAGAGAGAGAGAGAGAGAGAGAGAGAGAGAGAGAGAGAGAGATGGTATTTACAGTACTGTACCATATCACATACCATATCACCTTTTGCAGCATACCATGATTACTTATATTGAGATGTTTCAGTACAGTGGATGGTACAGTATATACAGTAAAGTACAGTATATATAGTACTGTAAGAAAAAGAAGCAAACCAATAACAATTTGTGGTTGTATTTCTCTAGAATGAGAGAGAGAGAGAGAGAGAGAGAGAAAGAAAGAAAGAAAGAAAGAAAGAAAGAAAGAAAGAAAGAAAGAAAGAAAGAAAGAAAGAAAGAAAGAAAGAAAGAATTATTATTGCAGCGATTTTCACTGTTGACTTTTATTTTACTGGCCATCTTTGAACATGCCATATTTTTCTACTAACTGCCTGCTGGCAAAACTATGCTACTCGCTACAGTACCTGCAGATTAGACTACCTGTATATGCGCTGTCAACTCTCGCTCTGACTCCAACCCGTTGAAAGAGACAACACGCATTTCGTGAAGACCCGCCCTACTCTGCCTCTGATTCGCAGACTGTGGGTGGGGGGGGGGGGGATTCTGACGGGACTCTGAATATGATTGGACCAAAGCAGTAGACAGACACAGGCAGTTGGAGCAGTGCAGGCGGACAGACAGGAGCAGAGGAGATAGCGGAGAATTTCGAGGATACCTGCTATACGCACTGATGACAGGATATATTTCCTTCCACTTGGTATCACTCTCGAATCACGTTTCAACCACTAACGTTGCTGCCATGAGCCTTCGCTATGGTAGCCTACAAGTGATAAAATAAATAAAACGCCCAACTCGCTGTACAAGAAATTCCTTCTGTGTGTGTGTGTGTGTGTGCTCTACTGGGCGCACCTTTCTACTCTAGAAAACTGCGAGATAACTCATCATAACTCGTACACACAAGCACTCTGTCTCTACTCATACAGTAGTTGATGTTTTAGCGCGACGTGGGTATATACACGGGCGAGGATGAAAAGCATGTTAGACTACTTTTTATTCATAAGTTAACGTTCCGTCGGGTCCGCGTGTATTCTCGAGAATGATAATAATAATAATGCAGGACCTCTTCAGATTATATTATCAACGACAGACAGTGAGAAAACACAACCCCCCCCCCCTCTCGCGCTGAAGAATATGCATATTAGATCACTCAGTGATTAACACCTATGCGCTGTGTGTGTGTGCGCGCGTGCATGTACGTGACGCGTTGTAGTTTCGGGGGAATACAGGGATATTTAGAACTATACAATTGAGCAAGAATTAAACATATTTACAAGTCGTATTATGTTTAGCAAGTAAGGATACATATAGATTACACTATTATGCACTCGAAATTGTCTTTGTGCTATTTTTACAGATTTTTGAAAAACGGGACTTCCTGAGCATTTGTGAGAGATTCTAATTCTTTTGTTCTCCGCCCACGGGAGCAATAGGCCCCGTTGACTTCTAAGGGTTAATGCCAAGCAAGCAGTGCAAAAATGCTTCCGCATTCGTCACCGCACGCTAGTGCGGTAAAGCGCCCTTCTTTTCAGACAAATGCAATATTTTTTAACGTGATTTTTTTTTAACGTGTATTCTTTCGCCGATTAAGGTTAGGCATTGTTTCGGAGTTGGTTAAGGTTAGAACGGTTAAGTTTAGGCGCTGTTAAGGAGCTGGTTAAGGTTAGAGTTTGTCAAAGAGAATGGCAATATAATTTCTAAGGTTAAGGTTAGGCATTGTTTCGGAGTTGGTTAAGGTTAGAACGGTTAAGTTTAGGCGTTGTTAAGGAGCTGGTTAAGGTTAGAGTTTGTCAAAGAGAATGGCAATAGACAGCCTATTTCCGCGCGACCTGGGCGCTGGGCGGCGGAAAATGAAAGGCGCATTACTGCATGCCACTACGGTAAATTTTTGCACTGCTTGCTTGGCATAAAGCTACACGCCTCCCGGACCCCTCTTTGGATAGTACCTCCATTATCCCTCGCTCCTAACCAGACACTACCATTACAGTATAAGCTAGCTTTTATTCTCTCCACCACTTCTAACCACATTGACATTTTGGATTCATTGAGACCCAGAATTCTTGCGGTAGATATTTCTTGATAAATCACATCGAGATATGTAAGAAACCAAACTTTCCGGCAAATTTTTTCCGGTTGAAACCAGCGTGATGCGATCAGCTTTTTAGCTACTGTGATACCCGATAAAACCAATCTCTTTAGCTGTGGATTTACTGCAAACTCAAAAACATCATTCAATAGTAATACAGAGGGGTGTACAGGTATATTCCAAGATACGAGTTTTGATAATTGTTGGGTCACATCTTTCCAGAATGTCTTAACTGGTGGGCAGTCCCAATACATGTGCATAAATGTCTCTTCGTCCCCATTTGTACATTGGGAGCATTTGGAGTCTTGTTTAAGACCCATTCTGTTCAGTCTTATAGGAGTCAAGTATGTCCTGTGAATATAGTTAAGATTGATTTGTTGATGGTCCGGGTTCCTTGATGTAAGTCGGACATTTGCCCAGGCTCCTTGCCAATCAAAGTCACTTTCCAGGTCTGGTATATCCCTCCTCCAGACAGAGTCTAGTTGGAGGGTTTCATACGAGGACATTAGTAATTGATGATAAAAATCTGAAACAAAACCTCTCGATGTCTCTTTTTCATAGAAGAATTTGTGGTATCTGTGGTGTTCAATTGGTATGTCTAATGGAACACCGTGATACTTCAAACATAGCCGTAACTGTATGTAAAAAAGCCATGTGGACTTGGTGAGATTACATTTTTTGCATATTTCTCCATAACTACAAAAACCCTGTTTGTTAAAAACATCCCCTAATGAGTGTATGCCTTGCTCTTCCCATATAGGGAAACTTATAGGTCGTTTTTCAATTAAGAGTGCATTGTTATTGAATAAGGGAGTATGATTGTGCCATTTATGTGGGTTAGGATATTTTTTTTGTGTTTCACGCCATATTCGGATCGCATGAGTAATTATGGGGCCAAATTTCCGTTCACAGTGCTTGATTGGTAGTTTAGTGTATGCTATGTCCTTCAGTCTATGTGGGGCTACTATGTTTTCTTCTAATTTTCTCCAGGATAGTAATGCTTGGGGATCAAACCATGTTGTCAATGGTCTTAATGTGTACGCCTTAAAATAGTGGAAAAAATCTGGAAATGCCATGCCACCGTCTGCTTTATTTCTCTGTGCGGTGGATCTTTTTATACGTGGTGGTTTGTTATTCCAAATAAATTTGTATGTGGAGGAGTGTAATCTTTTCCAGTAACCCTCTGGAGGGGGTAACGGTAGCATTGAACTGAAGAAGTTGATTCTAGGTAGTACATCCATCTTAACTATTGATATCCGTGCCTGTACTGAGTTTTTAAGTTTTGCCCACCTATCAAGGTCGTCTTTGATTTTGTTTTGGATTTTTGTGTAATTGTGCTTCACCGTTTGTCTTATGGTGGGGAATATTTCCACTCCCAAGCATCTAAAATGTTTTACCATAGGTATCTCTCCTGGGAGGGTTATATCTTTTTTTGCAGGGGTGTTAAGTGGAAGGAAAGCCGACTTCGGCCAATTTATCTTAAATCCCGATAAATCACCAAAGTTCTCAATCAACTTGAGCAGATGAGGCAATGTGGTGTTGGGGTTTTGCATGAACAATATTACGTCGTCCGCATATAAACTAATTTTATGTTGTGTGCCCTTGATTACGATTGGTTCTATGGATTGGGATTGTCTTATATATTGTGCTAAAGGCTCTATTGATAGATCGAATAGTCCGGGACTAAGAGGGCAACCCTGTCTGGCTGAGCGTGATACCGGAAAGATTTTGGAGATGATTGTACCTGTTGTAATCATGGCCGATGGGTCTTTGTATAATACTTTAATCATATCAATGAATCCTTTTCCTAACCCCATCCTTTCTAATACTGCCCATAGATACGACCATTCCAGCCTGTCAAAGGCTTTCATAGCATCCAGGGACAGCATCGCCTTAGGTATGGTGTCGTCCTTGTCGGCATCTAGTACGTGCAGTATTCGTCTTATGTTATCAGTGATCAGGCGGCCTCTTATGAAGCCAGTTTGGTCCGGATGAACTAAAGACGTCATATGCTTTTGTAATCTGATGGCTAATACCTTAGAGTACAGTTTGATATCGGTTCCGAGGAGGCTTAAGGGTCTGTAACTACCGCACTCGGTGGGGTCTTTGTCTTTTTTGAGGACTGTTATGAGTGCAATATTGTCGTTTTTATGGAAGTTCCCCTCCTTGACTGAGTATAAGATCATATTTAGTAATAAGGGTCCAATTATGTCCCAACAAGAAAGGTACATTTCTGGTGGGATACCGTCTCTTCCAGGAGCCTTACCACTTTGCATTTCGGATATGGCCTTCTTGAGTTCCTCTAGTGTGATCGGTGTTTCTAACTGTTTAGCGTCATCCTCTGAAAGTTTAGGGAGAATAATTTGATTAAGATATGTGTCCATTTTGTTTTGATCGAAGGTTGTTTCTGATTTATATAAGTCGGAGTAGAATTCTTTGAATGTATCGTTTATTTTTTCAGGGTCTGTTTCAAGTACTTGTTGTGCTCTAATGGTAGTTATATCTGCAAATTTTGCATTCATTCTTAATCGCATGGCTAATAGGTGAATAGGTTTAGAACCTTGGGAGTACTGCTGTTGTCTTGTGCTGCGTATTTGTATTTCCGATTGTTGTCTGTATATGGCATTGATCTCTATTTTTAGTACGTTAACTTGATTTTCTAGTCGAGTTGAGTTGTTGTATTTTAAAGAATTAAATAACGTTGAGTAAAGCGTTTCCAGTTCAGACAGTTTTGTGCATTGATTCTTGCGCATTTTGGAGGAAAAGCTATCAGTGAAATCCTTGATCATTCCCTTTACCGACATCCATATTATTCTGGGGTCTTGCACCGAGTTTGCATTCTCCCGTAGGAATACTATAAGAGCTTCTTTGAGTTGTGTAATGAATTCCTTGTTATTAAGCAGCATCGATTTAAATCGCCATCTTGGGGCTCGGGAAGATAGTATACCAAATGTTCCTTTTAGGAGTAAATAACAGTGATCTGATAGTGCGTTGGGTATCATTTCCACTTCATATTTATCAAATAGTCTCGGGGATGCAAAGACATAATCTATTCTGGATAATGTGTTATGTCTCGCAGATCGACAAGAGTACTTTCGGGTCGTGGGATTAAGTGATCGCCATAAGTCATTTACATCTGTAATCTTCGACCAATCCTTTAATGCTTTAGATGAATTCTTTTGTTCGCTGGAAAAGGCGAGGTAAGATTTGTCCATCCTTGGATTCCAAATGGCATTAAAATCTGCACCTATTATAAATGAGTAATCGGGAAGGTCTAACATTGCATTGGTTAGTGTAGAGAAGAAACCCTCTTCGTACAAATTTGGGGCATATACCGCTGCCAACGCTATTTTCCTGTTATTGTGTACAATCATAGCTATAGTTATACGACCATCTGCATCCGACCATACTCCCTTTAATTCAATATTTAACTTACGTCTAACGACTATGGCTACACCTCGAGTTCTCGTACCAAAAGAAGAGTGACTAATATTATGATATGTGTTGTCCGTTAACGTATCTATGTCTTTCTCTAAAATGTGCGTTTCGCTTAGTAGAGCCACGTCCACATGTTCTTTTTTCATCAGTGTGAGCACGCTTTTGCGTTTGTGTTGTTTATTTATCCCACCAGTGTTCCATATCATTATATTCAAACTAGCCATAATCTATACAAGTTGTTGTGTAGTTTTTGGTAATGCTTCTGGAGTGCGAAGCTACAATAGATGTACATCCAATTATTGAGGTCCCGTTGAGAGCCGAGCTTAAAAACATATATATATACAAATAAAAATCCCCTTTTTCCCCCTCTCCCAGAGAGTCGTACAGGCCTGTGTTCCATAGACACATCTTCCGCGTATGACTCCCTCCCTTAGGCCACCGGATTGCCCAAACTGAGCTTTGTAATCCTACTCTTCCTATGCTAATTGCCATAGGATCCAACATTTTCATTCTAATTCAATAGAATGTCGCTTTTGGTCTTGCGCCTTCCCTTAATGTAGTAAAATATTATGAAAAATGAAAAAAAGAATACCTTCATTGATATATTCATTTGAACCTTCTACTAACTTATGTAGGAAACATCAGAAAAAGGAAAATATTGGAGACAAACACTAACACCTTAAAATGAAGAAAAATAGAAAAGAACAATGTAAGATAAAAAATGGAGTGAGAGCTAAAATAAAACAACGTGGAGAAACCACTAGAATAAAATTGAATACATAGATAAAAGAGAAAAACATAGACTTTTAGAGCTACATTGTGCCAATCTCTAAATCAGTGGAGTGATTATTTAAATTATTAGAATAACCTTGTTGTGCTCATACATTTAGGTGTGGCTGATTTTTTTTTAAAGCCTTATTAAGGCCTGATTAAACTTCAGTCAATTGATCATATGCTTATACACACCGGATGTTAATGTTAACGTTGCAGGCCTTTGTTGTAATGGTGCATTATATTCTAGAAGGTTGTAGAATACCCTAGTATATACGAACAGACTGCTGTTATGTTCCAGAATGATCTTCCTACCCAGGGTTCATGACTACTTGTATTTTCGGGATATTCCTTAGTGTCCCAGAGCAGTCGAGCGATGAGCCCAGAATATTCCAGATTGTTCACAGTGTCAATGATATATTCTTGTCTCCACGGAGACCAGAAGTCTGTAAATATAATGCATTACGAACCATATTATACACCTTGTGCCTTGGTGTTGCCGGCATGCATATCATCTGCTACTTTTGTTGAGTCGTGGTAAAGTCATTCTAATACTGAAATACAAAGAGAAAGAGAGAGATGAGTAGGCTTATCTGGTGCGAGACAGTGTTGCGTTCTGCCCTGGGGGACCTGCTCCATGTAGATTCAAGTATTCCTCTGCGTCTTTAGGCGTGCGTAATCCTTTCCTCCGGCCGTCTTTTCCCACGATCGATAATAGTGCCGGGTATATTAGCCTTGGTCTGAGGCCACACTTGAACAATTTCTGCATCACCTCCTTGTAGGGGAAACGCTGAGCGATGGCCTCTTTGCATAGATCTTCGTAGATAAATATTGAATTTTCACCATATTTCAGTTTCCCCCTTTGGTTGCGTGCAACTCTGATGATGTCATCTCTTATTGCCGTCTTGCGCAGAGTAACAATGATGACTCTTGGACCGTTGCCTCTTTGTTCTCGAGTACCGATTCTGTAACATTGGTCCACTATCGGCTCTGTGGTTAGAATGTTGTTACCCAAAATCTCTGTTAACACTGTTGGAAACTTGTCGTCTGTGCAATTGACTGATTCATCAAGTCCCACAATGCGGATATTATTTATTTATTTCGCGTTTTTAACGTCATAAAACAACTACCAGATTCACGCGTCACTGTACATCAGTGGAGGCTGCTGACTGATTAACTAGAAACTGTACGCTGTAATGTTATATGTTATTTCGCGTTTTTAACGTTATAAAACAATTCACTCGTCACTGTACATCAGTGGAGGCTGCTGACTGATTAACTAGAAACTGCACATTGAGGGGGTTTGAATCACTGTACATCAGTGGAGGCTGCTGACCAAATCTTTGGGTGACATTTTTAGGTGAAGCACAAATTATTATATTATATTATATATTAAATTCTATTTTTTAAACATCCCCAACGCTGCAACACACCCATTCCTCCCAGGTGTCAGGCTCCTCATTCGCTTCCATTCATTTTGGGGACCATGTTCAAATATCATACTTCTGAAGTATAAACAAACTATACTGCTGTGACGATTTTGAATATCTTAACATGTATTTACCACCTTCCTCTGCACGAGGCCACAGATGGGTTTTATGTAACACAAGGACAATGAATGAATGAATGAAAACTTTATTTAACAGATTGCAACATTAAGTGTTCACGCAAATATCATACTTCTGAAGTATAAACAAACTATGCTGCAGCGCGGCGCAACACACAGAGCGGCAGGGCGCGGATAAGGGTGTGTGCTATCGCGGCCACGTGGCCGTGTGGCCAATCAGATAAGCGCGGAACGAAAAGCTGAACGCAAGTGGGTTGCCTTAAGTGTTCACGCATCCGGCTGCCCAACCAGAACTGGGAGAATCCAAAACCTTTTCTAGAGGGGAGATCCGGAATATACCAAGTGTGGTAAAGTACAGAGGGGGTTGTAATGTAATAGTAAGAAGGTAATAGACTCTTAACACTTTGCCGCCCAACCACGAGTTAACTCGGGTTTCGGTGCCATGCGTTGAGGACCAGAGCCAGAGCCACGAGTTAAAAGTTGTTATTGTTTTATTCCATATTAATAAACGGATCAAGATCCCCGATCGACTCTGCAGATTTACCCGCCTCCTTGAAATCGCCGACATGCAATACCAGCCAGATCCTCTTAGGGGCGCCATCGCTCCACTGCAGTATCATTGTGGGCAAGTGGATAATTTTTGTCTATGGGCGTTTCATATGAGCCTGGATCCCAAGCGAACTTCCTCCACCGTTGATCACGGTTCGAAGCGCAGATTTCAGCCTGGAATAATGGGATTTATGATCAGCCAATGGACATATCGATCTACCAGATGCCGATGAATAATGGGGAAATGCTGCCGGCGATCACATGGGCTGACGGTAGGACACTCTTCACCCAAATTACAGCCGGATCAGACATTGTTGTAAAACGCAAGCGATCGATCAGTGAATGTGGCTACTTGAACGCACACTGTATTGCTAATCAATAATACTAATCGGCGTCCCCCGCCGCCCCCATTTCATCCATAGATGCTCTGTAATAGTCCGGATGATAAGCCGTTTGTTTTATTTCATTTGAATGTATACAACAGAAATGCCGTTCGATATAACGTGAGTAGCCTTTAGCCTCATATCTAGCTTTCCAGAAAAAATATGAGACGAAAACTGCGATAAAGCTTATATTCACGACGCTATAAAATGACAACCAACCGATGGATTTTTATTTTCTTTAAGCCATTATGAAGGCACGGTTTATGCACTCAAGTGACAATGAGAATGGACAGATAGCAATACTATAAAGTATATATATAGCTATCCAAAAGTACATCGGTTTGTTTACAAAGCGTTGTCCTCCAGCCACATATTAGATGGCGAGGGCCGGTCGTCAATGTGTTAAAGTGCCCTAAACACTGTTTAGTGTTGGTAATTATAGGTCAGTATGGAGTAGTAATGTATCTATTTTGTGCTGTATTATTTAGTCAGTGAAATAATGTCTGTATTTGTTTATTTTTTGTTGATTGATTGTGATTATGGTTTGTCAGGAGCTTCCAGGATAAAGCCTTGGACAGAAGCTACTCAGTCAGAGAACCGCACAGCCTTGCTTGGAATAGCAAGTGCTAGAACCCATAGCCAAGGTGCCTAAGTTTTTGTTTGTTATTTCTTTTGTTTGAAAAATTAAGTTGCCTTGTATTTTTTATTAAAAAAAATATCAAATTACATTTTTATTTTTCTCCTCTTATGTGGAAATGTATCATATTTCGTACATAGTTGTGCTGCAGCCTTTTTTTCCACTGGTAAAAAAAATTATAATAATAAAAAGAAAAATAGGTTATGACAAACATGAACTCATTCCGCGCCAGACCTGATGATAGTCGGGTTAACGCGACGAACGTTCAGCGCCAGACCCGAGTATAGTCGGGTTTTGGCAGTTTTTTCTTTTATTCGATATTTCCATTCATTATCCATCCAGGGAGCCTGGTGTTATCATAGGGAATGAGTCTGAGATCCCAAAAGTGCAATACCGCCGCCTGGTAGGATGCGGCCGGTATTGCACACCCTTTGAAACTTTGTGTCTTGGGCTGTGCGTCGATTATATTGGTCCGGGCGGAGTTTTCCATGTCCGGCAAGGGGAGCGGTTGTCCCGATCGGCTTGAGGTGTGTCAAATGCTCCAGATGGATGATGTATGGTGGATTATGTTGGCGACACGATCAACACCAATACTGGGACTCCCGATCAGATAATTGGAATATTCTTTTTGGGGAACATCCTAGTCAAGGTAAGGGATATATGATATCAATCTTGCGTTGATCAAAGCATGCCTTCATTGCGATCTGAGCGTATGTGTGTAATGCTAGTCCATAACGTATTCCGTTGGTGACGATCAAAGCATAAAAAATCCCCCCCCCCCCCCACCCTTCCATGCATTCATGTTGGCACATAATACCTATCATATGCATTTGATTTTTTTATTGTAGCGTGTGTAGGGACGGAACGCCAATGCATTTAGTATAATACACGTTGGGGGCTATTACCAGCCTCCCATGAATTACCCTTAGACCACTCTAAAACCATACTTATATTCACCACGGTATAAAACGAGAATGTATGGATGCATTTTTTTTAACATATTGAACGATAGATACTCGATGTCAAATGGGCAATAGTATTGTATCCATAGCTATAATATAATTATAGTTATAGCCCTGCAAACACCGCCACGTATTCCTATACTTTAGAACGCTGGCCTTTTAGCCACACAGTACACAGCGCCCTCTGGCGCTGAAAGTGTTAGAAAGACTCAGGAGACTGGTTGCTTATAAAAAGGTATCATGTATTATGGATTATATTAATAATAATTAGGGCTGTCAGTTTATCATGTTAATTAGATTAATTAATTACACAGCAAATTATCGCGTTATGAAAATGTACTAAAAAAATTATAATAATACTTTTTTTTATGTATTTTTTAATTTCATTCATTCCATAAGAACGTAGAATACACATTTACAGACTTTTCTTTTTAATATGGTCCATTTGCATGTTCTTGGTATCTGATTCTAGGGACATCTATGGATCTCAGGGAATGTATTCCCAGTGTCAGAAATACTGTGTCTGTTATTAGGCTTGAGTAAATTGTAATGAAAGTGAAACAAATGAGAATATCAATTCAATTCTTTTTATCTTTGACTGTGAATAACACTATGCTCAAATTGACCAGACCTAAAAAATCTAAGCAAATTAATAGATGGAAGATGATTAAACAGAAGGTTTTGTAGATACAGTACTGAATTCTGCCATCCGGACACATGCAATTTGAAATATGATTATAGAATATCAGGCCTAAAATGGTTATGCGATTAATTAGATGAATTAATTACAAATCCTGTAATTAATTAGATAATTTTCTTTTAATCGCCTGACAGCACTAATAATAATAATAATAACTTTCATTTATACAGCGCTTTTCTAGACACTCAAAGCGCTTTACAATGTAGGGTGGAAATTGCCTCCTTCACCACCACTGGTAGCACCCAACCTTGGGCTATGCAGGCTCAATGGCTGCCTGGCACACATCACACTACACAATGGCTGAATGGCTCAGGAGACAGGTATTGATATCAGTCATTTAAGGGGAAGGGATGATTAGGTGGCCTTGGTTATGAAAAAGAGAAATAAACAAACATTATGGCCATACAGATAATTGTATTCAGGATCTCCCCTTGGAGTAGCTCTGTTCACAGTGCCTGCACTTCAGTGTGGAATACAGCCCTGCAAGGATTTCTAAGGTTAATTATCCCTCATCATTCAGTTAGATGACTGGGGTCAGTAAACAAGTTAAGTATCAACATATATTTCTTTCACTGGATCCCATACCAGGTGAGTAAAGGCAAGCTAATTTGTCAACATTATTTTCTTCACTCAAGCAGAATGAAAAAAAAAAAAATCAGTGAATGAATGGATGCAATTCCTCTTCACAACACGCGCAGTTCCATTTTCTTATTTCCAAGAGAATAGTCCAGGGATTTGTCCAAAAGTTAACGGGGGTCACGTCAAAGTCAAGGGCAATGTGCGTGTGTGTGTGTGTGTGTGTGTGAGAGAGAGAGTGTGTGTGTGAGAGAGAGAGAGTGAATTGTTTGTGTAATACTATTTTCTTTCTTCCCCACATACCTTCGTTCTTGGCCCCCTTAGCAAAGTGTTGTTGATGTGTTGTAAATAAAGGGAAACATTTCTCATTAAATCCACAGCCTTGGTAGACGGAAAAGATAACGAACAATTTGTCTCTTTAAGGCGGCCCTGTATATGGCTGTGACACAGCAAGGTGTAAGTACCCGTCTAGACGAACCGCCGTTCTGATTCATCTAATGAAAGCCTCTTTTCCTATACCTCTCGGAATACAGTCTACTGTAGCAAAACGATGGTGACCATAATGAGAAATTCGCCCATTTAAAGATCTGAGATGACGGGCGGGAGACTGATATTCCTCTCTTGGTTTTCCACGGAGAGAGAAGCCGAGGGAACGGGAGTGCGTTAATGAAAGCCTGAGGAACAGCGGCGGGTCCTCGAGTGGCATCCGTTTACTTTAGCCACGTTAGCGTTAATGCTAGCCGAGTGACGCGATGGACGCCGACGCCTCGAAGGCCTCGTCCACCTGCCTCACACTGGAATCACACACACACACACACCAGGGGGGCTCCTTTAGCCAAAATAAAATCAAATGAAAGTGCTGTAAAACAATCTATTGATTTTGTTGTTATCCTACTACAGGGGCGGAACAGACAGCGAGAGCCTGTGGCCTGAAACAAAACAGGGACCCACGTCGCCGGATCGATACCGAGGGAAAAGAAAAACAACAAACGTGGTTCTAGAATAATCCATGTTTTTTATGTGTTTGCATGTGTGGCGGAGGTGGAGTTGGACCATGTTTTGTTTGTTGGTTTGTTTGTTTTTATGTGCACTTTAAAAGAGGACATTTTCAACAGCTTCCTCGCATCTGCGGAACGCATAAGTATAGTTTTGGGGGCGGTTGCAGGGAACATGTCCCCCGCAATATTGAGAAGAGGTCAATTTGTCCCCTTCCAAAAATATACCTATGAAAGACAACTTCCTCCCAAAAGAGTTTAAAAAAATAAATAAGGGGGTCAAAACATTTATATATCCTTCTTACCTGTAACTACATATTAACCGACTATTTCAAACACCCCTACAGGACCGTACCATCTCAACCTCGCAGATGTGCCTCCCCATCATCAAGGTTGCTGACGACACCACAGTCATAGGCCTGATCACCGGCAATGATGAGTCAAAGTATAGAGAGGAAGTGAGTGCACTGGCAACATGGTGCCAGGACAACAACCTCCACCTCAGCGTCAGCAAAATAAAAGGAGCTCATCGTGGACTACAGGTCCCAGGGGGGAGAGCACGCCCCCCATTCACATCAGCGGGTCAGCGCTGGATGAGAGTCAGCAGTTTCAGGTTCCTCTGGGTCAACATCAGCGTGGACCTGTCCTGGTCTCATCACACCGGCATCGTTGTCAAGACAGCGAGACAACGGCTCTTCTTCCTCCGTATGCTGAGGAGATTCGGCATGGAATCTCCAGGATACTCTATTTCCTTTACATAAATAAAGACATTTCCACAATAATATTGAAGCAGAAAAGGGACTAATTGGTGCAAGTGCACCAGAGGAGATGTTTGATGCTGAAAGTTTCATAAGAGAGGACCCCCAGACCCCCAATGTTAAAACTAGGGATGGGTATCATTAGGATTTTATCGATACTACTACTCTTATCGATACTGCTTAACGGTTCGGTACTTTATCGACTCTTTTTTTTTTATTTATTATTTTGCACGAAAAAAAGACAATTAATTGAGAACAGAATTGACATTGCTTTATTATTATTATAATTTTTTTTTTTTTTTGAAAACCTGTGGCCTGCTCCTTTAAGAGTGATGCATGGTGGGATACAGGTGGGCTACACAAGCAGCGAATAGTGATATTAGGCAGTGTGTACGTGGGAACGAGAGAAGAAGGTAGCTTTTGATTTGTATGTAACGATAGTCAACAACATGGATAATGCAATTGAAATAAATGCCCAGTCCTGAAGAGAATGGTTTCCAGTGGTTTACTGTAGGGAATTACCCCGAAGTCTGGCGAGTACATTACTAAGTATGTTACATGACCGGCACTTCGGCCCTGGAGTGCTAAGAGAACGCTCCCCTGTACTCTTACTAAGGTTCGAGCTAATACAGAAGAAGGGAATTTTTTTTAACATTTCGTTCTCTCCTCCATGATGAGAGCAGAGCTGTCTGTGTGCTTCAGAACAACTCTCAAGTTGTAGGCTACTGTACCCGTATGTGCGTGTGTGAGCGAGTGTGTGTGTAAGAGCACAGCCCCGCCCCCCGAAAGAGAGAGACCGAGAGATAGAGAAAGCGGCAAACAAGATTAGTTTGCAACGTTTAAATTCCTCTGAAAAAAACTCCATAATTTCTCGAGTACAGACCGATAGCAGAACCGATAACGTTGGATCTTATCAATACTCCCTTTCCCGTTTAGAACCGGGTTTCGGGGGGCATCCCTAGTTAAAACCAAACCTACGCCCTTGGCGAAACATGTTTGTTAAGTTTTTCAAATTTTTATTATTTGTTCAGCACCTCTTTCTTTCCTTGAACGTGTAATTCACAGTGTGTAGCAACACCCCACATTTTGAATTAATTATTCCTGTCCATGCCTGCTGCCCACACACAAAGAGTAAACAACTTTTTACAAACTAACTACATTAGGCAAACAGTGTATCTGACTCCACAAAAACACAACTAATTGATTCATTAAAGCAAATGTATCACAAAGGTTATAATTCGGAACAGCTTGTTTAGGTTTGTTAATTAGAATACTTCAAACCCTGGCCAAACGGCAAGGAGTACCCATGGCACAGATCTGGTCAATGTGTTTGTATGTGTGAGTGTGCTTGTGTATAGATATAAAACATGAGAGGCAACATGTACTGTACATTGAATCTAATCTAATGTCAAATAATTGCCATTCTGGGGTGGAACCATATGGCAGGCATCTTGCCTGGGTACAGTTCTAAACCTACATGAACTGAAGTCAATGGGAAAAGTAGCATAGAATAGAATATAAGTACTTTATTAATCCCGAGAGAAATTCAGCACCACAGATCGCTCACAATGAACATTTAGTTAGTCAAAAGTAAAAAATAAGAATAAGAATATAATTTAAATACAAAGTCAGTGATATACATTCTAAAATATGTATATACATTCTAAAATCCTAAAATATACAGTCCGACAATATACAGTCAAATGTACAGTGCTTTAACTTCTCCTATTGTTACCTGAACCTTTCATTAACTGTTATAATGCCACCTAAGGTATCTATGATAGTTGGAAATATCTTACTGGACTGCATTTTCTACAGATGAGCTAACGTGGAAGTACAAATTAAATGCATTTTCTGCCACATTAACATATTTTTTTTCTTTGTGTAATGGTTTTATACAGTAGGTGGTCCATATCTCACTTTCTTAGGTAAACATAATAGACTTGCCAAGATAATGATGACTTATGAATAGATTTAAATATGAATTGTTTTTGGAGCTGAGGATTAACTGGTTGAAGGGAATATTTCCAATTGTATCTCCCAGCTGTACTTTAAGATAAGATAATAAGATATTCCTTTATTGATCCCCTTGGGGAAATTCAGGCATCATAGCAGCATGGAGAGGGGAGGTAGAGGTATGGGCAGGGTAATAGAAGAAAGACATAAATATAGGCAATCAAATGTAATCTGAATATAGAAATATGAGAAAAACTAACAGTGTAAACAATATTATTAACTTTGAATATATATTGCATACAACTTACAATAAAATTGTTCAACTGTGCAATACCAATAATACATGCATACATACAATAATATTACATTTTATAGACAATAAAAGAATAAAAAGGAATAACACATATTAGAAACCCTTTGGTCACTACTCCTAGCTTCTGCTACTTATGATCCACCTCTTTATAACTGATTTAAAAGTGGAGAAGGGGCTTATGGACTTCAACTCCATTGGTAGGCTATTCCATAGTACTGCTGCTATTGCTACTGGTAAGCTACAAAGCAAAAAAAGAAGCTCAAGAAAATACTTTAAGGGATGAAATAAATAAAGGTCTAAATCAAGCAGTGCATTTAGAATGTAGAAGGAATGTTTCTCTCATTATTTAGTTTAAATCAAACCTTCTGTTGAAACTATACAATGGTTATGGAGATTGGTGGTTTAGGAATCATTTACTCTGGTAAGATGGCTGCATTTTCATTCCGCTATCTATAGTTTCAATATGTAATACATTTACATTACATTTAGTCATTTAGCTGACGCTTTTATCCAAAGCGATTTACAAGTTATGTATGACAAGACAGCAAGAAGGGTACAACTCTATCAGCTGAGTAACAATGTTTATCAAAGTGTTGCATGTTACAGTGTAGGTTAGTTTATTAGGACAAGTGCATGACAGTAAGGTTAGTCAGGGTTAGATATATATATATATATATTTTTTTTATAATTTCAGATAATGCAGGGTTCCCACGCTTGCCTTGAATTTTTTTTCCATACTACCTCCTGATTTTCCAGGTACCATATTAAGTGATGATCTATAGGCCCCTGAAGTTTTCCGCCCCCATCCGCGCCCCCCCTCCCCTCACACACACAACCCCCTAGGACACCTGACTACTTACTTGATTTAAAAGATGTACCAGTCAAGTCTACATTGTAAATGCTTAGAGATGATGTCTTATTGATAATATCAATGCATGAAATAATGCAACAAGCTGTAGATGAACAACAATTTATTGAACTGGAACACATGAGCACTGGGATTGATATATGTTCTCTCTTCCA